>NC_047531.1:22600357-22954079 GCF_012275295.1 Melopsittacus undulatus | reverse complement strand
AAAGAAAAGTTAAATGGTGGGTTTTTTTTAGCTATTTAAGGATCTAGTCACTAAGTTTTTCTATACTGATAAGAGATGTTATTCTGACTACAAATATTTTAAGCTATTGAAGAAACTACTGTGAGGGGGAGCGTTACTACAGTCTATGACAGGCCTATCAATGGCCTTTAATGGTTATAATTTAAAATTACATTGTGCAACTAAACAGATGAGGGTAAAGGAATTCAGAAGAACAATTTCTTAAAGCCACATTTGTGGAAAAGCATGACGAGAGTAGCTACATTTTTCAGAATGTTATTCTCTGCTCCTTTGCTGGGATGACTAAAAGCAAGAGTTTATAAAGTTCAGGAAGGTGGAAAACATTACACTGAATGCATAATGCTCAGCAAAAGGAAAAGAGTTAGAGCAGGAGGTCTCTTTCATACCCTAAGTCTTCATTCAAGTCCATTGTTACTGCAGAACAAATGGAAATCCTGCTGTACTTTGCTATCTAGCCACAACATTCATCATGATTAAAAATGTGTATGTTTAAAAATATTTGTTGGGAAGGAAGGCCTGGCTTAAAAATACATTTGTACATATGAAGGGTGTAGTGACTGCCTTTGATTTGATTTCAAGTTCAGATTCACTTTTCTTGGTAAATCAACCTATACTTTAATTGAGTAAGAGGAAAGGCCCTTATATTGACTTCAGTAAAGGGAAAGTTGGATTGTTAGATTTTTAATAACAGGCAGTTATTCAGCAAGGCTGTTATACGTGTGTGGATTGGAGCCATAGTGCTATAAACTCGTTTCTAGAATACCTTTTATTATCCATAAGGCTGCACAATCAAGTGGCTCATCAGTCTTTCCAAAGGAGAGAATGATTGCATCTTCAAGTCACATAGTGGAAACATTCCATTTTGATCAAGAACAAACCCTCACTTTTCCCCCATTGAAGGATCTTCACATGTGAAAATGCTCAACTAACCTAAAAACATATTCCACAATGAAAGAAAATTTGAAATATCTGAATAATCAAGCAACAACAGATCTGAAGTGTACCTGATACTGCATAAGAGAGCAAGACTACAGCTGTATTTAACAAAGTCTCATTTATCCACAGCTAGGGGAAGAGGAGATTGTCTCCTTTTTCGTGCTGTTTCTGTATAACTGTTGGCCCTGTGATGAGCTGATATTTCTAAAAGAAATTCCTCATTCTGATAAGCACTGGAAAAGATGTATGTAAGAGCTAACTGCCTGGAGTTTCAGTTTATCTGGGAGAGCCAAGGGTTAACAAAATCTTCCCTACCCTTCAAGTAGAATTTTATACTTCTTTCATTTGTAAGAAGAGCCTGATTGAATTTACTTGTTTCACTTTTAAAACTTCCTGGCTTTTCATTCACAAATCACACGTTTGTCTTCTCCCGGAAAAGCTTTGCTTTTGTTTTTGTGACCTACATTTGTAGGACTCCTAATTAGCAGGCAGCACTGGGATCTGATGTCCCTCCGGAGCTCTGCTGCTTTGGGATCCTATGTTAAACAGAAAACATGTTGTGCACTCACAGTGAAAGTAACTACCTACTACTGGTTGGCACCTTTCTGTGAACTGTGTAAAACGATAATTCATCATAACTGCAGATTTTCCCATACATTGCATTCTTGTTCTATTCTGGCAGCTGCTGAAGTTAACACAAAAAGGATCAGGCATAGAGGTGAGGTAAATTTTCATTGTCCTTAAAATAAAAATGTACCAGCATTGTTTGTCAAAACATTCTTCCCTGCATTAGTGTTTGCAATCACTTCCTCAATTTCATTTTCTTTTCCAACAATCTTTCCTTAGCCTCTGTAGATAAGCTGCTCATTATTATTACCTTTGTGTTCAAATTATCATTCTGGCTTATGAGAAAGTGGCACAACATCCTACTTAAATAGCATTAGGCCACACAACAACTAAGTCTTTTCTGTTCCAGTTGTCACAGTAAATAGGAATTGGGCTGGAGCTGAAATGCAGCATTTGACTCTGCTCTTTGTATCAAAAACATGTTACGTACTGTGGTGAATTGATATGAACTGCTATATTCAACCACATCAAACAAACAGCTCCTCCCATCACAGGATCTCATTACTTGCTCGATGACATTTTTAGACTCCTGCTATGCCCATCCTCAACAGTTCCATGTTTGTAGCTGACCGGCCTAATGCTTTGTCCTGCTGAATAAGTAATGTCATTGCCTTTAGAACAAAGTGTCATTTTCTCAGGATTTGCCTTCTGCTTGGCTCCTTTCTGCTCAGAGACACACTCTGAGTTTGCTGTGCTGAAAGGCACTATTTTTCTCTTAGAAATTTCCTTATGATTAAGACTTTTCTAAATCTCACTGCTTGTAACTTTTCTCAGAATTTATAGGAATTTTATAGTATGGCCACTGTCCCTCAGAGTCAGG
The DNA here is from genome assembly GCF_012275295.1 of Melopsittacus undulatus. Classification (NCBI taxonomy): domain Eukaryota; kingdom Metazoa; phylum Chordata; class Aves; order Psittaciformes; family Psittaculidae; genus Melopsittacus; species Melopsittacus undulatus. Next base: position 22,951,657 of record NC_047531.1, on the reverse strand, counting down.
CTAAGCTGAAGTTAGCCGATATGCTCAAAAGCTGTTGGCAGACACAGACAGTGACTGAGTGACTTCCTTACCCTAGATATTTAGGCTAGAAAGACTTGTACCTGGAAGTAATCACAATGTATTCCACAGTAATGTCAGTCCAATGTAAAGCAGATACTTAAGACAGAAGACAGGTAGGGAGACACCTAACTTCTAAGTAACCTCCAGCCTAGAATGAGAGATGTTCAGTCTTTCTCTGTTCCAAGATTAGCTAATAGGACAGCACAAAATTTGCGCTGGTGGCAAGACCAGCTTGTTTCCAGAAACAGTTTTCTGTAGGGTTTTTCTACTCTACCTATACTCCATCATCTGGCACAAGAGTGGAAGGAATGTTCTGTATATCAGGTGCCCAGTCTGCACACGTGCTGTTGGGCTTCCATTATCTGTGAGGCTGTAAGATTCATTTAATGTGTGCTTTAAATACAGAGCCTTTTGCAACTACCAGATCCACTCATTATTAATATACAAAACTAATATTCTGTGTCAATCTGGTATCTCCTGATTTTCTTGCATCAAGAATCATTCTGTACCCAAACAGTAAATCTGACATACCTACAGGATGCAGAATATGTTGTACAGGGTCAGAAATAGAGCAGCTGCTGCATGCAGCCCTATCCCAAGACTGTGTGAAGAGGGCAGTTTGCAGCCTGGATGTACATATGCAGTGACTCATCCAGTCAAAAAGGTTGCACAGTGGAGACTGAGGGGAATTGATGCTCATGCTGAGGAGCCTTTACAGTGCCAAAAGACACTTGGCCTAGATATCACTCCCAGGGGAAAAAGGAGAAATTGCTCCTCTTTTATTCAGTAGTCAGATGGCTTCGAGAGGGGGAGATGTAGTTCCATTTTATTTAAATGGATATTTAAGTGTCTTCAGCAACACAGTAAAATTTCACTAGCAGAAAAGTGTTCTCTTAAGAAACAGATTAGTAGATTCATGACTGAAGTCTCCTCGTCTGTCCTTATAACTCCAGGGCTGCTGGCTATGATAGCATGATTAAACAGATACTTGCTTCTCCCGCCTTTCATTCTGTAGTACATCAGATGTGCTCTTCCTCACATATGAAATCATCCCCTGGCTGCTCAGAGCTTTCAGAGTTCAGATATTTTGGTGCCCACTTTCTGGCAGAAACACAGGGTGTGTTTACAAATCACAGTGGAGTTAAAGGTCTCCAAATGGACGTGTCTGTATACTGCAGTGTGGTGCCCGGCAGAAATAAGAAACTGAAGCCCAGATCAACAGAGTAGTGTTACAGTGGCACTGTGATCATACTAGTGCACCCTTCTAGAAGGAAAGATTGACTGGCTCAGGCCCAGTGCTGCTAAAACCACTGAACTGCTCTGGTCTCTTTAAGACACTCAGTCACCATCAGTTCAGGGCTTTTTTGTGCCATAGTGATTTACATAGGCATGTGCTTATTTGCAATTTTATAGTCATTTAGGGCCCTTGGACTATACTGATGCTCCTCACAAGGCACTTTGCCAGTGCCAGAAAGATTTTTTTTAGCAAATGCTGGCTGCTGAAAGAGAGCTCTTCCTTTGCTTGCTCTGTCAGCTCCTGTGGAGCATCTGTCCAATGCACAACTTGGGTGTAATTTTGTCTCTGTGTCTGCAGAGCATCTAAATTCTCACTGTAGTCAGTGGAGATCTAGTCAGTGAAGTATGCAGAAATATTCAGCTGATGAGCTGTGGGTATTTGTTTTAGGTGAACTGATTTTGCTCTCCATGTAGGACTTTTAATATGTCAACCTGCAACTTGACATGTATCCTGTTGCTAATCCATTCTCTCAGGCAAAGTGACAGGTGTCAGAGGAGCAATCCAGGTCTGTGGCTACAAGAATTTCTACTGCACAGGAATGATGCCTTGGTGTTAGCTATTTACCCTAAAGTTGCCCTTTACCCTGAAATCACCTTTCATTCAACCCACACTACAGCAACAACAAGCAATACTTAGCCATGAAATCTGAAATAACACTAGAAAAGGTTTAGAAAACCTGATGTGTGACAGACATAAAATGATCCTTACTGAACTCTTTCCTTCTGTGTGTCCAGCAGATGGATTATAGATGCTCCGATTACCAGATCCCAGATCTTGTACATGAATGTCAGCTTGTATTTTCCATCTTCTGCAGATTCACCTATAGATATAACTCAAATCCCGTCTTTTCCTCTCCTGTGAAATGTTATTGCTCCCTTTTTATAGGAAACAAATGCAAGCCTTTTTTGTTTATCGATAATTACCACTTCTTTAGAAATCATAAAGTCTCAGTGGAAAACCTAACATCCCAGTACCCTCTTCCATATCAGCCAGGGGCTTTGAAGCTCTTTACCTCCTTCTTCACTTCCCCTCATCCTCCAAGAACATTAAGCAATTCTCATGAGACTTTTCCAAACCCTGAATGTTATTTTGACAACCACACATAATCTAATACATAACTGGAGTTCTTGGCATGAATTCTGTTAGTGATTCTTGACTGAGATTAGAGAGAACAGGAAACAGCCACTCGGGAATAATAACAGTTGGCATAGCTCAACATCCACCTTATGCTCCACAGAGACCAGGGCAGCTTCTTAGGTGCTCACTGCAGACCTTAAGCCCCGAAGGCCTTTTAAATGCCTCTCTGAGGAGGTAGCTGTGATCCCTGCCTGCCATTTCAACACTGGGACTGGGTGCCCAAGTGTATTCAACAAGCTCTGCTCTTTTGCATTAGAATCAATTACGTTGGGTGAGAGTAACCGTGGGTGCTGCTGAAATGCACGCATCACACACATTAGTTCACAGTAAAGCTAATGTTTCTTTCCTTCCATCTTTTTTATGTCATAGTACACACAACTGATTACCATGCAGTAAAAAAATATGCACCCTTTTAAACTCTGAAAATAAAGTTTCTGTCTTCCTGTCATCAGGACACTAGGAGACACATATATTTGCACACTTGAATGCAATATTAACTGCAATAATAAGTGGGCAAGTGAAGCCAAATTGTTTCAGACTCCAAAACTCAGCAATTTTCAGCTGAGTTGTAGCTTGCAGCTTGATTTCTTCTATTCCACACAAGCTCCTGAGTCAGGAGCTAGTTTCTGTTTGCAATTGGACTCAGACAGTCCCTTTCATAAATGTTGGGAAACAATCAAATTCAGTAAATGCGCCTTCTGTCCCCTGATTCAACTCACAGCATCTCCTGGGCAGTGAATGGCAAGTCTCCTACAACACTGACTGAAAAATCAGAGAAAAATATCCCTATTTTCTTTGTTCCTGTTTAAATAAAAAACACTTTTTATGTATTAGGGAACAACTTTATTTACCACTTGCTGGTAGAAATCTTGTTGGTAGCCTTTACTCAAGAGACTTTCCATTAACCTGGCCACATGGAGAGCTTAACTAGAGGATAAGAAGTGGTATATGTTAAGACAGATATCAGTATTGGGAAACCTACAATAGCTACTGAAAAATACATGTTAACAAGCATATCCAGTGGTTTTCCTTGTGTTTTGTTTGTTAGTTTTTTTTTTTAAGTGATAGAATTCTGTGTTGTTGAGAAAACCTGAAATTAAAACCTGCAGTTGCTTCATATATACAGCTGTGATAAAGTGCACAGTAAAACTACCCTGGCAGCAATATCAAGTGTATTGTTTTTTAGATAGATACTTAGTAACGAATCTGGGTACAGCTTGAGGCTAGAAAAAGCAGCCTTTAAGTGCTTTATCTAAGAGTTTCATTTTACAGTTGTGTGACTTAAAATACAAAGAAATGGATTTCTGGCTTGAATGTTGTATTTTGGTTTTGTATTTATTATATCTATGTTTGCAGATAATTTTACCATCAAGATTCTTTATCAGCCTTTAAAACATAAAGCACATACAGATTGCTTACACTGAAATTTCATGTTGAAACAGTACTAATTTTTCCTCACACATTATGATGAATTACGGCCACTTTTGGTAAGAGGAATATATCTGCACTGTTGTGAAGTCTCTCACTTTCACTATGGATCTCACATTTGAATAGCAAAAAATATGTCTTCTGGAGCTATTTTTCTTCACAAAGTTGCCTGATTTCTTTATAGCTTTAAATTAAATTTCTAGCCCTCCTAGTTCTGGCAAAGACTTTTTCAAAGATTTTTTTAATGGCAGGTTCTAAGTGAAGTGAAGTTTCTGCAAGACAGAGGGTGTGGAAGGTATTGATTAGGAGCATACAAGAGGCAGGAAGGAAGAAACAAGCACAGAGTTATCAGGTTTGCTAACTTAACCTTCTTAGATTCAGCTAGTATGGACTTCATACCTGTGAGATCCATACTTGACAGGTTACGGGGATGTACATGTTCATGTTCTGTTTTGCTTAGTCCACATAAAAACTTCCACACATTTAGTAAAGTAGGCTCATAAAACTGAGTGTTTTACATTGCAGGTCAGTTCATCTTTCATCCAAAATGGATATTTTCACGCTATTAGATTTTAATGAGTGAATTAAAAATAATGTTTAGGTGGCTTTGGTTTACTCAGCTTCTAATACTGAATGAGTTGATTTTGAAATACAAATTGAATTGCCTTCTCATGTATCTTATCATGTAAGGAAGCCTACCTATGTTTTGTCTTTGAGTTTACTATTTTTAATAGTATATAATTGCTATTTAGACTGTGTAGTCTGACTGTAAAGAAAACAGAAAACCCGCAGATTTGGCCTTTTCTTCTTCTTGAATACTTGTCTTACAAGAAGCCTGACACTAACACTCCACTGTGTATGAAGCTAAGGTGGGCAGCACCCTGCCATTTAGCAGATCTGTGCTCCCAGACTAATGAAATGCATCTACAAACCACCATCAAAACACTATTGGAGGGTATCTATTGTGTGACCTGGAACAGATCTGGTGATGGGGCAAGTGTCTTGCCACTCTGACAATAGGCCCCTTCGCTGCAGTGTGAATCCCTCCTGTGGTCTCTGCTATAGGAGCCAGGATGAAACAAATTTATGAGGACACCCATGTTGATGTGTGATGTCTTCTAAACATGGTGAGGCAGAGGCTGAGGCATCGAGCCCTGAATACCTATAGGAAAGAGCTATGTGACCTACCATGGCCAAAAGACTAGTCTCTAGCATATAAGGTCTTCCAGGGTTAAAGCTGTGATGAAATATATACCCCACAAAGAAGTTTTGTCAAAATGTGTGAAGCACTGTTTTTAAGATGTCATATTAATTTTTCTCTTCTATAAACAGGTTTTATGTTTAGTTTTGCGTATGGGACCAGATGCTCATCTGAAGGTTAGATGATCTGGTCAGATTGACATCAGCTGTGAATCTGATCTGTAGTTTGTTTTGGAGCTGCACTGAAAAAGTCAGCTGGGTTTTGGTCCCCTTATCCCCTTATGTGCAGTCTTTGTTTCTACAGTGTTTTGTAAGAGAATAAGAAGGTTTCACTACCTCACAAAGAAAGCTTTGATTGGGGCTTTCCTATTAGAGTCCAAAATTAATGTGTTCAACAATGAAGCTTTGTTCCCTAAATCTTTTACTTTTTCAGATGGAAGAAAGTTAAATATAACCTGTAAGGGGCTATTCTGAAGAAATACATGCTAACATGATGAACTTCATTTTTTTCTTGGTCTTCTATAGAATATGATTTACACAATCACTCTCTATGACTATGCCCAGTCTCTTGGCTGAGTCCAACTCAGTTTGATAGGGGAAAAACATTTACAGATAACCACTTTCTTATAAGTTTTCTTCAAATAGACCCTTGTGTAAAAGCAATGGGCCCTGAAAGTATTTGAGTGAGCATAAGATCTTAGAATAATTCAAGCTGGACCAAAGATTATGAAGTCTAACACCCTGCTCAGGGCAGCTGTAACCAAATCAACTTGGCTATTGAGACTTGAATACATCCAAAAATGCAGATGCCATGTCTCTGCATGTTCTGTTTTAGATCATTCCAATGCTTAAAATAAATAAATATTAACATCCGGTTGAAATTTACAGCGTTCCAACCTGTCTTTTGTCATTGTTCCATTGCTGTGCATCTCTGAGAAAAGTCTTGTCTGTCTTCTCTGTATTATCTAACCAGTTAGTTATAAAAATCATAGAATCATAGAATAACTTGGGTCGGAAAAGACATTTAAGGTCTTCAAGTCCAACTATTAACCTGGCAATGCCAAGTCTACTATTAATCCATGTCCCTGTGAGCCACATAGAAACATAGAATAGTTAGGGTTGGAAGGGACCTTAAGATCATCTAGTTCCAACCCACCTGCCAGGGCAGGGACACCTCACACTAAACCGTATCACCCAAGGCTCTGTCCAACCTGGCCTTGAACACTGCTAGGGATGGAGCATTCACAACCTCCCTGGGCAACCCATTCCAGTACCTCACCACCCTAACAGTAAAGATTTTCTTCCTTATATCCAGTCTAAACTTCCCCTGTTTAAGTTTTAACCCGTTACCCCTTGTCCTGTCACTACAGTCCCTAATGAATAGTCGCTCCCCAGCATCCCTATGGGCCCCCTTCAGACACTAGAAGGCTGCTATGAGGTCTCCACACAGCCTTCTCTTCTCCAGGCTCAACAGCCACAACTTTCTCAGCCTGTCTTCATACAGGAGGTGCTCCAGTCCCCTGATCATCCTCGTGGCCCTCCTCTGGACTTGTTCTAACAGTTCCATGTCCTTTTTATGTTGAGGACACCAGAACTGCACACAATACTCCAAGTGAGTTCTCACAAGAGCAGAGTAGAGGGGCAGGATCACCTCCTTTGACCTGCTGGTCACTCTCCTTTTGATGCAGCCCAGGATATGGTTGGGTTTCTGGGTTATGAGCGCACACTGAAGCTGGCTTATGTTCATTTTCTCATCAACCAACACCCCCAAGTCCTTCTCCACGGGGCTGCTCTGAATCTCTTCTCTGCCCAACCTGTAGCTGTGCCTGAGATTGCTCTGACCCAGGTGTAGGACCTTGCATTTGTCATTATCAAATGTCGTAAGGGTGGCATCAGCCCACCTCACAAGTGTGTCAAGGTCCCTCTGGATGGCATTCCTTCCCTCCAGTACATCAACCAAACCACACAGCCTGGTGTCATCAGCAAACTTACTGAGGGCTCACTCAGTTACATTGTCCACGGGACTGACTTGTCCACTGTCACTGACAAAGATGTCTACCAACTAACATCTACACATCTTTTAAATACCTTCAGGAATGGTGACAAATAACACTTAGGAAATGAAGTGGTTGGTAGTTTTGGCATCTGTGACAAATTATCTGGGAAAATCTGAAGATGATATTTTTACTAGGATAAATCCCTAAGAATATTCATGAATCAATGTTAAGTTGAACATAAGAATCTGATACATGTATTTTAAGCTCACCCTTCAGAGAATATTTAAAAATGATCTAAATAGAGAGTTTCTCCTACAATACATTACAATACATTCAAAGAGATAAGAAAGGTGGAACAGGAAAGAGAAACAGGTCATTACTCACAATAAAAAAGTCATTAGCGTTAAAAGCTTAGCAGGTTTTAATCTTCTTGTATTATTGTTATACTGTAATAATACTGTTATTGCTAAAATAAAGCTGAAAAGTTACAATGCAAGTAAGGTCTCAAATATATACATCTTCAAATAAGGGCATGGAGAGGCAAAAGCAGTTTAGCAGTAGTTCAAGAGAAGATTCTCTGTTTAGTTTTGTGTTTCTATTTTAGTGATCTTTGCAATAGAAACCAAGAAATGTCTGCACTGGATATTTTCCGTACTGTGCTTCATATGATATGTCATATAGAGATACATAATTGCCTTTAAAAAATAACAGTTGTCATTTTTACTGCAGGTGATATTTTCATTTCACTGTTAATTCTTTGTTTTATTTACTGTTGGCATTCTTGTTATTTGGTTGTGAATCTTCCAGAAATTGTGTATGAAATTGAGTTTAGATTCTCATCGTGAAATCTGAAATGGTAGAGTTTAGTATCATATGTGCATTTTGCTTTGTTCCTAAGTCAATATAACTCAACATTTTGCTTTGTTCCTAACTCAATAATAGTTAATACAGTCAATAGTACAAGTATGATGGATTCCATAAATACAGTACAAAGAGCTGTAGTATTTACAAGTTGGTGTGCAATTTAGGCAATTATTGCTGCATGTTTCATGTTTAGATGTTCCCCTGTGTTACAAAATAAGGCTTCACAATAAAGTTAGATTTCTCTGCCTTTGATCAGCCAAACAAAAGCTAGTGAGTGAAGAGCTAGTGTTTTATTTCAAACCTTATCAAGATTTAGTTTGCCAAACCTGATTCCATATTGACTTGACTTCCAGTCAGCAACCCTACTAGACATAATGTAAATCAGTATTCTCTGAGCTCTCTTTATCATGTTGCTAAGACTGCCTGTAAGAATTAAAAGCTCATGAAATATGTCATAATGAAGGGCCTAGAACTTGAAGTCTTCCCACCCTCAATATTCTTTTTACCTCTTTGCTTCTATGCCTTGCAAAGAGCATAATCTCTAAGAGCTCTGCAGTGGTATTTTCAATCCCTATAGTGCCTTAGCAGTGGAATTGGAAACAAATCTTAGAGACAAACATGAAAATAACCTGAACACTTTTCTGTAAAATGTGAATGATGTTTTGAAGTAGAAGGTGGAGTTTAATTTATATATCACATAGATAAAGGATGTTAACTAACACTTGCACAGATCCCACTCCTGTCCGCATAAAGAACGATTTATCAAAACCACGACCATCCACTATTTAAAAACCAGCCAAGCAAGGAGCTGGATGTCTTTGAGACTGCACAGTGAAATAAATAAGGAACCTGGTTAATATTTTACATTCTGTATAAGGACTGGTTTGAATTACAATTTCTCTCTGTACGTCAGCTCAAAATAAAGAGCTGGGGATCGAAGGGAGAGAGCAGAAACCTGAAGGTGAAGATGCATTTCCTTACTTCTGAAGCTTAGTTAGCTTTGGAAAATTCCAGAAGATGAGTTTCTTTCCATGGAAAACTTGTCCTACTGATGATTTTGGAGACTGTAGGGAATTCACTGCTTCAAATCATTCTGCAATGTCTAATCTAGTAAATTGTAACATCATAGTGTTTGTCATCAAAGGTGGATTTTCTTGAAAACAGGAAGCCTGAAGAGTGGGGTATGAGATCCTATTCTTCACTAATTCAAGCAAATATATTTTGCAATGTCTTTTATAAACTGCATTATTAAGGAAATAAGTTTTTGTCTTCAGGTTATTTGGAAAAATGGTTGTAGAATCTCACTTTTCCAAAAATTAGAAATCTTTAATTTGAAGCCTAAATATAGAATTGGATTGTTTCCAGTTGTTCTTATACAGATATTTTGGGTTATCATTTTTGACCCACATGCAGTAAATCTGAGGAATATATCGAAAGAAATCATGCCAGCTCATCCTTGTTTAAGATGAAAAGTCCAAAGTATTTTGGCTGCTTTCATAAGAAAGGATTTCCACTCTTTTTATCATAAGGGGCACTTTTCAATACATCTTTCACTTTGAATTTGTCTTTTCTGACTGGTGAGATTTCTATGCAGTACTCTTCAAGATGGACAAATCCTGGTAATGACAACAGTTCCTCTGAGCTGTGCTGAAAATGCTACAGCTCACAGATTCTGAAGTCATTTGTTTTTCAACTGCACATCACTAGCAACTCCCAGTAATTCTCTGATCAACTAATATTCACAAGTGTAATTTTTTTTAACATTTTTTCTTAAGTTTTGAACTCTTGGCTCATGCAGAAATTCCAGGTAGTAGTGGCAAGAGTCCAAATTCAACCTGCCACACAACACACTAAATTGATGACATGCATTATTTTAAATGACCCTCCATAAACACTTGCCAGCAGGGTGAACTCAGGAGAACAATTGTCCTATCTATCTTAGGTGGTTCAGTTAAGTACCTAAAGTTAGGCGGGATGAATTTATGTTTAATTGTATAATCTTCTTTTATAAAAATAATGAATCATGCATTTTTAATTACCACCACAAAAGGTTTTTACAAAAAAAAATGAACTTACATCAAATCTTTTGATATTTAAATATATGTTTTCAATCATCAAGCCATTTATTTTAAATATTTTCATGACTGATAAATTACTTGAGCCATTTAAAAGGCGGAAGCAAAGGGAAATTTCATATAAATTTTTTATAACAGGACAAACTTTTAAATCTTATTTTAGTTTATAATTTCATTCTCTGCCCTCCCACATTAGTTTCTCAATGGGACTGAAAATCTCTGTGATTGTTCTTTTTCTCTTCTTACTGTATTTTTTTCAGCATACTTTTTTTCTTATCTTAATATCTGAAAGTAAGCAAATTATTAATATAGAATCATAGAATAGTTAGGGTTGGAAAGGACCCTAAGATCATCTAGTTCCAACTCTGTTGCCATGGGCAGGGACACCTCACACTAAACCATATCACCCAAGGCTTCATCCAACCTGGTCTTGAACACTGCCAGGGATGTTTTGAGGTCTTTCTAATGTTTTAAACTTCTTTGCTAAATCTCACCAACATACACTAAATTAATTTCACTGGAAACTTCTTCCATTATTTTATAATATGGGAAAAATATTTTCTTAATTCTTAGCAATACTTTGTGTTAATCAGTGTCTAGTAAAATATGACATCTGGATATGTCTGAACTTCTTGTAGGCTGATGATGTTGAAAAAGACTGTGCGTGAGGCTGCTATTTTCTGCCAGAGAAGGTGAAAAGTGTTTTAAAAAAACATGTGAATTCTTACCAGGCAAGAGGGATTTGTATTGCTCTGTATAATGAAACATTCATTTCATTTGTATTAGGATTGCAAATATGAGTTGGTTACTATCCCTCAAGGGAGCGTATCAACATATTTAATATAATACTGACCTAAACAACTGTATTTCTGGAGGGAAAACAAAAAAACTTAGGGTACTTGGGAAAAAAGGTGCTCTTTTCACAGGCCCTGTGCCCTCCATACTCTCTTTTCATGTCAACACCAGATGTAGTGTTACAGATGAAAAAGATGTGTATGATTTTGTATAAATGTGTCGGAGCCTTTGTAGGGAATCTTAGCCTGCTTGAAGCCAAGGGCAGTGCTGGGCTGAGGCAAGTCATCTTTCAGCATCAGCCTGCTGCTTCCCTCGTACCAACGTGATGGCTAACACAACGAAAGAGAGGAGGGTACAAAGATTTATTTGAAGGACTTTTCCAAATATTTCCAGGCACATGGGAAGGAATGGTGAGAAGCCATGTTTCTTTTAAGAGAAAGGGACTGAAGGGAAACTGGGACCTACATAAGAAAGTCTGTAGAATACCTTTGGAGTTGCATATGTACTTTCAAGAGCAAAAAAGCAGTTTAGGGAAAGAGCTCTGAATGTTGCTGGTCCCTAATAAAGACAGCTTCTGCTTCAGATTTTAAAAATATTGTCATACTCGACACCATTCAATAACTCTAATTTGGCCATTAAATCCCAGTCACCTTTGCCCTTTCTTAATGATTGTGACAAAATGCTGTCTGCAATCAGCAAGACTCAATCGTTGTGGGAATAATTTGAATAAATAATCAAGTCTGCAGCTCATCCATCACCTTGACTGATTTCTCTATTCCCTGTTCACCTCCTCATGACATTAGGCAGGTCACTTGATATAAAATATGCAAACAGTGAACTGAAATAGCCCAAGTCTGCTGAAATATGCTGACTGAACCTGTTGTCTTAAAGTAGCTACTCATCTTTACATGGCAAGAACATACATTTTCTGTAGGCTTCTTTTCCTTGTCACCTTTATTTCAAGTAGAATGATATTTGTCCCCTTTACACTCATAGGCCTTGTACTTACAAACCCATCTGTCTCATGTGAACACAGGAATTGCCTGTTCAATCTCTTGGATAGTTACTAAGAGATAAGAAGAAAGGAAGAGTGAGCAGGCAGAAAGGCAATGGTAAGGAAATCAAAGGACTGAAGAAAGCAAGTAAAGGAATGTGGAGTGGGAAATCAAACTGATGAAAAATAATATGTAAAATTTATCTTCTGTTTTACTGAAATAATTGTAAATATTTTTAATAGGGTCAAATAGGCCTAAAATTGAGTTATATTAAGGATACCTCCAGATGGGATCATCTGAGTATTTCCAGGGCTATTTGGGAGCTTACTTAGTGACAGCCTGCTATCCACCTGCCTCTCTGCCAGACTTACTGCCCTGGCTGTGTACTGGGCAGCAGCCAGCACACACCAGCTCCCCTGCAGCTGGCTGTGGCAGAACTCAGTCTGGTACACAGGCACAAAACTAAGCTGGAGTTGGTTCAAAGCAGCATGCTGGGCTGTGAATAATTGTGCTGAGGTCTGGGCATATGCTCGTTTCCACCAGCTGTGCTGTGTATGGCAAAAGGCTCTTCTGGCAGTGAGGCAGGATATCAGCTGGGAATAGCAACCTCCAGTCAAGAGCTCACCTGGAGGCTCCTTAGGACTACTGTCTCTATACAAGTAAAGTGATCTGAATATCCCCCTAGGAGAACGACACATAAACATAGTTTGGGTTTTGACTCCTTATTTTTTTTCACCTCCTTACTTAGACCATTCTCCTGTTTCTTCCTATTTTCATGGTCTGCATTTTTCCCATGCTACTATGTTTGCATGTGTTTATGCTTCTTACATGCCTTGTGCTAGTATTTAATAAAGCTCAGCATCAAGTCACTTTTGACTATGGGCCTTTTTCTCTTAGCTTCTGTAAAGAAGCCTACATAATTAGGGCCAAACCTACCCTACTGTGTAATCAGGAATGATTCTTGGTCTGCACAGGTACTAGAACGTATCAGTGATCACCTGTGAAATACCTGAGTGACATAAAGTTAAGCAACATTGGCCATATCTCTTCTCCATAAGCAGTCCTGATTCCAGAATTTAGGGTTTAAAGTACAAAACCAGACTTGTTTGGGGAGGTACAGACACTGATTTCTCAGTGTAACTCAAACCAACTTTTTCTCTAATAGCAGAGCCCAGAACTGACCCTACTTACTGATTTTTGCCTTTCCTATCTGTTTTGGTAAGCTCTGTTGTGATAATTGTATTATAAACCAAATAAATTAGATGAAGTAATTTCAAAATAAGCCCACCAAAGAGCGAGGACTTGGAAAGTCTTCTTCAGCGCTCATTTTTGTTATCAGCACAGACTCAGTTATGCCATTAAAGATAATACTCATTCAGCTACATCTCCAATCATGGAGAGTAGTTACCCACTTCTGTCTCAGCAGGTGTTTGCCTGGCTGCTCATTTCTGTCCTCTTGCTACCACCTGCACTTCAAAGATACAACCAGAAAACAGGATATTAAATATTTTTTCCAGCTAAAAATATAGTGTGTCCCCTCACTTCCTTCTTTCCTAGGACACTTTCAGCCAAGCCATATCCAATACAACCTGTGGTTGCACAATCATCTGCACGTAAAGGATGAAAGAATGGGGAAGATGTCTTAAAACAGCTGAAGAAGTACCATCTCTAAAGTAATAACATCAACTGAGAAATGGGATGAGCTCCCCCAGCAATGGCAGTATTGTTACTAGGATACACCACAGACAGCTAAACTGCTTTGTCTACATCTAAGTTATACTGCAGTATAGGCATGCACAATGTGTGAAGTTGTTTGTTAGGTCAACAAAGAAAGAATATATTCTACTTTTGAATTATTTTACTTTTATTATGCTGGATAATAAGTCTGAACAAACATTCAGTATATCAAAAAGATGCATATACATAAAATAGTAAAATTATTCAATAATTTTATACAATTGGAATTCAATATAATGTGATTTAAAGAAAACATGCTTTTAATCTTCAAAGTTTCCATCTCCAGGTATTCCACAATGAATTGCAATAAAACAAGAATTAAAAAAATAGAAGAAAAAAAATTTACTTCTTTTGAGAAGATGTGTTCATAAAAGCAAAATAATAAGCTAGCGAGGTATGATATATATCTTGAAACAACTGATATCTTCATAAAAATGACATACACTTTTGTTTGACAAACATTTTATTGGATGTCTCAGAGCTATTAAATAATTCCCAGTTTAATTTTCATTGTGTCCTAAACAGTCAGTAGGAAAGATTTTATTCCCTTGATCTCTTATATTTTCATCTATATTCATAAAGAAAACTTCCAGGTTTTCTGTTGGTTTCTTTTTCATTTTATATGCAGAACTAAGTAGCATTTTACCCTGAGATTCAGTTCTTAGGTTATATGATGACAAACTTTCAAGCAATTAGATATATGTCCTGCATCTTTCACCCTCTCTTCTATGCCGCATAACTGGAATGCATGAGGATAAGTCATCGGCAGTTAAGAGCCCATTTTTTAATCTCTTTCCAGTTTCCTGTAATGTGTGGTGAGCTCCTTAGACTAATTCTGGGTCTTATCATCATCATCCAGAATTGTGTGTTTTCCTTTTGAAGTTACCAAAACAAAAATTTATCTTAGCACAGTTGGATTAGTCAGATACAGTACTGGGGTATCAAGGGATCTTCCTCAGTTCAAGAAGGACAGGGAATTGCTTGGAAGAGTCCAGCGCAGAGCCACAAAGATGGTGAAGGGAGTGGAACACCTCCCTTATGAGGAGAGGCTGAGGGAGCTGGGTCTCTTTAGCTTGGAGAAGAGGAGACTGAGGGGTGACCTCATCTGTGTTTACAAATACATAAAGGATGGGTGTCAGGATGATGGAGCTAGGCTTTTTCAGTGATATCCAGTGATAGGACAAGGGGCAATGGGTGTAAACTGGAGCATAGGAGGTTCCACGTTAACATCAGGAAGAACTTCTTTACTGTAAGAGTGACAGAGCACTGGAACAGGTTGCCCAGGGGGGTTGTGGAGTCTCCTACGTTGGAGATATTCAAGGCCTGCCTGGACAAGTTCCTGTGTGATGTACTCTAGGTTACCCTGCTCTTGCAGGGGGGTTGGACTAGATGATCTTTTGAGGTCCCTTCCAACCCTTGGGATTCTGTAATTCTGTGATTCCCTGTCACAGCAAAACACAAACACCTGGGAAACCTGCAGAGGCTATAAGCCTTGTCATTAACACCACTTGACATTGCGCTTCTTCTGAGGCATTCCATTGCTACATGGTAGGGGAATACTCCTTATAGCTGATACTTTAATATTTTGTGAGTTTTGTGGCAGATAACAGACAATCTTGCTGATGTGTCCCTGGTGCACCTTTCATCTGGTCAGTGTGTCAGGACTGCTTTGAACTCAGGAGTCCCCAGCTGTGAATCTGAGTGCCACTCTGCTGTGTTTCTGGACCCTGATCAGGTGGAGGCAAGAAATAGAAACTCAGCTGCTCACTACATGGTCATCCCAGGCATGCACAAAAGCATTTGGAGAACTTTCAGGTCAAATTTGGATGCCTCTTATTAGGGTAAGTGACTGAGCAAAGGTTTTCTGGATTACAGTGCTGAACAAGGACCTTGCTTCTGTTCTGGCAATATTTTTTCAACATATTAAAGCAGAAATGTATGTGACTAAACAGAAATAAGTCTGGAAATGCTCAATCTGATTTGTTCATAGGAATGTTTCTCCTGATTCCAGCAGAGATAAAATTAGATTTCAAATAAGTAATTAAATAGCATGAGCCTTGGAAGCAACCTTTGTCTGCAGTGGATTATAAACAGTAGCATAATGCACATGGAAAGAAACTGACCCTTTTTTATTTAATCTTAATATACCTCTGTAACACCTGACCACTTTTCTCAAGTGTGACATGGTTAAACATTTATCAGATTGTGGTTCCACAGTTATCTATTACTGGATTTATGTATCACTTCCTAGTATAAAAACAGTCTAAAATAAGGCCAGCATATGCCAGCCTTGCAGTTAGATCAGGCAAAATATGTAATATGCCATTTATAGAAAAGAGTGGAGAATACCTGATGCAGGACAAAACCTGTCAGAAATGCAGGTTGAAGTCTGTACTGCCAGACTGATACATTAAATCAGAGCTGTAGTGTGTCCATAGTGGTTGTGCTCTAGTACTAGGATCCCTTACACTGGATTTACTGTACTGTTGACACTGAGCCTCATTGTCTTCCCTTGGGAGAAATTAATGTAGGAATGAAAGATTTTATTTTGTAAGGGAAGACAAAAAAATGTAATGGCAGGAAGCATTGCAAAAAAGTCAATAATATATTTTATAGTTCATTTGTTTGAAGTCTTTCAACATCAGATTGTAGCTCTGTCATCCTTCACTGCAATATATTTTAAAGCTCAGTCAGGTGCTCCTGGCTTGGTATCAGTATCTTTAAATGTTTGCTTTCCTAGTCTATAATGATACTGAGAGAAGAGAAACTGAAAAGAAATTATACAGTTGCCTACTAAACAGGTGATGGTATTTACTCAATGTTTGTATATAATTTCAGTTAGATAATTAATACTAACACTATTTCTGCAGACAGAATGATTTTTTTTTTAGTCTGTAGCTCTCAGTTTCTGTTACAAGATACCACAAACTTTGTCTTGCACAAAGCAAAACTTAGAGTCAAAGAAGCTTAAATGACTTGTTTATACCAACACAGTGAGTCAGCATTACTGCCAAGCACAAAAAGATCTTCCAAGTTTCCATGGTGCTACATAGTCTTCTACAAAACATTAGTACTCTGGTCAGTATTGTGTGTGTTACAATGCCTTGTTTGGTATCTGTTATCCTTTCCAACACACCGCACCTGAGTCATGCTGCAAAGATCTTTCAGTTATGTCTCCAACGGACTTGTGTAGTAAAATACAGAAGTGAACTTTTTCTACCCAGCTGACAAACCAAGTAATCAATGAACTGAATCTGTCCACCCTGGCACTCACTGACGTTAAAGTATTGTCCATCTCCCCAGCATTTCAATATGCAGCTTGTAGCTGAATGTGAAATTTAAGGTTGCCTTCTGGGAAATGGGAAAGCCAAAAGTAGTATCACTTATAAATTTGCTTTCACTGGGGAGATTAGGAAGTTTAAATGCAATACCTGGTTCCTAAAAGCAGAAGGAAAACTGCTGTGTGATTGTGTTTGTTATGTTTGCTAATGTCAGTTTAGGTTTTTCTCAGTAAACAGCTGTCTGGGCACCATGCTCAGATTCTGGATGCAAAATGAAAAACACTGTTTGTTTCATGATGGAATCACCTGTGTTTAGCTCTGGGTTTTCTGACTTTTTTTTTTTTCTGTTAGTATGAGCTGACAACAACCTTACAGCTCTTTCTTGCCCATCTTATGGTATTTGTCATAGGCTGAAAACTATTTAGGCAAATGTCCTTTCCTTTGTAGCAGGGAAAGGTCTATCCTGTACACTGTTTGGAAGACAGCACATCAAACAGAAAGGTAAAGAAAGGACACTCAAGTGAACACATCATTTTTACTGTCCAAATTACAGTCTTACCAGTATAGCACAGGAATCTATATGACCCCCAATCAGTTGTTTTAACTCTTTTCTTTGTAAATGGGATATTTCAGAGCTCAGACTTACAAACTGAGCCCTTCAAGTAGTAAAGTACAATAAAGATATCAGCAAACTGTGTGATGAAGGTGGTAGCTTTGGCTAAGGACTGTCAGGAGCATGAAATTTTGAATCTAGCTGTGGTACACACTCCAAAAAAAAAAATCATACACAGTGTAACCTGAAAGAAGTATTTGTTATGAGGGATTCCTCTATTTTTTTTTTTATATTATGAGTTAAAAAAACAGGGTTACTAGTTACAGAAAAGATAAGTAGTATTTTCTGAAGCAAATAATCAAACTTGTTCTACAGAAGGCATTGTCAGCATCCCTGAAGCAAAATTGCAGGGCTTTTCATCCACTGTATATATGCAGTATTATCATGTCCATCCTGGGATTTCTCTTAAGTTCACACAAAAAAAGACAAGCAAGAAAATTCCAGAAAATAATGTGATACTTGTTGGGTATGGATCAGTTTTGTATGTAGGAAATGATACAGTATTTCACAAGATATATTCATTGTCAGCAAAAGTTCAGTGAAGTTTCTGCTATCTTAAATTAACTAGTTGTTAAAAGCTACTGCTGATAAGATTGTCAGCAAGAGGAAATTATTTTGCCTTTGTCCAGAAATCAAATCGTTACAGGTGGAAAATACTATAACCTTGAAGACAGATATACTTCTTAAACCAGCAATAAAATTTATCAAAAGTCAAAAGGCTTTGGACAACCATTTTTAATAGAGTTTTGTATCTGAAGTTAATGCCAGTGTCTAATGCGTAGGCATCATGGAGACAACACCACCTTGGCTTCGACAATTAAAAATGTAAAGAATTAAGTCTAATCAGAAATAGGGTCTACTAAAGCATCTAAATTGAAGACTTGGGAGTGCGAACACATACACAGACATTTCAGCCACTTTAAGAAAACATAGTACAAAACCTGAAAACCTTAACTTTGGACATAAAAACATTTTTATTTCTTTGAGAATACAGAGACAGTATTGAAAATGAAAAGTAGTGCTAAGCAAATTTCACAAACATCGTATGCAAAATTCAAACTAAATTTTATGTTAAGTACTACTAAACTCAGAGGCATTCATATATCTGAGAAAAACATTTTTCCTAACTGTCTTTTCATGTTGTCCACTGGTGTAGCAGTGTTATCAGAGGGAAAGAATTAAAAATTAAGATATATCTTGTATTATATACATCACAATATTACATGAATAATATTTTAATTGTAATTTATCAACATATAGTGATGTGGGACTAAAATGTATGAACTTAAAATTATTTTATATAGAGAGATATGTATTATATACATATATAAATATTCACTGAAACTTCTGGTCTGCAATTCCCTGTCAATGTCAATGCAAACTGCCCATACTGCACATAGTCTGCTTTTTTCATCCTGTTCTTTTATAGAAGCTTGTAGCATAAAGATGCCTCTCTGAATCTCTTGTCATGAGGAGCAATGTTCAGTTTCCCCCTGATTTGTTTTGGCTTTCAGCCCCACTTCAGTTGTACTCTCCTCATGAAAACAGAGATGTGGAAAGGACTTTCAGAGGTCATCTAGGCCAAGGTGGGAACTACTAAACCTACGTCACTGCTGACATTTATAGAAAATAAGGGAAATTTCACATCCTCCTTGCACAATCTACTACAGGACTTAACTGTCCCTGAGACTGAGAAGTTTCTTTGCAAAAACTGTGTTAGATCTCTACTGCTGCAAACCTATTGCCTAAAACTCTCTGCACTGGACTAGGAGAACAATGGTTTCCTTTTTCTTTTCAGCATCTTTTAATATTTGAAGATTATTATCATATCGCCCCTCAGTCTTCTCTTTATTCTGAGCAACTCTGCTTCCTTCAGTGTTTCCTGGCAGGCTGAATCTTCTAGTAAAACCTGTGGCTCACTTCTAAACTTGAACAAATCCATCTCAAGTGCCTCAGACTAGAGATATTAATCCAACTAGTCCTAGCCAGTGCTGAACAAGGTGGAAAGAATAATCCATGCTTTGCAGTCTGCACTCCTGTTAGTAAATCCCAGCATGAAATCTGAGTTTTCCATAATAGTACACTATTACTGATCTGTGTTCATTTTATGATCCATTAAAAAGTATCTTTCCTTAAAGAATCAGTATAATACCAGCTGTTCTTTGAGTGTGTTTTATTTTGCAGTTAATAATTCTAGCTAAATTCAGAACCTTATATTATTACATATAGAGTTTAAGTGGCTGAAGATAAACCTTTCTGGATACAGGACGTCATTTCAAAGATCCTAATTAAAAAAATACATCTTTCCAGTTAGACTGTAGATTAATGGCAGCTTCAGTTGTGGTTTTATATTATTTTTTAACACCAGTTTTCCTCCAGATCTTTCTAACTTGTTAATGAGAATGCCACATGAGAATCAAAAGCTACATTAAAGTCAAGCTATATTCCTTCTGTCCACAAGATCTGTTACCTTATCATAGAAGAAAATTAGATTGATTTGACACAATTTTCTTGATAAATCCCTGTTGGCTGTTGTTCATCTCCCTTGTTATCTTCAAGGTGCTTACAGATAGCTTGATTATTTGTCCCAGTGTTTTTCCAAGAACTTGAAAACTTTATTGGTCTGTAATTCTGTTTCTGTTTTCCTCTTGTTTTATCTTCTCTATCTCTTTCTTTCCCTCTACTCCCTCATTGCCTCCTTATTTATTAAACCAGGTATTATGTTTACTGTTTTTAGTATTTTGAGAACTTCATTCCTTTTCCCTGAGTTCCCAAAGAGAACAGGCTGCAACTCAATTTTCTATAAGTGTTAATATGAATGTGTTCATATATTTATAGGAATAGCCTCTTCTGAACACCTAATATTGGATGAAAGGACTCAGGGCTAATTTAATATTTAATTTATCCCCACAACCAACTACCTCAGCTTCATATGAAGGTGCATTTGAATTAAGAAGTCAGACCATTAACTGAAGCAGATGATGCTGTTTTTTCTTGTTCTATTGTTCTTGCTGCAGGAACAGTGACCTGGAACAGAAGTTCAGGCTGACAAGCAAGGGGCTTTATGCTCATCTGAGTTCAGTGTTAAGAGCCCAGCGTATCATTAAACCAGTGCTGCACATTGCAGCTAAAGCCTCAATGAAATGGAGCAACACAAGACAACTCTTTTGCCCGTCCAGTGACATCTGTGACCAGAGTTTCATCCCACTTAGTAGTGAATCAGCTCTCCACTGGGTTTTCCACATACTAATAATGTATTTACAGATGTTTTCTTTTTCTCCTTTGTGGTCTTTTCTGATCGTACCATATTTCATAGCTTGGCTTTTCTAATTTTGTCCAGACATACTTACATTGTTCTTTTATCCTTGTCCCTGATATACTGACCTAGTTTCCAATTTCTTCTTGCTTCCTTTTTGTGTTTGAGGTTAATGAAGAGCAGAAGATTTAGCCACGCTGATCTCTTGCATAAGAATAGTTTATGATTGTGATCTTAATAGTGTTTCAGTAAGGAACTGCCAAATTTCCTTTTTTCTTTACCTTTGTTTCTCAGGAGAACTAACCTAATAATTCTCTGAGGGCAGAGCTTTTCTCATAAGCTTTTAACTCCATTTATTTTCCATCACTTGTATTTAAAACAATCTGTCCTGCTTCAGATGAGACAAATGGGACAAGCTGTCTAAATAAAAACACTCAGAATCTGGCCCATGAATGAAATTCAGCTGTTGACTGTGAAATAGGTTTTCAACATAAATTTTTCAGGTAGGCTCTGATTTTAAAACATCAGGGTATATTTGAAAAGTAAAATAAGAAACTGTGAGTCATAATGGCTGGACTCCTCAGTTTCACAAGAAGAACATACAAATGCTAGCTTTCCCTTTCAGCAAGTTTATAAAACTCAATATTACAAGAAGGAATGCAAAAAGTTGCCCTGTTGCAGAAAACAACTAATGCAACTCTGCAATTCATGTTCTACATTAAGAAATCGCTCTAAATTTTATGCTCCTTGAAATGTGTGAATTTCTTTGGGCTTTTGTGTCTTTACAACAGCTGTAAGGCTTTAAAAGAGATCACTTTTTTAGCATTAAATCCCATTATGCATCATATAAGCTTCTTTGATGTAGGATGTAATTTCAAGTATCCGTATACAGGCTTATAGCTTGCAGCAGTCAGCACCACCACTTAGAAGTTATTATCATGGGGTTTACATTTTGTAACTTTCTTTTAATCTTTGAAGTGTCTCTAGGGAAGTCAGCCATGTTTCTCAATGAAAAGTTGAAACAGTAGCAACCTTCTGAAGGTATTATATAGATAATTTCAGTATTTTTAATAACATTGATTACTTAATTGCACTTCAAGTCCTCATATAGGAGTTTCCAATTTAAGGTAATGGGCTAATGGATTGCCCATAACAATGTGTAACTAATATTTTTTATTGCTGTGAAACACTGCCCTGAACACAGGCAACCTATTGAGAAAACAGGAAAAATGAAATATACTGTTCAGACACAGTCAAGGCCCAGAGAGTCTCACAGAAGGTGGTATAACCTTTCTTACACATAAGTGAAGACCTTGTTTATTCACCCATCAGCTTTAACAGTTGTTATACTGGGTTACAAATGCTTACAATATCAAAATCAAATTTGGGAAATTCATTGAAAATTATCTAGGATTGAGAACAGGTTTTGGAGGTGAATGAGAGAAAGTGTATCTGGCATTTTGACCAGTCAGAAAGGAGATGAAGCTGATTTCTTTTGGTCCAAATTCTGTTAGCAGCCAGAATATTGTAAGTATGAACATTCATGGGGGTCTTGTAATATTTTTCTAGTGAGATTGAGACTTTAGCATGCAAGATGGAAGTGTGGATCATGATGTATTTGATAAAACTATTACAGGTTAACATCTGAATTAATAAAAAATGCCTCTGTTACAAAGATACTTTGTTATATACAAGAGAACTTCTAACTTTAAATTAGCATGTACTTCTATAAGTTGCACACATGTAAATAATAATCAGATATCTACTTTTTGTGAGGTCTTTAAATTTTCTTGACCTGTAAGGCAAACTATTGTCCAAGCTAAGCTGAGGTCAATATTTTTTTCAAGGGGCAATAAATCTCCATGCTCGCTGTAACATAGTCAATTCAATGTAAAGCTTACATTAATGTAAAGGTAATATGGTTATCACAGACCCTGGAAAACAAAGTTGTTTCATGGGGAGTTTTTCTTTCAATTGTACTGACTGTTTTACAGATGAGGAACAAAGAATTGTAATGAAAAGAAAAAATTGGGAGAATAACTCTTATGGCACTAATAGACTCTTACAGCTGTACATTAATTAATAATTTATAGAATGTTAAACTCACCCTCCATAATGGCAAAGTAGCTACAGTCCTGGTAGTTCTACAGTCCTGGTAGTTATGAATTCGACAGAGAATAAAGCTCTGACTTTGTAATCAAGACTGGCTTAGTTGGTTCCGTTCTCTTCCTGATGCTCTGTTCCGGTAGCTTCTGAGGTTGCAAAATAAGCAATGGTTTATCTTTAGTGTACCACTGAAGACTGCAGGAGTTCAGAAGCAGATCAGGAAGCTGCTTCACATCCTGACTGCTGGACCAGAGTGTAACACTCACTGTGGAAACCTCCTGGGATGCTTTAAACTAAACTGGAAATGTGTGCTAGCCCAAAGTAGGAGGAAAATTGCTGTTGTGTTATTTTGACTTCCAACAATGATTTCATTTTTCTAAAACCTTTTTCACTCAGATGTGTGGGCTTTTCATCAAAGTGATAAACTCTGATTTGCTGCTATTCAAGAGGTTTTCAGGTTGCTTCTGCAGCTTCTGAACTCCCATCAGAGCTGATGTTTCTTGTCTGAGCTCTTATTGATGTCACCTTGAGTTATGGTGATGTACTTCCATGCAGACAAGCAGTTTTGTTCCCATGAACTCTGAAAAACACAGAAAAACCTCAAGTGCTCCCAGGATCTGTATTTAGTCAGTCACTGTTTATAGGTACATGGCGGTTGTAAAAGAATGAAGTTTGACATCTTTGTGGCAGCAAAATAAAAAAAAAAATGTATGCTTTTTTCCATCAGGTGGGAAAAATAGTTTCACTTGCTTTTGCTTGATGAGACTGAGTACAGTCTGAAAAAACACTAAGGATATCTTCAAAAGAATGATGTTGTGATGCTGGTAAGAAACCAAACCAGCTTGATTTTCTGTGTTTGAAGGTACAGTAACAAGATTCTCTCTGAGAGTATCAGCAGGAAAAGGTGAAATACTTGGGAGGAAAGCTGGAACTCAATGAGTGTAAGCCATGCTGAAAGGGAACTACGACTTCATTAAACCAGTGGGGTCATTGTTTCAAGAATGTTAAAGCAGCAGAGCTGACATTATAAAGATATTCCCAGATGCAATTCTGACTGTTTGGAACAGGGCTCTGCAGATTCCTGGAAGTTTGCAGTGGGACAGCAATGTACAATGAACAGAAATGTACAGTGTCTACCCTTTCCCAGGGATGTTGTGTGCCTAAGTAGAGTAACGTGGTTATATCAATGGCCTCTTCTAGGGAGTCCAGTCTAGCTGATTTTAGCTTGTTTTGATAAACACCCACAAAGTATTTGGAAATCTACAGTAACACATTTGGAGTTACACAGTAAATGAAGAGCAGAAAAGATCAGACGATACATTGACATGTAGAAATATACTAGATCAAAAGCTGGGAGCTCCTGACTATGGCAAATTCACTTGGTCAAGTTTTAAGGTTCCATGCATTGCTGAGTGGGGCATAGGCTTCCTCTGCCTTGGTATCCAGCACCTGCAAAGCTGAACACGTACTTTGATCTGACAGCCTACCTCCCAATGCAGGTGTTGTTTTCCTCTGAAGTCAGAAAAATTGAACCCCAGTCCTGGTGTAGGTCCCATAATGCCCATGTCCCATAAAGACATATGTCCCATATGTCCCATGTATCAGGATAATGTAGTGAGAATATAGTTTTGGAAGTGCAGGTGACAGGATGCTTCTGGTGGTATCAGCAGTTCATTTCAAGATTGGTCAAAGAAGAATTACTCAGAAGTAGTTACGAAGTAGAATAGAATCATAGAATCATAGAATAGTTAGGGTTGGAAAGGACCTTAAGATCATCAAGTTCCAACCCCCTGCCATAGGCAGGGACACCTCACATTAAACCATGTCACCCAAGGCTCTGTCCAACCTGGCCTTCAACACCACCAGGGATGGAGCATTTGCAGTTTCCCTGGGCAACCCATTCCAGTGTCTCACCACCCTTACAGGAAAGAATTTCTTCCTTATATCCAATCTAAACTTAAGATTAAATCCTATAAGATTAATTAATTGTTCAATTAACAAGTTAAAAATACAAAGTGTCTTTCAAAAGTCTCCAGTAGTTATCTACTAATTCTATAGCACAGTCACTTATTTTCATTCATCTAAGAAAAAAAACCCTAAACAGATAAATAACTGCTATACTAGTTTCTGGCAGTAAAACCTGTACGACTGAGGTCCTTTTTCAAACAAACAACAACACAGAGACAGAGCTAGAGGGAATAAATAGTATTACCTTAAATCAGAACCACAATCCATTATTCTAACTCATTTGCTAGGATACTTCTTTTG
Source organism: Melopsittacus undulatus (assembly GCF_012275295.1). Classification (NCBI taxonomy): domain Eukaryota; kingdom Metazoa; phylum Chordata; class Aves; order Psittaciformes; family Psittaculidae; genus Melopsittacus; species Melopsittacus undulatus. Next base: position 22,926,548 of record NC_047531.1, on the reverse strand, counting down.
GTTGGCTAAAAATGTGGTTAAATCTACATTACTGAGCATAAAATACATATGAATTAATAATTTTTTTAAAATTAACTTGTGCTTTTACGAAAAAAATAGAAAACTTGTTAACAGTTTTTCAAATATTACAAAATCTGTTTGGGTCTTTTCTTTCTTGATACCTTTTATTTTTATGTTTTTCACATAGTTTGGTGCAGGAACTTCACAATTATGTAGGATAAAAACTAATAAAATCAGCAGGACAAGAAGAAACTAATAGCAGGACCTTTTCAGCTTCCCTTGGGAGAAGTAGACAGTGTTCCAAGTGCAATAATTTTTATTGGATTAGAAAATAAATTATAATACAAAAGCATTTCAGGACTGACAATTGAAACAGGAACTGCAGAACTCTGTAAAGTTATAATTGGTTTGTTAAATTAAATCAGAAAGTAAAATATTGGGTGTCACAACCTCTTCTATAGACTGGCTATTAAACAGCCTTTTTTTATGGGATTCATCTTCTGATGAAATGAGATTCATTTCACCAAACTTTAAATATCTGCTTCGCAGCATTCTACATCTGAAGTAGTCTCCCTAACATCCCTTTATGTCAGTTTTATGTCAGATAAAAAGGTCAGTTTAGAGTTCAATTCATTTGATTTATTCTGGTTGCCTACTTTGACATGAGCCGAATATGTTTTTTTTCCAGAGATTATTAAAATATGTTTATTTTCCAGAGATTATTTAAAAAGTATGGAAGTAAAAAAGGATTATATATTCATGTCTACATTGTGAAGCTGAGTTTGTGTAAGTTCATTTGCATGGTCCACAGAACATAATTTTCATAAACATTTATTTCAGCTACTGGAGTCACTCATCAGGTGATTAATGGCTTGTTTGAAGGTAAATGGTTTATCTGAAATAAAAGGGTATAGTGGCACAGAAAAATTGTGATTGTGTTGGTTGTTTGCTTTTCCAGTCTTCTGAGAGCATTTAAAGTATTTCTACTCTCATTTAAAATTAACTGCAAAAATTCTCTATCTATAAAGTTGTATGTATTTATTCACTAGGCTTCACTGCTTGCATACGACAAACAGACTTTGAGATAATCCTACAAGAGCAATTTCAGGGTTCAAAATGCAATGAGAGTCACAAGAAGCCACAGTTGTGGGGTAACATCTTTTATTAGATCACGTAATATAGCTGTAAAGCTAAGACAAGTTCCCAACATACCAACTTGCCATATGCCTGCCTTCTTTTTTGTTCATATTGTGTCATCTCTGATAGACAACAAGAATCTAGTAAGAGCTGGGGACACTGAGCATGTGAAGGACACCTTTTAGCTGCTTACACAGGGAAGAATACTGTGACCACAGGCCTTGGGATACAAATCAGAACTTTTCTTGTTGTGAACAATGTTTAGGCTATCCCTTTATACATCTGGGGTTTTGTGTATTTATTAGGTGAGAACTGTGTGACTTTTGTTTCACACATTAAGCAGCTGTGTTTTCAAGCTTTGGACTAAAACAAGTAATTGATTTTACAAACAGAACTGGAATGTTAGGCACACAGATTTCACAATTTCCTCATACAATACATTTTCTTAGATGTTGTGGCTCCCTCGAACAGTTTAAGTATGTAGCCTCTTGATATAAATATCTATACATCATGACAAAATGCTCTAGGAATTTTACAGAACACATTGAAAAGGCAGTGTCTATGCTCAGAAAAGAATAAACAACATGCGAAGAGCTATCAGAAGGAAAATATTAATTGAGAGTTTCTTCATTTTCATAAAAAGACATTGAGATTTATTTGTATGGTTCCATGTATGTTTAACTCAGTTCCTTCACAAAAGGCAAATCCTAAGGTGATTTTCCTTTGAAACCGTGGGATTTGCAGCACAAATTGGTACTGCACAGAATTTAGTAGTGCCATAATCAGTCCATGGGCTTTTGGCCCCTTGTGGATAATCACAGATTGATGTGCCTCATTTCTGCAGCTCCTGGTGACCTGTTAGGTTCCTGGTTTCCTGAGTATCTCACTAAAAGTTTGTTTGATAGCTGCTTCAGCTCTTCAATCACCACATATGGGTTTCTGTGTGCCGCCTTACCCTACCATGCCCAGATTCCTCTTGGGATGGTTAGGCCTTTCACCTGCCTAAGGATCTGAATCTGGCATGCAGCCTTGAGAGGAAGTTTCACAGGAGAGTTCCTTGAGCTAGAAGTAACTCTTGATGAAGACCGCTTTTGTAGGGGTTGTTACTTTTGTGCTTGAAAGAGAGGGAACAACTGAAGAACACTTCAGATACACTCAGCTATTTGATGGTGATCAGGACAAAGCAAATATGCATTATCTACTTATCTGGAGAAGGAGAGAGTGTGCTGTGAGCATTGGTTTATTTTGCACATAAAGTTTGAACACGAAGGTAGAGGAAAAAAACAACATTTGTAAGAAAGGCTTCTCACACATTTCTGAACCTCAAAGCAACATTTCTGCATGTAAAATGATCATTAAGAGGAAATTTAGGAGAGTGTTCTCATGAAGCTTAAATTACTCTTAGTAGTACAAGAAATGTCTAGCAACTTTCAGCAGCAGACCATTCTTTCTGCAGAGCACATAAAATCCCGCTAAAAAAGAACTCATTTCATATGAAAAACAAAAACTGAGCTGTTTGTTAGTCTTGCCACAAAATTTTGGACCAAGAGTATTTAGTCTCCCTTAAACAAGAAAACAAATCAAATGTTTCATAAGAGTAAATAACGTAACAGTAATAAAAATCTGTGGTTTTCTCTGCAGATCAAGTCATACTGGAAGAGTGAAATAAATTAGCTGCATTTGTTAAACAGAATACAAAACTTCAGGTTAATCTAGTGATTACAATTGTAAAAAGAGTCATGTATCCAAATGTACTCAGCTGTTTGTTTTGGAAATATGATTAATGTTTCAAAGAACATTCTGCTGTTATTCACCAGCGGAAAAATTTCTCCATGTCCGTAGCTTGGAGGAGCCATTACGTGGTGATCTTTACTACAGCTAGGTATTTACTGTAATTCCTATACTTAGAGTGGAAATTATGGTAAATTTTTTAATGAGGGATAAACACTCAGACTGCACTCACTGTTCTTTCCTATATCTGACTTTCTAGGCTTATGATACAGGCATAGAAAAGAATTACATGAAGAGACTGCTATGGTAGCAGAAGCTATTCTTAGCTAGTCAGCACTATCTGCAGAAACAGACTGATTCACTTTGATTGCCACTCAGCAGGACTGAAGGTAAAAGTCATATGTAAATAGATGGGCTAGAAATGGATGCCTGTATTCATTAATCTTTCATTAGACTCAATCTCAAAATTACCCAAAGGTTTTACAAGGACTTTTCAAACTCTAATTTGGCCCCTGGCCTTTAAACAAAATGAAAGCTATTGATTGATGTTCTGGCCAGGATGCAAATGAACCCATCAGTTCCTGAATCAGGCTTTATTGGTTTAGATGCATTTTCTTATACCTGAACAGGAAAGCTACTTGGAAATGAAAAATTTTATGAAGCTTCATAGTAAGGCTGATGCTATGTTAAATGAACTAATTAAGCTCCAGTGAAAGCAAAGACTTATTCTATTATTTCCAGAAACATACAAAAATTTGCTTTACTGTCCTCTACAAAGAGAAAAAAAACCCACAGCACAGTTTTTAAAAACAGTAAATACATATTTTCCTGGTTAAATTTTAGAAAGCACAGATTTCTGGATGTAACAGACCTTATATTCATATTCCTTACAGAATGATCTATACTTCTAAAGCAAATATTGGTGTGCCCTCTACTATAAAAAGGATAGGTGTTTTCAAATTTGGAGCAGCAGGTATATTATTTATCTATTTTCTGTGATGAAGTGTTAGGATATTTTTGTTGCTGTTGTGGTTTTTTATTTCCTTTTTTTTTTGGTTGGTTGGTTGTGGGTGGTTTTTTTTGTTTGTTTTTTTTGTTGTTTTTTTTGTTTTTTTTTTTTTGTTAGGAGGACTTAGTGCTCCTCTGTCTCTGCTCTTTGAATAGCCAGGCAATAAAAAGGCTCTGAGAAAGGGACCTGGTCTAACTCTCCTTTTCTAGGAACTAGCCAGCCACAAGTCTCCAGGATGACCTCGTCTGCAAATCAACTACAGCAGAGAAAGGAGTGAAAGAGAAAGCAAGCAAAAGAGTTCTAGCCCAAATTAAGAGAAGGGAAATCAAGTTACCTGACATTTATTGGACAAAGAAAAATGCAAAAAATAGTCATAAACATAAAGATTACCACCATCTACAGCTTTTGTCTCATCTGAATGTCTTGGACACCAGAGAAGAGCTAGGCAGCCCCTAGGTGAGTGTTCTTTCTCATAGTGTGATTCTTGGGTCCCTGGCTGCACAGAGATATAGCCAGGGAAGGAAGAATGGGCTTAGAAAAATTCAGTGTCAAAGGTCATCCCAAAAGAGCTGTGAGATTCAATAACCCTGAAGTCAGATCCTCACACCATGAAGGTATATTCCAATACATAAGATGGCAGTAGTAGTCAGCACCATAGCTACATTTTCAGGCACCTTCAGTGACTTACAGCAGGGTTTACCCTCCATAAACTGAGCATACCACCCTTTTTGCTCAGAGATGGCATATGAGGAGAGCTACAGACAGCACTTTGTGGTATTTTAAGCCAATCATGGAGACACTTCATAAGTAATTTAATACAAAAACTGGGTTATAATCAAAAGTATGGATAGTTTCTGAATTTTTGTTACAGACAGATGTTATAAAGTATTAAGATTACTTAAACAGGCCCTGGACCAGACTTCAGCTCTTCTTGTGGCTATGAAAACTCATTACTGCCCAACTACTTAATGGGGTTACACTTGAACTTTATAAATGCTCCTCTGTGTGATCCCAAGCTTTGCTAGGCATGCAAAAAATGGATAGACATACCTTTTCTTGCCATGACTGAACAACCCAAAACCTATTTCAAAGCTCAGTCATATCAGGACTTTCAAAGTATGGTCTTGTTTCCTTAATCCAGGACTGTTGGGCTACAGGGAAGCTGCAGGTTGTCTCACCCTCCAGCTGAAACTGTGTCAATATGCCTAAAGAAAGCAAGATGATTAATGCCCTGCTTGCTGAAGAATGCAAGAGAGACTTTCACAGGCAGAAAATCTTCTGCAGAGATAAAGTATTGACTGCTAGTACCTGTTGTAGGCACTGTCTATGTTAGATTCAGTGATCTGCTGACATGACACTCTGAAAAGCCTGGTTCTTGTCGGAATTTCCAAAACTAGGAAAAGACATGGCTTTCAGTTCCAGTCATTGTTTCCATTAAGTCCTGCAAGAGCATAATAAATCCATGAAATAAAAAACGCATTGAATAAAACAGCAAAGGCAATAAACCAGATACTATTTGCACTCTGTCTTTCTTTTTCTTTTAACTGGAATTAGTTGCCTATAAAGTAGTTGAAACTTATTGGATTAAAAAAAAAAAAAGATATTGGCCTCAGAAGCAAAGGCAAAGTTGAGGGGATCCATAATGGACATTGGTAAGCCACAGACATATCACTGGGTCAAATCTTGGCAAGTCAAACTCTACAGCACAAAGTATCTGTGAAAGTCTAACGTAGTCCCTGAGAGTAATATACCTCTGGCCCAAAAAAGGCTTATTTAGCCCTGGCATTTTCACATGCCTGCCTTACATGTAGTTGACACCATTCATCTTGCTCCAGTCTAGAACCCCAAGTCTCTCTTCTGTCCTGTGTTGAGAATAGCTACTGATTATTTATGAGTTGTAGACAAGTGAAAATAGGCAATTATGGAAACATGAGTGGTGGCATGAGTCTGATCTACTGTAAATACTTATGTGATCCAAACTTTTGCCATGAACTTTGAAAAAGGAAAAAAAGTTTACCTGAAACAGGCATATACACTGCTCATGAGATTATTTCTGTACAGTTTAACCTTCAGGTCTTACTACAACTAGAAAACAAGCAAAAAAATATCACAGCTATAGAAACTGAATGTTGCTCATCACAGTCCTCAGATTTTCTCATACAGGGTGGCAGAAGCTGGTGGAGTTGGTCTGTGTCCTGTGGATAGCTGTGGTTTGTGGAGCTGTCAATCTGGCATAATTCCACAGTACTCAAAATTCATTTTGGCTTTCTGGGTGTGTTTTTCTGTTAATCAGCTGCCAATATCATTGTATAAATCTTTCCAGCCTATTTTATATAAAAGTTTCCAGTCTAGCAAAGTGGGGCTCTATAGGCTATTTCCAGACTTGCTGTCTCAGTTGCATTGGCAGGATCCCAAGCTGTAGACACCAAGTGGCAGAAAGCCTGCTCAAAAAAAAGGGGGCAGGAGGAAGAGGATGGCAAAACTGAGGTATGAGATAGCTATTACCACCGAAGAAGAAGGAGATAAATTCAAAGGAGTTGGCATGACCTTGAAAATGGGTAGGACCATGTAGAAACAAGATGGAGCAAATGAGCTTGGAATAATCAGGAGTTTTCAAGGTGCTAGTCCACCCTTCCTTCCCATCAGGATAGTGGTAATGCCACCATCACTCTTAGCTTTAGAGGATAATCCTCCCTTGGCAGTCACTCCCAGAGCCACAAGCAATAGGGAGCCAAGAGGCCATTGCTTCCAGTGCCGGAAATCTTAGCAGTCTGTTGAACAGATTAGGTAAATTCCTGTGCAGAATACACTGCAGAGATTGAAGCTGTAAATTCTTGCTTGAGTTCTCTTAAATAACCCTATATAACAGTTGGTTATATCTCTGTAAGAATAACTATCCCAAAAGGAACAGGGTGGCAGACAGCTGCCTTTCACTGTCACATCTTCTGGACTATTATTAACAGGTTAGCTTGTGTTGTTTATTTGTTTGCTTGAAGTTTTATGTTTTAAGGAAACTCATCCTGCTCCTTTCCAGAATTATAACACACATCCTCTTACACACATCTGCACATGCATGTGCACATATATTCCTTGGGCATAGACTACACTGACTGCATATGCCACAGAATATAAAACTTGGATTATAAGATAGGCAAAGTCATATTCTGAATGTGTTTTACAGGTGTAAATATTAGTACTGTGAGATTTGGGTTATTTTTCATCTTCACATAATAAAAGTCTTAATTTCAAACTTTCTGTAAAACAGAATCACTTTAAAGCTGGGATGGAACTTGCAAAATTTCAGGGTCTAAAGTATTTGCTTGCCTTTTGTGTGGTGTATGTCAGACAAGGGTAGATGAAGAAGGACCACAGAAGGAAGCACAACTCTGCCTTAGTGCATTACTTGCTGTTTTCAAACAGCACATTCACCATTGAAATTTCAGTGACCTTAGAGATCTATCAGGAGATCTCTGTCTAGTTTTAGCACATTTACATTTAAACATATATTAGGACCCTCATTGTGTCTGGGGAGGTCTTTTCATATTAGCTTGTAGTTACAGGTTTGTTTTTTTCTTTTGCTTAATTAAACTAAAGAAGACCGACTGCATGCACTGCTTAAAACAGAAGTATGGTATTCATACTGTAAAACAGGAAAGGTTGCCCAGGGAAAAGGAAACATCATACAATTCCATTGCATTTGTAAAATGATAGCTGTATTCTCAAAGATAGTAAATATCACTCATAAGACATCACTTTGATGGCAGTTTGACAAATAAACAAGGTTAACAGAATGCAAGGTCTTTTTCCAATGCACATGGAGTATCCATGGTTCTTTTTGTAACAAATGTTTTGAATTATATTGAATTTACAAACTGTATTGAAGTTTTTGTTGTTATTGTTGGGGGTTTTCCACAGGCCCTACCCCCCCAAAAAAAAAACACAAAACAAAGTGCACTCCATATTTATCCAAACATCATCTGGATATCAGTCTCTCAGGTGTTTTTGCCTTTCTGTTGCTTGACAATCCAAGCAGAAATTCTACTCAGCTAATGGATAACAAGGGCAATTTCCACTGATAAATCTTCAGTCATAGATAAGGTTTATTCTTGTCATCCACAGGAAAAGAAAAACACTTCCTTGCAGTCAACTTTCATTTTGCTTTGAGTACACTACCAATTTCCTCCCCAGGTATTTGTAGCTTTTTGCCATTAGATGCATGTACTTTGATTTGCTTCATCCTGTTTTCTTGATCTAGTGATTAAGCATTCTAACATTTATATTCAGAATATTTCTTGGAGTAAAAACTTCTTCCAGAAAGGATGGGAAACCATTTTTCTTATATTATCTGTGCACAAAAATCAAGTAAGAGTTACTTGAGACATGCACCTAAATGCTACAGCTAAACCAATGTAAAATAGAGAAGCTATAACTTCAAAACAGAAAATACAATTTCAGGACTTGTACTGCCAAAAAAAAACATGTTAGCCAAATGATACAGAATGCTGATATGGAATAAATTCCACCTGGCTGTTTGAATTTGTTTTAAAGTGGTGACAGATTATTGTTGTAGTAACAAGCTTTGTGTTGGATCAGGTATCATTTGAATGTGGCTTAGGTTTTATGAGCATAAAAAGTAAAGCCTTCACAAACTACAGTGGTTTTGCTAGCTTAAATTCATAATATTAAACAACTCTACACACAGAGTGGCTTTAAATTTTAATTAAACTGAAAGCTACTCTGGTAAATACATTTTTTTTCCACTTGAAGATTAGCATGGGTGTCATGAAAGCTCTTCTAACAAAACTGATATCTTTATAGAAACACAGTTTATGTATAGCTGAGTCTAAACAGACAGTGTGTCTCCTTCTATACACCCTTCTAGATAGCAGTGTAGTGCCTGTTTCATTTGAGTGATCCTAACACAGCTGATTTTCATCTGCCACACCTGGGTAAATCTCAGAAGCAGTTGTTGTGTTCAGTGAGACAGAGATGTCAACTGGAAAGCAATCTTTTGACCTGTACTTGAAGTGGAACACATAATAAAACTTTGAAGTGATTTTTTTTTTCCTTTTCAGAATATTCATAAGCGGATTGAGAAACTTTAATTTTATTATTTTTTAATTATTTGAAAATTATTCAAAACTAATTCATCATCATTCTGTTGTGAATATCAATATTCCTTTTCCACAGTTTCTATGCCATTGGCTTTTTACACAACTCACATGTTAATGTCTCTTTCCTGATGGATTGATCTGTTTAATCAAGCATCAAAAATCAAGGAGTAGGAATGAAAAGAAATAACAAATATGTTTCAGGAAACATTTTAGCTTAAATTTATCTGCTTTTTTCAAATATGTCATCTTAGAAACCTTGATCCCTTGAATATTTTTTAAAATGAGCATGAAAAGATGTAAACACAGCTGAAGTGACATTTTCCTGACTCAGTACTCACAGGATACAGAAAAGCTGCTGATGCTGTGGATGCCAGCAAAACACATTTCATTGTCTCCTAGAAAGCTAAATGCCCATTTTGACACCAGCAGGACAGGATAGTCCACTTTACAGAGGGCTAAGTTCACAGGACAGAAGTATGCCTTATGAATTCACATTAACATGAAAGAATGTTATTATTTCAGCAATGCAAACGAAATGTATGAAAACATCTTGACTTACAGGACAGGTGAATTAGACTTGGGACATGTCTACAGTTTATAAAGCAACCCTATAAATGATGGCTCATTGAAGTGAAAGCAAAACCATGTCATATGGCAGAGTGCACTAGCTTTGTTGCAGCTATGTGTTGTTCAACACTCCTGTATTGCATTTTTTTTGAACATGAGAACAGGTATCATCTCACTAGTTGCTCCTATCTGGAAGTCTAATATAACTAAAACCTTGTGGCTTTGTACATCACTCCATGGATACACCTTGGGTGAGGTAGGCTCAAGGAAGACTAAGCACTGACTTGGAGAGTGTTTATCATAAACTGTGCATCTTTTGGAGATGCTACTCAGAAACTTGGTCGCCTTTCTCAAAAAGTTTACAACTTGGATACTGCATTTCTTGCATTATATTCTGAATACTTGCATTATGTTCATGGTATTATTTCATGAAGAAATCGTAATGAGTATGTTGATATACTACTATGAATTCCTTGATTAAATTCTGGAGCTGAATCTAATTTGCCGCTCTGTATAACCACTGAAAATATTTTCGGTTCATTCTCATTTGTACTCTGAGTATGTGGTTACACAGGTTTCCTGTGCTTTTGATGAGTACTATATAAGTGTCAGAGCTGCTTCATTTCCTGCTCAACTGTAGGACTGGGAACCACAGACACAAAATATAAAAGTCTAATTCTGTAGTGGAACCAAGGATCTTGGGTTTGAAAACTCTGTTCTTCACTCTTTCTTAAAGAGAGTATGATTTTTTTTTTCTGTAAAGAACATACAGAGCTTCTCAAAAGTAAGTGGGACCAGAGCCCAACTAAACTTTGTTTCTTTTACCACAGCATTATGCCTGCTGCCATTAATTTAAATCTCTACTGGACATTCAAGACCACAAGGAATGCAGAATTTCACATCACTGGCTTTGGCTTGGATTGAAGTCCACAGTAATTGAAGACTTGTCATGACAGGGAGAAAAGGTGTTTCATGATAGTTCAGTCAGAGATGGATAGATCAAAACAGTAATAAATATAGAAAATACTGAAAATATAGGAAAAATACTCTGCTGCCTCAATAAGGAAATATGCTTGCTTCCTTCTATGCTTACTAGGCAAAACAGAACAAAACAACCCCAAACGTTTGATTTACATTTATTTGTGATATCCAAGATACTGACATGTGCTCTTCCACGTATTAATTTCTGTCTTTAGAAATAAGTCTTGCGTACTTTTTATGCTGTTTTATGCAATGGGCAGCGTAGCCTGCTGTCCCCAGATGTATCATGGAATACGTGCCTCTGAATTTTAAGGGCTGATCACTGCTCAGTAACTTTTTTCATTATGGTATGAGAGTGATGCTAGATGGACAGAGGGAAAATCCAGGGAACTTGAGTACAGATGTTAGTACAGAATCACAGAATCCCAGAATCCCAAGGGTTGGAAGGGACCTCAAAAGATCATCTAGTCCAACCCCCCTGCAAGAGCAGGGTAACCTAAAGGACATCACACAGGAACTTGTCCAGGCAGGCCTTGAATATCTCCAACGTAGGAGACTCCACAACCCTCCTGGGCAACCTGCTCCGTCACTCTTACAGTAAAGTTCTTCCTGATATTCACATGGAACCTCCTTTGCTCCAGTTTATACCCATTGCCCCTTGTCCTACCACTGGATATCACTGGAAAAAGCCTAGCTCCATCATCCTGACACCCACCCTTTACATATTTACAAATTACTGATGAGGTCACCCCTCAGTCTCCTCCAAGCTCAAGAGACCCAGCTCCCTCAGCCTCTCCTCATAAGGGAGGTGTTCCACTCCCTTCATCATCTTTGTGGCTCTGCGCTGGACTCTTCCAAGCAATTCCCTGTCCTTCTTGAACTGAGGGACCCAGAACTGGACACAATATTCCAGATGCAGCCTCACCAAGGCAGAGTAGAGCGGGAGGAGAACCTCTCTTGCCCTACTAACCACATCCTTTCTAATGCACCCTAGGATGCCATTTGCCTTCTTGGCCACAAGGGCACATTGCTGGCTCATGGTCATCCTCCTATACACCAGGACCCCCAGGTCGCTTTTGCCTTCACCACTTTCCAGCAGATCAAACAGTAGATACTGAAACTGTATGAATCACCTTGATCTGCTAGCTTGGTCTCTGGCTGCTCATTACGAACAAAGGTATAAATGTTGGCCTGACACAATTTTTCCATCATCTCCCAAAGGAGGATGATTATGAAGTTATTAAACAAGCCTTGATGATGGAGTTACCATTCCCTACCAGTTCTTGGTCTGAGACAAGAGGGATATAGGAACTATAGTAAAAAGATTATATATCAGACAAGTTATATTCATCAGTGGGTCAAGAACTTAAGTAGGTGACCATCATGAAGCTAACCCTGAGTTCTCTCCATATCAAACGACGCAAACAGCAATTCACTATCAGCCGTTGATCATAGAAAATAGGACTGTTAGCCAGTCTATTTGGATTTGGAAGATCTACAGCTGGATCTGCTTTTTGAGAATTTAGTTACATAAAGAGTTTTTCACACCCATAGATCACACAATGCATTGCTGACTTTGTACAGATAGGATGGTTTAGCACTTATAGGACTATCCACTTATATCAGGGCTTTCCAGAGCATACATATGTCCATATAGTGCTTAGAGACTTGTTAAAGTAATATATCAGTAAGAAAAGATTTTTCTCTGTAATTTTGCATGCCTTGCATGCTACCAGGGCCACTTAATCTCCTTCAGCTGTAGATCACCAGGTCAAATAATAGGACTCTAATTTTCTACAGCTTCTCTGTGGATGCAGAAAGGGAAGTACATGCATTTCTAGCTTTTTCCCATGCAGATAAATAGCTTGCTATTCTTATCAGGATCTGGTGAACTGTGCATTCCTTTAAGGCTCCTGAAGCCAACTGAGAGAAGTTATCCATCTACCAGCTGAACAGCTGCAGTGCGGTGATGGAATGTGTATCTGGCTGGTGGCAGTCTAACTAGCAAATTCTGTGTCACTTATCAAAAATACACGCTAAAGTACAAGCCTTATCATATGGTTTTTGTTAGTGTCTGCAAGAGCCCATTGCTGCTGTATACAAGTATCATGTGTCAAAAAGATGATACCAAAGCAGCAAGCCTCATTTGGATAGCAAGGTCATAAGGGACATTGTGAAAGGCCAGCTTAAATCTCAGATGGAGAAATCTCACATGTGTGTTCTCTGTTTTCTCTGCCTAAACACAATCTAGAGCATATACCCTTTCCCAAAAAAAATGTACACATGGATACAGCTCAAAGTGTGGTATTCCTGAGAAAGAAATTTATGCTTGCTGAGAACCTAAAAAGACAGAAATTAAGAACACCTCCCAGATTCAGTGCTCTTGAAATCTACACCTAAAGTTCATCAGCTCTTTTGGATAGCAGTTTGTATTTACAGAAGTGCCAGAAGAGAAGGATGTGTGTGAGACTGGGGCTTTGGATTTTGGCCCAGTGATAATCAGGTTTCTAATAAAAGCTGTTTATTGAATCTTCTGAAAGAAGCTATTACATTAGATAAAATAATATGGATGCACATAAGTGGCCAAGAAGCTGGGTTGTTCATAGAAGCCTTAGACCTGGACCAAAGAGAAACAGAAATGAGTTAATAACAAATGAGATCAGGTAACGAAAATACAAGTATCACCATATGGCAGGAATCAATAGACTTAATCTTTGAGTAGCCACATTGTAAGCAAGTGAAATCATACAGCCATTAAAAAGCACCACTCACTTCTTCTAGACTATTAATTTACCCAGACCTAGCAGAAGTGGGCAAACCTTTCACATCAGTAGGAAACCAGACTTCAGGGCTTAGGAGGCTGAGCTGACCCTGACCTCCATGAAGATGTGAAATAGAATTTTGGATGGTAATAGGTCTGAATTGCTTTCATATGGCAAAAGTAGAGGATACCACAATGTGCCTCCTATTTGTATATGAAGCAGGAGAGCTGGAAGTCAGTGTCCTATGGATAATAATGTTCAACTCCTCATCAGTCTAGTGCTAGAATGATCACATTGTGTTTTACACATATTTTACACATGTTTACCTAATATTTTCTCTTAAACAGTCCAGTTTCTAGGTATGGTTACATACCTTCATTCAGCACAGGGTTATTTCCACCTGAAAAAAAAAATTGCTCTGGTTCAGATCACAGTAGATTTGTCATGTTCCATCTTCTGATTTATGGCATATTCCTAGCTTTGCATATACAATTTTTGTTACACTGCAATCATAAAAATGGTCACAAAAAATGGTTTGAAGGCCACATAGTAATTGGAGAGCTTGTCTTGAACTTGACATTCCTAAGAAAGGTAGTAGTGCCTTTGACATTGTTTGCTTCTGAGTCACACACTCAGCACCCATACACAGGGATAGCTGTGGGATAAAACGAATAGTAGAATTCTTCTCTAGTTCCTAGAAAAAAACTAAGTATTCAGCAGAAGCCTCCTGAGAATACTGATAAGAAGGAATAAAAAAATTAGGCACAAAAGTAATAATGAGACTAAATGATACAGTGCAAAGTAGGCAGAAGCAAATATACCAGGAACAAGTCATTCTTATTTCATCTTGCTACTACAAGGGGTCAAGAAGCCAAATTTATGGTGACTGCATGGTCTGTGACAAGAACAGTGACTTTTTTTGGATTATTTTATTTGGTAAAGGAGTCATGCTTGTAAACCAAGTATCAGACTACATTTAGACATATTGATCATATTTTAGAGTAAGAGATGCAATTAAATCTTATGTTGCTATATATAATTAAAAGGCAAGTAAGCAGTAATACTAAGCTGTGGGCATTGTTACTTGACAACATCTGAAAAAAGACAGCATTAGTGGCTTGGACTGAAACTAAATATGACTAATAGACCAAGTTCTGCTTTTAGAGATAATGACAATCCTCTCATAAGGAATATTTTATTACAATTATAAATTAAATAACCTAAACCAAAAATTTTTAGAAATTGTGACCTTTTTTTTTTTAATCATATGTGTCCATGCAAATGAAACAAGAAGCAAAAGTAACATAATTCTGCAATTCTCTAATGCTCAAATGTAGTTTGTTATTTGGACATTTTTTCTGCTCTATCTGCTGACTGTATCAGGTCTGTAACTTCGGTTCTTTTGTTGAGAAAAACTTTCCACATGCTGGCACTTGCACATACATTTTAATATACTCTCATCTCTGACTGAATTATTATTACAGTTATTTAGTTTGGGTATGAAATTCTAATACAAACAAGTTTGCATATGTTATATTCATGCAGGAGCAAAACCATACAAAACTCTGAGTAAACATTTTATTTCTATACTTGACTGTCAGTTAAGCAGGTGAGCTTTTCTATTTGTGAAGAAAGGTAAGCTTGCTGTCAATCACAGAAAATTTTTAGTACTATAAACACAAATACTGGCTACGTGATTGAGATATAAGAGTAATATTAATTAGTGCACATCATCTCCTACATTTTTAATTTCAACCGTTTTTTTCCTTGTAGCTAACCAAGGAAGCGATTTAGATGGCAGAAAAGTATCTGTCTTCTCCCTTCATGTAGAAATAGCAGGGAGGGAGCAGGAGAGTACTTTGCATCACAGAGCTCCCTGAGTTGACTGTGCTTCATTCAAGAATGAAAGAGCATTAAAAGCATAGTGAGCACCATGACTACTGAGACTCTCACAAGTAGCTCATTTTGAAAGAGTAGGTATTTATAATAATACTTTGAGAATCAGTGTACCATCAGTTTCTCCTTACAGAAGACAATAACTTATGCGTACCATCAAAAATTGTGCTTCGGGAAAAATGAAGATCAAGGTGGTTCAGTTAAACACAGTGGAAGATGTCCAGCCTTTATGTATCATCAAGTTTGGAAAGATCACACGACAAACCGTGATGATGATGTGGGGAAATGGAAAGAAAAATTACAGTATTTTTCGTAACTTAATTACTCAAAGTTACCTGTATCTTACCTTGGAGACACATTTCAAAGCAGTATGATTTCTCTACTCACTGAGCTTCGAGATGTTAGGAATATGAAATATTTGTTTTCCTAGAGTGTATGTCAAAGAAATTGGTGCATGAAATGTGGTGGTTTTGTGTGGCAATCACTTTGAAGGCTGGAGTACTGTAGACCATTAGTCATCACAACCTTGTGAGTACGTGGTATTTGGCAGCTTTACCCAAGAATGAGGTTTATACCCAATGATCTTTGCCTTGGAGTCTGTTTAAAACCAAACGTGGAATGAAATAGTTAAACTGTTTTTCACTTTGTCTTTTGGTGAAAACATGTAGATATATCATACATATTGTAGTGTATTGCAATTTTATGCTGGGTTTGAATTTTTTTTGGTTACTTATGTTAAGTTCTTTTGTTATTCTGAACCTGCTAAAATAGGAGTAAAAACCTTTAAAAATCCTCTGATGCACATTTTGCATGTATTAAGTAAGAGGCAAAGACGACCTTATTTTAACAATCTCTTGCAAATCACCTTTAAACAGCATTTGGCTTTTTTTATTTTAAACTCTTTCCTTTCAGTTACTCTTATCTCAGCCATTGTTATATGTGTATCCAGCAAAATATGTGCTAATAGAGCCATAAATTCTTGCCTTAACACAGAAATATGGCAAAGCAAACAAAACATTGCCTTTAGTCCTGCCTGATAAGTGCCATCATAAGGTTGCTATTTATTCTCAAAGAAGTTTGTCTCCTGTGTGGTTTTTCTTTTCCACTTGTGGGCCACTTGTAGCTTCATGGAACATCTCAATTTTGCCTTTCCAATAACTTTGACAATGACTTTCATCAAGGAAAATGAAACAAAAACTTCTAAAGCTTTCTTGGGCCGTTTTATTGTGCCTTGTGAAGGAACCATTGATAATAAAAATGCATGTTTCATTTGTGTTTTATGGTTTACCTTTATACAGCATACTCATAGTGAAGGGTATTCAAGCTAGACTCAAGTAAAATCTTTACTAAAGGTCAGACTATCTGGGCTGGTATCCCTGGCCAGTGGTGTTTACACCACAAATTTATAGGGACACGTGAGGAAACATGAAGGGATGAGAAAACATATGCCTTTTAACATGTTGTTTTAGGAAGATCATCTGTATTTCTCTTAAACATTTGACTCACACATATAAAAGGTGGTCTCAGTTTGACAAGTCTTGACGTTGGAAATGTAAGTAATAAGCAGGTTAGATGGCTAACCTAGGGTTTTACTTGAAAATGTCTTTTTTCTTCAAAAATGTCTCATTTGGATTCTGCTTCTGTCTCTCTGTAGTAATTCTGTTGTTACACAAATAAAAATTGTGTATTTCGACTTAATTATACCTTGTACTTACTGTTGAAATGAGCAGAGTATGTTTAAAAAGAAAAGTTTTAAACAAGAATGGTGTGTGATTTAATTTACCTTTAAAACATTATTTGTTTTTTCTGGTAAAAATCTCAGTTTGCTCTAGGGCAGAATTTTGGATTAGTCAAAGTGCATCTTGCCTTGGAAAAAAAAAAAAATCTAAATTAACACCAAGAAAAACAGTTCTGTATAGAGATAATAACAGCAAGATACATTATTAATTATTTTTATTGTGACACTTCTCTTAGGAGGAAAGACAAAAATACCCAAACCCTCACACACCTAAGATGCTGGGAATTCATATATTTTTAATTGTCTTGCAGATCAAAAACATGACTAGACTCAGCTATTGAAGTCTCATTTACCGCCGGGCGCTTAACGAACTGTCACTGTCTAGACAAACCTCTCGAGGGGAGATGGGAGTCACCTCCCTGCAGAGCAGCATGTGGCAATGCTGCTGCGCTCAGGAGCCCTGACCTGGCTTCCTTTCTTAATGCTCTGTGGTCTCTCAGCCTAATTGTACTTGAAGCAGTGAAACTGATGTGTTCCATGTGACATGTGCAGGGAATTAATGGAATTATCTTTTTTTTTTTATGAAAATTCTCTGAGTACTGAACTGATATGCAGGGATTTATTTTCTCCCATTTTCTTTTTCTAACGTTTAGTAGCATGTAATCATTGGTCATTTTTCCTGGCTTTTACTATCTAAAGATCCAATTCCACTGAAGCTATTTGGCTAACAGTTAAAAAGTCTAAAATACATGTGTGACCTTGACATTCAGGGATCTACTGCAAATGCAGGTTGAAGGCCTAAAGGAATATATCCATAACTTTTTAATAATACAGAGAATATTTCTATTGACTGGAAGTCAGAAAGAGATTACATGTTCCTCTCCAGGTTTCTATGAGAACTTTAAGTACTTTAAGTGAAGGCAGCAAAAGTAACAAGTGTTACAGTAATAAGAAAAATCATAGAATCATAGAATGGTTTTGGTTGGAAAGGACCTTAAGGTCATTTAGTTCCAACCCCCCTGCCCACAGCACCTTATGGTAGACCAGGCTGATATTGAGTGGTGCCAGGGATGGAGCATTCAGATCTTCCTGGGGCAACCCATTCATTCCAGTGCCTCACCACCCTTACAGTGAAGAACTTCTTCCTTATATCCAGCCTAATCTTCCCCTGTTTAGGACTTACAGTCCCTGATGAAGAGTACCTCCCCAGAATCCTTATAAGCCCCCTTCAGATACTGGAAGGCTGCTATGAGGTCTCCACGCAGCCTTCTCTTCTCTAGGCTGAACAGCCCCAACTTTCTCAGCCTGAATTCGTACAGGAGGTGCTCCAGCCCCTGATCATCCTCATGGCCTCCCTCTGGACTTACCCCAACAGCTCCATGTCTTTCCTATGTTGGGGACACCAGAACTGCACACAGCCAGAGGCCATTGCTTTTCCAATATATTTTGTCTACTAATGTGGCATGTGGCTTTTGAAATGAGGAAGAAAAATAGGCCAACACATTATACATATAATTGAGCAAGACAAAACCTCAAGTTTTGAATTAATGCTTTTATAATAGAAATATGGAAATTAACTGGTATAGAACCATTAATGTAAATATGGGGTCTTAAATTGAGTGGCAATCAGATATATTCATTTACCCACTGGGGAAAATGTGACTTTCTTGCTTTTGTAATACTTAGGTAGGAACTTAGGCTATAAAATTAGCCTGAGAAAGTTTGGGCTGTTCAGCCTGGAGAAGGCTGCATGGAGACCCCATAGCAGCCTTCCAGTATCTGAAGGGGGCCTATAAGGATGCTGGGGAGGGACTCTTTATCAGGGGCTGTAGTGACAGGACAAGGGGAAATGGGTTCAAATTTAAATAGGAAAAGTTTAGATTGGATATAAGGAAGAAATTCTTTCCTGTAAGGATGGTGAGGTACTGGAATGGGTTGCCCAGGGAGGCTGTGAATGCTTCATCCCTGGTGGTGTTCAAGGTCAGGTTGGACAGAGCCTTGGGTGATATGGTTTAGTGTGAGGTGTCCCTGCCCGTGGCAGGGGGGTTAGAACTAGATGATCTTAAGATCTTTTCCAACCCTAACTATTCTATGATTCTAAAATTGCCACTGACGGAGACCCCTCAAGTCATGCCAATGTGATGAGAAGGGGAGAAATTGTGAGAGTGTTATTCTTGAAATCAGTCCCTCACTGCTAGTATGAGGCTTCTTTGCAAGCACCGTAACTGCTTGCCAACTGCTTCAACACAGTAAAAAAAATACAGCTCAAATAGTACTCAGACTCTTTTGAAAAAATCAAAATGGAACTAGATGTGGATGTATTTGCTGGGGGCAAGCAGTAGAGGACAACAGAGAGAGGCTGAGAGAGAAAGGGTTTTTGAGTAGAATTGTCCCAGATTTTCTCATGCAAGAAGAAGAGGTCAGGAGAGAAAGGGATGAGACAGAACAAGGGAAAGATGTCATAGAAAAGGGAAAACTGGCACATAACTTCAAGAACAAATGCATACTAGGAATGAAAGAGGGAAGGGGCAGGAATATCTGTCCTCCCTCATGAAAACAAGGGCAATAAAGGTCCCTGTCCCTTCAACGGTCTCTTGGACTCTCTGCATACTTCCCCAAAAATCTGGGATGAAACTTCTCTTGGATCCGTTTTCTTTTATTGGAAGAAGGATCTAGCACATCCCTTTTGCCACTGAGTGCCTCTGAAGTGCTGTCCCTTCTCTCTGCGTGAGCTCAGGAGGGTTCAGTGGCTCTTGACTCTCTCGTCGGGCAAAGGCGGGGGGGGGGGGGGGGGGGGAGGGGAAGTGGAAGGAGGGTAGGAGGGAAAGGGAGGACTGCCCTTTCAAATGCCCCTTGGGTGTTCTCTGGGGTTCTACTGGGGCTCTGGTGCACTAACTTGCCTGAGTCCTTCTCTCTGTTCCCGTGGTAATGACATGTGTGACATAGGTATATGATGTAAATAACCTCCAGACCTCACTGTGCTAGCTGACAACAGGCATGATGGGATCACAGACTGTAAACCCCTGGCCCCAGGCAGGGAGGATGAGGACCCGCCAAGGTGAATAGAGCAGTTCACACCTCTCAGAGCTGCATTGTTTTCTCCCTGTACTCATCTCCAAGGGGAGTTTTCACTCTTGAGAAACTCCCGCTGAGAAGATTGGAGTACTTAACACCTACTGGAGAAGCTCTCTTTAAGCACTGATTTCTTCCAGAGTTGCTAGATTCTCCGCAGCAGTAGACATAAGGACTTTGATTGCCTTAAAATTGGCATGACTCTTCACGGGGCTGGAAGGATGAGGGAGTTACTGACACCTCCTCCCTTTCATTTACATCTGTTGGAGCCTTGTTTATCTTAGCGGCCTGGAAAGGCTCAGGATGCAACGATAGAAATGAAATCTGTGTTAACAAAATCACCTGCCACTGAGCACTGAAGATAAAGATACCTTTCGCTAATCTTTGGCTTTAACTGTTTAACAGGTAGTGAATTCTTTTGAGGAAAAATCACAGATTTAGTAGTGGTGGTGTTAAGGAACAAGCACTTCTTTTCCATGTGTCTTCACATCTGCACCTCAACAGGAGTTCACTGAATTAATGATATGCTAATAAACCCTATTAAATTAATATCACAAGAAAAAAAAAGCAAACCCAAACCCTAAAAACAAACAAACAAAACCACCACCAAAACAGTGAACCAATCAACCAGATAAACAGAAAAAAAACCCCTCACCAAAACCCAAACATAAGAGAGACTTTATCTAATCTCCATGAAACCTGTCTAATCTAGGGCAAACTGTCCTCTGTCTCCAGGTCTAGACAGAACTTTAGATAGTGACATTATGTGCTTAAAACCTTTGCAGTATTGATCCCTAAACCTGCCATGAAAGGACTTTTCCAAGACATCATCTTTGTACATTGTCACCCCTCAGTGTTCCTCACCCAGTGTTCACTACTTCGTCACTTGCAGAATGAAATCATATGATTCTCACTCACCTTCTGAGCTTTTTCTGCTGTAGGTCAGTCTTTCCTTTCCTTAGAACAATGTGAGACAGACATATAATCTTTCTTTCTAAATGACACTGGGCGGAAAGGTTTGAGATGTTTCTCAGGCTTCCCCCAGCCCCAACAGCTCATGAAGCTAGCACAGTTAAGACAGATCTATACCCTTTCCTTTGCTTCTGCATTTACGAACTTGGTATTTTTCTAGCAGTTCATTTCATAGTCCTTCCCAAGTTCTCTGGAAATACTCCAAGGCAAATTTGGGAAGATTCTTGCTCTGATGTGCTTGTGCTGTATACAACAGTCATTCCCACATTTCTTGGACTTAATTGATTCCAAGTTAACAGGATGTAACTACCTGCCTGCAGCTCACTGATTTTTCTGAAAGACAAGTTTGCTTTCAATATGCTAACACTTGCTTTGGTGACAGCATTAATTTCTGAAGTCAAAATAAGTGAGACCCAAGATGATATCCTCTCTTTCTCTCCAGCTTGGCAACCCAACTGCTGGCAAAGTGAAAACATAGTGTTAACAGGGATAATAACAATGGGTAAGGAGTTGGAGGGGGAGCCTGAAGTTGTGGCATGACTTGATTTTAAGAAGTGCAGAACACAGAATTCATCTGCTTGAAAAGTAGTAGTTTACAGACAACATTTGCGTGAATAACTGTCTCTTAGTTCCAACAGGAACATGTAAGGTGTGGTAGACTAGAGATTTTACTACATGACACTAACATAATGAAGCTAGAAACATTAAGTTAGGCAGTGAGAGATCTCCTCCAGCAACTCCATTCTGCCAGGGCAGTCTATTATGTAGCTTGAAACAAAAGCCTACCTTATGCTTTTCTATATGTACTTTTCTATACTTATCTGCTTTTATCATTGTTTTTTGTAATGTCTTTATTTTAGCAGACCAGCTGTGGCTTGTACAGGTTCCTGTTAGAAGTTATATGATTGCTCCGACTTGATTAATTTTTAGTTGATGAAGGGGAGATGAGATCAGCTACCAACTATGACATTCTCATAGCTGTCAAGGGATAAAAATATAGTGTGCAACGTGTGTAATATGTAAACATGTAAAAATAAGGTGCCTGTGTATATGGCAAAGGTGGGCTGGTTCCATTGGCTGCTCTTGTCCAAGGTTATCCTATGTTATAAGCTGATGTTGATGGTTATTGAACAGATTGGGGCCATCCAGCAACACCTAGCAACATCTAGCATCTGTTCACCTAGCAATGTCAGAACAAGGGGGCAGTTGCCTCTAAAAGCCACTTACATATTAATCCACTCAACTGTTTTCTGCTTGTACATCTGGGGATGAGGCAGGATCAGACTCTAGCCATGACCTCACATAATCCTGCTTCTGTAGCGACACCCTTGCATAATGCAGAAGAATATTTGTGGCATAAGGGTCGTATGTCACAGCAGCACAGGGAGTCACAAGTGCTGTGACTGTGTCAAGGAGTTTTTAAACAAGTGTGACTGGCTCTAAGCCTCACACATATCTGTCACATGGCCTTGTAAAAGAGATTTGGGAAGCCCTAGGCAAGGCTGTTCCCAGATGTAAGGTCACCGTCACAAAACAATGATGTCCCTGTGAGGTGCTCCAAAAGACAATCATCACATTTGACCATTAGATTATTAGAGTGGATGTTGTAACAACATAGTGTTGAGTTTGAAAGGAAATTATTTTCATATCTGAGCCAAGAAAAATTTTCCAGTAACAGCAGGAAGATTCAACTTGGATGCCTACAAACTAATGCAAGTTAATAATGGCTAGGCAGAGGGCCAGTGGAAATAGATGGTATTTGTTTAAAAAAAATATATTCCCCTTTCCCCTTATACTTTGCTGTTTGTCTTCCTGGACTGCAAGCACTTAATAGCAAAGCTGTGCTTTTTGCTTTGGATCACTCATATTGCTCACTTAATCAGTGGTTGCGAATGATAAATAGTAATAATATAAAACATTAACATCTTTTTACCCATACCTGCATCTGTCACTCAGTGAAGTACTGCCTTTGTTACTGCTGCATCTGACCATATGTTCATGGTACAATCCTTTTAATGTCATCACAACAGCAATACACCTGGGAGGTGAAAGCTGTTAGCAAATCTTTGGTGTCAGTGCTGGAGGCAAGAGGCAGAAACCAAGAAAGCCGAGATACACCAAACTAAAGGGTGTGGTGTAAAAACAGCAAAGAATGTGAAGAGTCAAGAAATCCATGTAGGCAAAGGTGAATCCTGGGCCAAGGAGCAGGCAGAGACAGAGCAAAACCTGGCAAGCTAAATAACACTGGGATCCTACAACACACATGGTTGGAACTAGATGATCTTTAAGCTCCCATCCAACCCAAACCATTCTATGAATCTATGATTCTATGATTCCTTTATCGCTGATTAGTCTAACAACCCAACTCTTAATCTCGGGTTTGGAAAATGGTTGATTGCCGCTCAGTTGTCTTGATAGATACAGCAATATCTATTACACTCTGGCAAGAACCTGGGGCCCAGATGACATTCTGCACAGATAAAAGTAATGAGATACACACCTCTTACATGTTCCTACATACTTATGATGTAGCTGAACGCTAACATATGTAAGGAGCCATTGAAAACAGGCAATGTTTTACAAGTCTTTGCAACTCACTGTCACAATAAAAAGTAATCAGTCATTGCCATTTTCCTGTATTTTTCCTCCTGACTCTTCAGATGAATGTTACACCAAAACAATCTGGTTTCATTAGCTTTGAACAAGCTGCTGTAGTCACTTCCCTAGAAACAGCAAATATACACAAAATCACATTTTCTATGGGTATTGTAATAAAGATTCAAGCAGGAATGGTTGTACAAAATTCTAGCACCTCTATCATTCACAAGACCTGATTAACACAATGAATCCCAAAATCTGTAAACCAATATTTTTCCTCTCACTATTCTTCACTTTCTCATTTTTAAGGCCATTCAATTTCATTAGTATTCCTTCACTGTGTTGTCAGTCTGCATTATGGTGGGGTTTTGGAAAGCCTTCAGTAAAAGAATACTTGACTGTGCTACAACTCTCACCCTTTGTACCTCCGTTCAGATCCCGACAGAATGAAATTCTACATGCCTACATGCTGCAGGAAACGAATGCTTAACGAACCTTAGGATACAAGTCTAAACAGATGACAGTACTTCCAATCTGCTACGGAAACAATATGTTTTAATTAAGTATAAGGTTTAATAAAATTTTCACTCCTTGTACAAAAATGAATGGTGATTAACAGATGGCTGACAAACCAACTCTAATAATTTCTGATTAAATGCTTTTGTTTAGTGTCTTCAGTCACTCTCTACAGGGAATTAATTGCTGGAAATTAAAAAAAAATTATGTTTCATGCCAGTTAATATCTTTGAGAAACTGGAAGGTAATCAGCTGTATAGATTACAGTGGCATATGCAGGGCAGCTTGTGGTCAAAATTTGTACCACATACCCCAGACAGTTTTGAAGTTGGTTAGACTAAAATATGTGTGCATGGAGAATTGGTCTTAAGCAACTACTCCATAGTTTTAAGTAAGCAGTGAGCAGCTGTATTCAGAACAAGATTCCATTGTGACTTTTCTTTGGTTTATGATTTTTAAATGACATTTATTTATTTACAGTGGCCACTACTATGGTAGGTTCAAAGCACATGTTTACATGATCCTTTCATGCCTCAAATTGCTCCAAACCAGCTTCTAAAGGCAAATCTGCATGGAAATATGCATGAGGAGAAGCATCCACGAGTGATTTAATGTGAAGAATGTAAGTAGACAGGCAGGGAGTGCAGCCACCCTGCTCTGAGATGCTGCTTGCTGCAATTGGCACTTAGGTCCACATCCAGACCCAGGTTTCACCTAACTTGCTGAGGCCATTCTAGCTACATTGGTATGACAAGCACCCCAATAAATGTCCCCCAACAGGCTTCCTATAAAACTAATTAAAAAGGAGGAAAAAATCACTTTTTATTGTGCGTTGTCCTCAAAGAGATGCTACCTTGAAAATTTACCTGGAAAACTTTATTTGGCAATAATCTTCAGTAGGCAATGCTTTAGCTGGTCTGTTACTCTGGACAATGTGCTTGTCTGAACTGATTGCCAATTAACCTGAGTTAGTTAACAGCTTTGTAAATGTTAATCTAGATATTTCATGAACAATTGAACAGAAATGTTTGTGTTTTTCTCCAGGTCTAAGCCAATTGGCAATCAATTAACTTGAATTTTAGCAGCTTAGGTGCAGTACTCTAGAACAAACACATCCTCTGTGCAACAAGGCAGCTGATTTTTCCCTGCAGAAAACCAGTACCAAGCCATGTGATGTCTTGTCACTATGCTATTGGAAGTGCCTTCTGTTCAAGTTTGTCTTCAGTGCCACATTAGCTTTGTATTGGCCATCTGCAAGATCTGAGAGAGAACTTCATGTGCATTTCTGATAAACTTGTGTTTTTCCAGGGTTCTTTAAGACTTTCTAATACTGCCTTGATCACCACTTGTGGCATTTAGTTGTCGGTGAGCTTCAGCTGAACTAACTTTTTAATTGCAGAAGACTTACAACAGTAGTCTGAAATATTAGTAAATTGTATAGTCACATATATGAACTTGTGTCATTCAAAATTTCCATTATACCAATTCAAAGTTTTCCAGTATAACAACAACAAAAAAAAAACAACAACAACAGTAAGTAAGAGCAAATAATTTCTGGTATTTTGGCATCATTGTCTACAGCTAAAGGCAAGAAAATATAATTAAAGGATGAATTCCTCCATGACAGAGATTCATTGGGGTATATATTTCTGTTAACTTTTAAAGTCTTCTCCAGTAGGTTTCATTGGGAGCTGGAAGAGCAAAAGCCTAAGAAATGTGAATTATTACAAAGTGCAGAGACTTCTTTCCTAGAATTCTCTTTTAATTTTGTATTTTATATTATACAATGTATGATAATTATTTAATAAATGTTAGTATAATAAACATCTTTATTCTTTTTTAGAGCTCTAGAAAATAAAATTAATTTTCTTAACTTAGCTAATTGCTCAGTGCTGTCAGGTGTATTACTTTAGAATTGAGAAAGCTTTTCTGTAAGGTGGTAGGAAGATGTCGGCAAAGGGTTGCTATCATATGTACATTTGTAATCAGCCAAGGAAGTTTCTAAAACACTGAAAACTATGTGGGTGAAAAAGAACATTGGCACCAGTGCAGTTTTTGCCATTGTGGATGTTAGTTTTTTAAATAATTTTTAATTAACAAAAACATAACTAAGTAAAGAATATGAAAGCATGCATTAATATCTGTTCTGCAAGTGTGACTCACATGTGCTTGCCTCATCACCTGTATCAGCACCAGCTTGTCACAGGAGTTGGATGGCCCTCTTGGTTTGTGACATAAAAAGTCTGTTCAGCAGAGGAAGAGGAAAAGAGAGGTGTCTATTATCAACATTGCAATGAGCACTTTCTCAC
This sequence comes from Melopsittacus undulatus, assembly GCF_012275295.1. Taxonomy (NCBI): domain Eukaryota; kingdom Metazoa; phylum Chordata; class Aves; order Psittaciformes; family Psittaculidae; genus Melopsittacus; species Melopsittacus undulatus. The sequence continues at coordinate 22,900,146 of NC_047531.1, read as the reverse complement.
ACTAACAGGCAGTTACATGGGAAAAAAAGACTTCTAGTGAGTAACTGCTCTTTGTGGTATTAACAAAAATACCACCCACGTCTCAGGCTTTGAGATAATTTTTATGTTCTACTTTTCTTTCTGGTTACCTTGTCCTTGCTTCCCAAGTATCTCCTTTGTTGTCTTTCAGAGCAATGCAGCTCTGACTCTGGAAAGGCAGAAGGGCTCCCTTTCTCTTCTCTCTACCACTTTTCAGCATTGTAGTAGAGGGTTTTTAGTACAACTTGAGGCTTTCTCATTAATTTTCTCTCCAGGGAAGCCCTTCTTTTGTCACAACTTGAGAGATAATCCTGTAGCCATCATACAGACAACATTCCCCTTGAAATGATTGGAATCTCTGGACAGGAATTGCAGAATTGAGTCCTATGCCACCAAGAGCTCTTTGGCTAGGAGTTGTCAGGGAAGCTATTAGAGCTACTTGAGTGTATCACCACAACAAGCACTAGACTGGGTAAAGAGGTATCTTCAAAATGCACTCAAAATTCATGGTTTACTAGGGCTGACAAAGATTTCCAAGATCAATTGCTGAAGTTTTCCTTTAAATATATTGGAATGCTATATATTAAATTATAAGTATAGGTAGAGATATCTTAGAGATAACAGTGGAGCTCCCGCCTGCTGAACAGACTCACAATGACAGAGAAATTGGGAAAATAAAGATATTGAGCTAAAACTATAAATGCAGTTATGAGCAACTCACAACTCACTTGTGTTAATTTTTCTCACTGCAACTTTTTTAATGCATACATAGCTGTAAAGTGTCATTATTTATTAGCTATTCTGAAATGTTTCACGTATTTTCTCATTTGCAAATGTACCTGTGAAGCTGGTTAGAAAGTAGGGCATACCGTTGGGATGTGTAAAAATATTTGTGAATTATGTTCTGATCTTTGTGAGATTCCAAGTGATCTGAGTTCTTACACTTCATCAGGAGCTGAGGTACTGTGAACCTTTCAAGCAAGTGCTCAGAATTTGATCCGAAAAAAAACCACCTGAAATATCTCACATACAAGGTTGAAAATAGCAGGATTTGTCCTTGGGGTCTTTGTTGCAGAAGTCATAGGGTTGAAACTAGAGGTCTGTTTGATGGTATTAGAGAAAATGAAGGTTATCACACATACCCTTTCTTCAGCATTAACATCTCCCTTCCCCCCAACCCCAGTCCCAAGCAGTTGTGCATATCACTGATGCTGGGTGGTTATCAGGGAGATCAGTTTATTGATCTGAATATCAGTGCACCAGCAAAAGGAAGGGATGGTGTGAGGGTGGACTGGTTTAGTGATGCTGGCTGTGAGGAAAGGTCAGTAGCCCCATAGCCTTACCATCATGAGAAAGTCTGTCACTGCTTCCATTGATTAGGCCAAATTTGCATTAAAAAGTGTCTTGCCAGTAGCAAAAGGGATGCTGTCAATAAATTTTATACTGGTTCAACAAGCAGAATGAATGCTACGGATGGAAATCTCTTTTTGTTAACTCGTGATCATTAGGCTGATGAAATCCAAATCATTTTAAATCAGATGTAATTTCCAGATGATTTATGAAAAATGTTTGTTTCTAAAAATGATTATTTGATATACTCCACAGTTAGTTTACTCTGGTGCTCAGCTATCCTTACAGATATAAATTTCTTTCTTACTGCAACTTAACCTGCCTTCCTGTATATTAAATTTGTTATCTATTTACCTCTTCTTGAACAATAGGCAAGTTACCTCTGGAAAGATGAGATTCTTTATGGTTTTCTATGCTGATGCAAATCTGTACATTGCAAGACTTTCGCTATTACATGGGGAAGAAAACCTTGCATGGAATCTGAACACAGGAGCATTTCCCCTGATTAATGGATTCCCATAGGATGATCTTGAAAGAGAATGGTCCCTTTCATGACACTGTATGGTTTGGAAACCTGGCAAAAATAAACCACCCTGGGGGATCTCCACTCCCACCTTTCATAGAATATGCTTGTTAACATATTTCTGTATTTTAGCTGGAATAAACTGATACTTCATACTTATGTTTTCCTGCCCTAAACCAAGGGATGTAGAAAAGTGGAGACACAAACTTCAACCCTGAAACCAGACCATTTTTTGCTGCAAGCAGACCTTTTTTTATTTCAACAAAACAGCAGGTTTTTTTTTTTCTGTAGACCATGCATACAAAAACCTATTCTAATTAGCCATTACACAGACAATGTTTTACAGAATTATGAAATTTATTTTTTCATAATTCTACAAAGAATGGAGCTAAATACCCTTCGGTTTTCAGTATAATTTTCTGCAATCTTTCATTATTTCTGATTAAAGAGTCAAAGTGACTGCTGAGTCATTAATTCTAAACAAAGAATCATATTGATCCACAAAATGCTTTGCTGCCTATGACTTAAATGTAACTTCAAGGTTTTACACAGATTTACCTGAGAAAGGCTGCAAGTCTGCATTTCACTAATTCTCTACTAGTGGACTAGTATAAGCAGCTTTTTGGCATAATGGTTTATGTAGTCAATTAGCAGAGTAATAAGTCTCTGGTTTATCAGCTACCTGAAGGAAACCCTTAGGCAAAAACATATTACATTTTTAAAAAACAGGTAACTGTGAAACTAAACAATTGCAAATTTACAAATAGAGAAAACTTCAGTATAATATCAGAAAAACTATGTATTGCAACAAAATTAAAAAGGCACGATCTTGACTTCTGCTACCAACAGTAGCATCGCTGCTGTTAGTAGTAAAAATCCACTAATTATAAGCTAATAGGGCCACAATGTTCTGTTCTGTTATCTGCTTACACCACTGAGAATTATTGCCCATCTCTATGCCAGAAGACAAGTGCTTTTCATTGTGACTGAAATGAAGTACAAGAATGAGCGATAATGGTCGTAAATGCTTATGCCAAGAGTCATATACGTGACTGGGGGCTCACTAGGCATGTCACCCTTGTAACTTCAGCTGCAGAGTTGGCAACCTTTTGATTTCATATTCCCCTCTCCCATTCTCATTGAAAAGTTGTTTTCACTGTTGTAGTGTCTTTTTATCTTTGTTTTTTTGTTTTGTTTCCTTTTGCAATTGTAGCTTTTCAAACACTGTGGGATAGCTAAGTATTAGCCATACTCTTCCATACCTAAAAATGGCAGCCAGCACTGTTTTAAAATATCTCTTCCCAATTTATGCAGCATTATTTTGGGAACATATACTTTAATTTCACCAACAGAGGTCAGTAAACCACTGAAAGAGAGCCCTAAGTGGCGAGAACACACCCTTGTCAATCTTTCTAACATCCCTCCGATAGTTTTGTTCAAAGGGCCTCAGTAAACATAGTTAACTAAAATTAAATAAAAAAAGAAAAAAAAAAGAAGCGAGTGTATGCTTATGCATACAGAAGAGTGAGTTTTATTAAGGATATGAATTACACAAAATACTACATTGTTAAAGACCTGTCAGCATTAGAGTATATTTCATATACCTGCTACGAAGCCAGTAACATACATATGTGCATAGGTACGATCACAGCTAAATCAATTTGTCAAGGTTAAAACAGGCTGTGACTTACACAGTAGTATTCTGAATGATGTGCGGAATTCTACTTTTCAAGCTCTATGCTGTTGAAAACCAACCTAGTGTGGGGAGAGTATGAAGAGGAGCATCCCAGAGAAGTAACATTTAATGATATTAAAATACCAGATAGAAGCGCAGGAGAAACCAAGAGCTGTCACTTACTTGCTCATTTTGGCAGTAACACTCAGCTAATGGAACTATATTAACACATCATTTTCCGACTTTCAGCTGTAATGAAAAGCTATTTTTACAAATCATTACTTTCAGTATACGGTGTTTCAGCCACGTGGCTTCTATTAGTGTACAGGGGAGTTTCACAGCTAAAGCTGCCTGCACAGTACTGAAAGTGCACCTTTTATGTTGAACTAATCCCAGAGGGGAGTCAGCACTCCCGCCCGTGTCCTTTTGACCTTTATCATTTTAATGCATTTTGCCTCAGTAGCAGAAGGTGAAAACCTAGTTTTTACATTTCAAAACAGGCTGCTTCAACAGTAATTCTCTATGAAGCTAAGGCAAGTAACATAGGCTCCTGTGGAAACGTTGAAAAGTCCCCAGTTCAGACACCAACAATAGCTTTACAAATGTATTTTTAGAACCGCTTTTCTGGTAGCCCTTTGAAGTTCACCCAAACGGCCTGGCTGCCACCCCTCTCCAACAGCTGCGAGCATATGAAGCCACTGGAGTGGAAGATGTTAATTATCATCAGCTACTGGAATTTCTCCAGGGACCACTTGTGGTTAGGAACACGCTTCCCTGAAGAACTGCAGTGGGCACTGGGATCATCTCTTGTAGCTTTACCCAAGTCCCTCCTTTTAAGCAAAAGAAACCTCTCATTCCAAAGCAAAACTCACAATCTTCACTTCTAAGTGATCTTCCATTGAGGTAGGATTGAGTGATTTTCTTAAGCAAATTTAAGATTAAATTATACACTTAAATTAAGTATAAAATCTTTAATTTCTGTGAACAGAGTTCCAACAAAAGGGATTTTCATGGATATGTTTCACATGGACTAGGTTTAACGCATGTACAAATTTTTATTAAAAACTGGAGAAACAAGTCTAAAATGAAAAACAAAACCAGAAAACAGCCAAAATCATGGACACAACTGTAGTCTTTTTTTTTTCTGATGAAAGTAATTTGAATTTTGCTTATACAGCCAAGAAAAAGCTACTCACCTTGTCATCAGGAACTGCAAGCACAAAAAATGGTCTTTTCCCTTCTGCTTTACCTCCTGCTAATTCAGTGGCATTTTAAGTCTAAACTAGTTAGCATCAGGAGCTTGATGTGATGTCAGCAAGTGAGATATTCCCCACAGGGATCCAAAATAATAGATGAGCTGGCAGAAAGATCCCCAGAAAGGAAAATAACATAGACCCAACAGATTCTAAGCCTAGCCCTTTGCTGTGACTACTACAAAGCACCTTTAATGACTGACACATCCCTAAATGTACTCTGTAGATCCCTCTGTGGTAGTTAAGCCTAGTAATAGTTACCATGCCCACAAAAGGACTGAGCCGCTAGTCTCTAGCTGCAGAGAAAGTAGGTAGAACTCAGTACTCTGCAAGACTTAACTTCCAACATCGTAAGATGGACATTTCTCTTGCCTTTTGCTATGGATGAGAATAGCATGTGTTCCCCAGAACTTTATGAAGTGACACAGTAGTCTTTTCAGTAATTTAAGGGAGCTGAAGAAGTTACCCTGCCCTCCAAGAATGCTGTCCCTTTCCTGTAAGGGCACGGGAAATCCCTGCGCACCCCCCAGGAGGAAAGGGTAAGCAGGAAGAAGGAAACTGAATGTAATGGAAAGTAAACATGTCAACTGTTAAAACAGTTCCCAGCAGTGACTACAAAAAAAGAAATCCTTACTTGTTTATATTTAAGCGTTAAGTACAGTGACAGCTCAGCTATTCAGTGTTTACAGAGCTACCCCCTCCCTCTCCTCCTATTACTGGCTAATTCCCTTCTATGCAGGCCGCTGGTGCTGTTGTATTGTACATCATCTCCAAATCAACACCAAATACAGCAATGGAGTAGATACAGTCAAGATGAAGGGTCGTTTAATTCTCCAAAATGGTCAGTGCTTAATGGCATAGACTTATTAACTGCAGGCCTTTACAAGCAAGAAGAGAATACATGTTCCCAAGGTGGTATCAAGAGTAGCAGTGAAAGTAAAAGTGAGCACACAAACACAGAACTGTTATATACAAAAAAAGTTTAATTGAAATACCTGTATAAAAAATATGATCTCCATACATTTCACACTTAAACAGAAGAAAAAAAAAAAAAACCAACCAAATCCAAGCTGCATAAATGCAACCAGATCACAGAAACACAGCTATTAAAATAAATTAAGGTTTTTGACTCTGCCACTCTACCTTCCAGAGCCAATGCACGGAGACTGTACAATGTCAATAATTTAAAACCCTTCCAAACAGCATTACTTTACATTTCTGGTACAATAATACCAGACAAAAGGCATACTGACTAACTTTAAAAAGTCTTTCTATTTCCCTTAAATTAGACTTTGTACAACAATTTTCCATCTTCCAACAAAAATTGATAAGGTCAGAAATTTTTTTGTTGTTTTTTTTTTTTTTTTTAAACAAAAGTTGACAGGAATGCAGAAAAAAAAAAGTGCCATGGGCAAACCACTAGAATTCCCATGGGGAGAAGGAGGGGAAAGCACAGTGTTGAGTAACTCTAACCAAATAAATTAACCAAATAAATAGCCACAGCTGAAACCTGTGGGAAGTCTTCTAAATTCCAAACAATAAATAACTGTATAGTACATGGGAAAAAAACAAGTTTACATAAACACATTATACAGGTATGGAAAAAAAGTAAAGTCCTTGAATATTGCATTGATTGTGCATTCAACATGCCCATACATACTTTTAAGACTCGCAGGGTGACAAAAGGCCGGGGGGAGTTGAGAAAGGGGCTTCTCATGCCCAATGGTAGAGATGCTAAAAGGAACATGAATAAATGTTTCTGATAAAAAAGCTGATATACCTGTTCATATTTCTGTGCAGGCTATAGGAAATATTTTGAGCAGCAGAGGTGGGTTGGATTTGGAAAAGGACTAGGGCAGGGGGGGCAGGAGTGAAATGTCTGTGTTCAAGTATTCCATCACCAGTGGATGGGACTACTTCATTCAATCACCGAACATGTTCTCCAATGCATCATAGGAGCTGCTTCCTCCAGCACCGAGTCTAAAGGGAGCAAATTCCTATAATGAAATGGATCTTCTTTGGACATACACAGCTCAAAAAAGAAAGTCCCACTGAAGCAGCTTTCAAAAAGGCACTCAAAAGCAAATAAAATCTAGTCCAGGCTCTATGAGAGCAAAAAAGTTTACCATGTATTCAAGAGGTCACTGCTTTCTTAATAAGGTCAGTCTTTGACTAAGTACTGGCCTGCATCTCCCAAACATCAGCGTTTCCAAAGGAAATCTCATTCCAAAGCAGAAACCAGCAAAGGGGGAAAATAAAATCAAGTCCCTCAGACAAAGATTCAACTACAGATTAATGAATGCATTTTTTTAGCCCCTCCTAAGTATTGGCAGCAGCACTGTGGTCTTTCTGCTTGTAGCTCCCCTCCCAGTGCGAGGTCCTTAGTAATTCACAGACTCTCATTACTTGAACTTGTGCTAGATACATCAGTATCAAGGGTCCGTAGCCTTATGTCACAGTCCTCGGACTTCACGACTTCAGATTTGTGCATCCATTGATGGTCAAATATTTGCTCAAGTGTTGGTCTGTCTGAAGGCCTCAGTGAAAGGCACCATTTGATCAGCTGTTGACATTCTATAACATAAAAAAAAACAAAACCAAAAAAGGTGCTTTTAGATTAGGAAAGTAAAAGGAGAACCAATGCAAGGTCAAAGGTCTTCTATTAGACAAAAACCTATCGCTTGTATAGGGGGCAACTCACCAGGTGAAATTCTTCTCCTGAAGTATAATCGTCCCCTCAAGATTTCTTCATCTTGCTCGAAAGGGATGTCTCCGCAAACCATATCATACAACAGAACTCCCAGAGACCATACTGTTGCTGACCTCCCATGGTATCTGTGGTATCTGATCCACTCTGGAGGGCTGTATACTCTCGTTCCTAAAATCAGGAGAAAAAAAAGAAAAAAATTGAAGTCCATGTTTAGAGCACTTCCACATTGCTCAGCTCATTCTAGCAGCGATAAAAATAAATTCATAAGCTTGTCATGTGATACTTAAAAAAAGAAAATAGCTTTATATTTCTCATGTGCCAAAGCCATTAGAGGTGTAACGTCAGGTCACCCGCGGGGTTACACCACCACCAGACTTGGCTCATCCGGTCGTGCTATCCGCTGCAGGGCCCAGCGCAGCCCATCAGCTGACTGTTTACCGAGGCAGCTCCTTTCACTGACCACGTGGCGTCTGCAGCATCGCACCAAAAATAGACACAAAAGGACAAAGGGGGCTGGCGGGCGGGGAGGGGAGGTGAAACCCCGCTCTGCCCGTGTGACACCAGGCTAATCCGCTTTATCCAATTCCGCAAGCCGGTAAACAAAATAGGGCCGCTTACCATTTCTACGTTTGTAAGCTTCCCCCCCACTGCTGCCTTGCTTCACCGGCTCTGCCCCGGTGCCCGCAGCTCCCCGGGTACCAAATGGAATCGGGAGCGTGGTCATGTGCACCGGGGCTTCGGGTTTCACAACAAACAGATGTGAGTGCGGCAGCTGGTGAGGAGGGAAGGTGTAGGGGAAAAAGTCCTCCTTTACACCAGGGCTGGGGGAAACACTCCCTCTTGTCACACGCTGGCTTATTTCCAGCCTTTCCCCCTCCAAGGCGCCAAGGCGAGCCCCGAAGCTCACATTCCGGCTTTTCCAGGGAATCTATGTTCCCCCTTCGCTTTCAAATCTGCAATGCGGGATTTCCAGGACACTGGCAGAAAGGGAGGGGGGGGGAGCTGCCGCTTCAAGTTAAAAAGAGCGATGTATATAAAAACTGCATATCCACACATGGAAACATCTGACACTGTCGGAGCCTCCGTGTAAACAGATCGCCCTCTAGGAAAAAAAAAATCGCTTTTTCCAAGACAGGGAAACATAAACTGCTGCGTCACTGCCTGGAATCGCTTCTTCCCTACGCAACTGAACACCCCCTAAGCTGCTTCGGGTCCAAAGGTTTCCATTACCGATAGACCCGATATGAACCCCTGCGGCAGCCACAAGGCTCGCTACCACCGGGTGCCAGGAGCAGAAAAAACGGTGGCTGTTGGGAGGGCATCACCCGGGGTGGGAGGGCGGAAAGGGTCTGCCCCAACATGGGCTATCCTGGGAGCTAGGGGTGTGGGCACGTACCATCAAAGTCGGTATAGACTGTGTCCTTGAGAAGGGCCCCCGAGCCGAAGTCAATCAGCTTCAGCTCGCCTGTCCTGAGGTCAACCAGGAGGTTCTCGTCCTTTATATCCCGGTGCACCACGCCGCAGCCGTAGCAGTGGCGTACGGCCTCCAGCACCTGCCGGAAGAACCCGCGGGCCGTCTCCTCGTCCAGAGCGCCCTTCTCCGTGATGAAGTCGAACAGGTCTTTCACCAGCTCGGGCCGCTCCATGATGATCAGGTAGCCGTCGGGCCGCTCGTACCAGTCCAGCAGCTTGATGACCCCTCGGAAGCCGGAGCCCACTTTTTTCAGCAGAACGATCTCCAGGGGCACCATGACCCCGCTCTGGGTAGAGAAGGGGGCGCGGGTCAGCGGCGCGGGGCGGGCGGAGGGGCGGGAGGAGGGCGCGGCCGCCGGGCCCCCTCCGCCGCTGCCGCAGTCCGAGGGGCGGGCGCGGCGCTGCGGCGGCAAACCCCCGCCAAATTCCCTCCCGACGCAGAGGCCGCGCCAGCGGGGCGGGCCCCGCCGCCCACACAATAGCCCCGCCGCGCCGGAGCCCCGCAACGCGCCCGCAGCCCCTTCCTCATCGCGGTACTTACAATCGTGCCCCACTCGGTCACCCTCTCCTTCACCACATGCTTCACGGCGACCTGCGGAGCGCGGAGAAAAGGAGGCGCGTGAGCTGCGGCGGAGAGGGCACCGCCTGCGCCCGCAGTCCACCGCGCCGCGCTCCCACCCGCCGCCATCCCACTGCCACCCCCAGCGTCCGCCCGTCCCGCGGCTCACCGGCAAACCGTCGGCGATCCTGCTGCCCGCGTAGACGGTGCCAAAGCCCCCGCTGCCCAGCACGGAGCCCACCTGGTAGACTTTGTCAAACGGCTCCTTCTCCACTTTCACTGGGGAAACGAAAGGGAAACGCAATGCGTTAGTGCCCACTGCCGTGCTGCGCCAGGAATCGAAAATCATAGTAATAAAAACGCCCGTTGGGCGCCTAATATGCGCGCTGCCCTACTTCTGCCCAAGGCTGTTGCTTACTAGATTAGAAAAAAAATAATCTCTATTTAAAAATAAAAGGGCACCCGAAGTTCCGGGGACAGCGAGGCACCGGCCCCAGCACCCGGTAATGCGGGGCCGCTCCGCTCCCGCGGAGGACACCCCGGCGCCGGTCCCGCCGTACCTGGCTGGAGAATCTTCACCGGCAAGTGGTCCATGCTGGTGGGACTGCAGATGTGAGCCAGCGAGCCAAACTTGGAGAGCAACATCTTCCGAAAGGCGGGGGGTGGCGGTGAACGGTGGGTCCTCCGCGGCAGCACCGCCGGCGTCCTCCCGGCGCGGCTCTCCTCCCCGCGGGGCCGGCGGGCCGCTGAGACCTTCCGCGCGCCTGTTTTCTTGGCCGAAGGCGGACACCGAAGGAGTCCTCGAGGGTCCCCAACGACGCGGGTCCACGCGGCGGCGGCAGTAATTCCTCCGACGAAAGGGGGTTGTCTCAGGCGTCGCTCCCAACGGACGGACGAGAGCCGCCCGCTGCGCTCAGGCAGCAGTAACGCTCGGAGCCCGCCCCTGCGGGGGCCGCGGCGGCAGGGAGCTAGCTGGGCGCCGCAGTACGAGCCGCACGCCGCCGAGCCTGCCCGCGCGCTTCTGAGCCGACGGCGCCGCCGAGCCGCCTCTTAACTCCCAATGTTTTGGTGCGGGCAGAGCGCGGCGAGCGCGCCCAGGATATCCCTCCGCGGGGTACTGGGCGGGGGGGGGGGGAAGGGGAGGGAAACACCTCTCCTCGCCGCCACAGCCGGACCCCTCCCCTCCTCGCTGGGGCGCCCGCCTTGCGGCGGTCGTGACTGCAGCCTCCCATCCCGCCCCTTGGTGCGGACGCGCAGGGGGGAAGATGGGGGTGCTGGGAACTATTTGTTTGTAGTAACCGGCGCGCAGCGTTACAGGCTGTCTGAGGAGCGCATCACACATTAGCGGAGGAAAAAAAAAGAAGGGCGGGGGGGCGGGGGAGATTCTCCCCTTTGCGTGAGCAGCCCCGCGTGACCAATCGCGGCTCCCCTTTTGAAAGGGCTGTCGGCGGGGCCAATGAGGAGGGGCCTGATTTGCATGCGAAGAGCAGGGCCAGGCGGCTACGGCGGGAATGCCGCGGCGCGAGCGGCACGACCCGGCCCCGCCCCACGGCTGTGGGGAGGTCGCCTCGCTTCGTTTCGCGCCAAAGCGCTCGGCAGCGGGCAGGGCAGGGCAGGGTATGGCATGGCGGGGGTGTGTTGCTCGCTGCGGCTGGGTCCGCCGCCATAGGGGGTCCGCCGCCATAGGGGGTCCGCCGCCATCGGGGGTCCGCCGGTCGCTGCGCTGGCAGCCCCGGCACCGCGTGTCAAACCCCGGTCACTCAGAAAGCCGGTGCTCAACGACGAATCTCCTGGCGCACTTCCCCCACCCCTCCTTCATCTCCCTTCTCGGTGCAGCCCGGCGGCGTGCCAGCGCCGGGGGACGGAGGGCGCCCACCCTCCGCGCCTGCTTCTGTCCGTCAGCTTCTCTGTGCGGAAGCCCCGCGGGGCCGCTGCGGCGCGACGCGGGCGCCGGTGCTCCGGCGGCGCGCCTCAGAGGAGCTGAGGGCTTCCCTCCTTCCCCTCCCCCGCCCCGCCCGGGCCCGGTGCCGGGAAAGGACACGAAGCCCTTCTGCTTCCCGAGGCTTGCCGCTGCGCGGGCCCGCGGTTCTTCAGCTCACCCCGCCCCGCAGGGGGCGCTGCATCAACAGAAATCCGGGCGGGCTGCGGCTGCCGAGGCTGCCGCCCCCTCCCCAGAGGTGTCCGGCCTGCGGCGGGCCGGGAACTCGGTAGCGGGGGCTGGGGCACTGCCGCTCGAAGCCCACGGCACCTGCCTTGCCTGAGGGGAGGCCCAGGCAGCTGGGGGAGTCCATGAGGAGAGGAAGGCTGGGTGCACACAGGGGATCCTGCCGAGTGCCTGCCTGCCCAGCAAAATCTGTGGGCCACTGGCTTAGAAATTACTTCGTCCTGTGCTGGGTGGGTATCATGCTAGCTGGTGTGGCAGTTACGTAGCGTACTGCTCAGACGCAAATAAGCTGAGAAATGGCATGCTAGATGTACGAGGCTGAAGCTCAGCCGGGGAATACCGCAGCGTTTGTAGAGACTGGCGGCGCGCAGCACCTCATCCCTGCATGGCCACCCTTTGACAGCACTGCAGTCCTGGGCCCTGCCACCCTTCTGGCAGTCCAGGGTGCATAATAGTGGTGTCTTATGGCCCCTCAGTTGACAACAGTGAAGTTGGAGATGCCGGTTCTGCACGGGGATCCCTAACGTGAGGGTATTTTTGGACGATTACTTGAAGAATTGGCAGTCCTTCCCACCCTGGGCACTGGGAGAACCTTGCAGTTGGCATTGTCTGATAATAGTAGTGCTGTAATCTCAGTCAGTCATGCCCATAAACAAAGCAAGGGCTTTTAGGGAGAGGTAATATCTTTTATTAGATTAGACCAGCTGATGTAAAGGTCAAGTTTTCAGGCGCAGTTTCAACCTTTCAAACCCTTCATGTTCCAGCATGCATTTTTTGAATCTAGATCAGTTAGTCTGTAAAAATTACTAGACCATGTACAGACCATGGTGTATGTAGTGGAACCAAACTAAACCATTCATTTTATTGAGTAGCTGAAGGATTTGGGAGGTTTCATATTTACACTTTTTTAAAGCTAATGGTTTGGATTTATCAGATAAGGCAGTAAGAAAGCTATTTTATTTTTTGTTAGTATTCGATATCCTGCCTTTTGGCTATTTCTCATCACATTAAATAAATCTTTAGCAAGTTTCTTCAGACAATGGCAAATGCATGCTGTGCTTGTGCTTATTGCTGCTGAAATGTAAATAGGTACAAACAGCAGGGAGATTTCATGATCTCACAATACATGTTCCAGGTTTATTTTAAAGAGTTTTGCTGTATCTCTTTTGCTATAATCCTTGTCAGTGACTTGATATAAGCATTGTTGTAAATGAAGAGGAAGTGTTTCTTACTTATAAAATGAGATCTCTGGTTATTGAAATAGTAAATATTTTTAAGGGAGAAAACTTTCATTAAATATTAATATTCATAAATGTGAATTATTTAGGGAATTGACACTGCAAGTAGTTACTGATTCCTGCTTTTTTACATGGCTAAGTGGAAAAAATTACACATATATCACTACTGTGCAAATGCAAAAACACCAGGCCTTTTCATTACAAATGCATTTGCAGTTTCTGCAATCCATCTTTGTGTTGTCAGTCTATGGTAAGTCAGTTATATATCTGCCTTGAAACTCTTCAAGAAAATAGTACAATTTCCTCAAAATCTTCTTGACTTTAAGTTGCAACTTCAGTTGTGTCAGCTGCAGTAGTTTGAGTCAAAAAGAGTACAGCATGACTTTACACATCTGCATTTGAAGCAAAATAGTAATCTGAAAGAAGACCACGATCAATGTCTGGTATTCTGGTTTTGATTTGTATTTTCACAACAGTGGAAAAGGAAGGGTATTTTATATTTAACATTAAAGAAAACAAGGTAGCTACTGTGAAAAAAAGTGATAAGGGGGTATTTGTTCTGCGTTTACTTAATTTTGGCAGACAGACATTTCATTTGTATGCAGCTACAAGGACTCTTGGCTTGACAGAATTACAGATGGATCCCAGACATGGAATTTGCTCTGTCTTTACACATAAGCCTTTCTTGGGTTTGTGGTGCTCCTTTTGATCTGGCTTGGAACAGGCAGTTCAGTGGTCCTAAACAATTATAGTTGCAGAAATATTTTATAAACTAGTTTTGTTCTCTCTAGCAGTGGCTTTGCAACTATAAATGGAAAATCATTCATGGGTAGGATGCCAGTTTGTTCTTTGATGTACAAATCATTTTTCTGTGCAACAGTCCCTGAGCAGGCATGAGTTTGTCCGGCACAGAAATATGGAAGACCCGTGGGAGTTTCTGCTTGCAGCACAGGGGCAGTACCAGCTTCAGGTTACCTTTTAATGTCTGTGTGCAGCCCAGTTCAAGGTTTGCTGTGGCATATCAGGAGCTGCACTGGTAACATCAGTGTGCTCTAATAGATACATATAGCCCATGCAGGTCTTCTGGATGGGACAAAATGCATCTCTTCCCATAATGGGATCATAGGAAATGCTTCTAAGAATGCTCTAGCAATATAAGTCCATTAAAGTTGACAAGAATATTGGTATTCCCAGGTTCCCCATCCTCCTTGTATGTTAAAGCTCCTAGCCATCTTCATGACCGTTCACTTGATTCTCTTCATTCTCTTTTATTCGGCAAGAGAACAAACTGAACATAGTGCTCCAGATGTGGCTTCATATGCGCTGAATAAAGAGCAGTAATCATGTCCCTTGACCTGCTGGCTATGGTCTTGCTAATGCAGTCCAAGATGTGGTTAGTCTTCACAACCACAGGGACACACTGCTGACTTTATTCAGTTTGTGGTCCACTGGATCCTCTCCTGGAGAACTGTTAGTCCCAGCCTGCACTCCTCTGTAAGCATATCCTCTCCCAGATGCAGGACCTTGTGTTTATCTTTTTGGAACATCAAAACAGATGTCTGTTATACACTCATTCATCTTGTTGAGGTCTCCCTGAATAGCAGCTATATCTGCTAGTATACCAGCAGCCCCCTTGATCTGGTGTCACCTTGTACTTCCTAAAGGGTCTCGTCATGCAGGTCATGGATGAAAAATTTAAGTAATATCAGCCCTTGTACTGAGCCAAGGGAAGGTCCCTTCCAACCCTTACTATTCTATGACTATAAAACGTGCTAATTTGACTTCAGTTATTAGCTACCCTTTGAGGCCAATGATCCAGTCAGTTTTTAACCCACCTTGTAGTCCACCTGTGTCTCCACAGATTGGCTGCAAGGACCCTAGGAAACGGTATCACAGGCCTTGCAAAAGACAAGGATAACAACACCTACTACTCTAACCTCACCCAGAGAGCCTGTAATATAGTTATAGAAGGCAATCAGTGGCTAGACACAGCTTGCCCAAGATGCCCAAGATGGCTGTTCTCAATAACATTTTATTGCATTGTGTGAATGGAAGTGGTTTCTGTAAGTATTTTCTCCACAATTTTCCCAGCGACTGAGAGCAGGTTGGTCAGCTTGTTATCACCCAGATCCTTCTTGCAGTTTTCTGAGACAGACATAACATTTTTATCTGATCACTGTGTCCTTTTAAGAGAGATAGAGAGTGCCCTTCCAATTACATTTGCTAGCAGTCTTAGTACTCTCAGATGTATCCTCTCCAATCCCATGGACTTGTATTGCATTTCCGGCTTGTGTAAATAGACTCTAACTTGGTTCTTGCTGCTTGATATGAAGCTCTGTGATGCCTGAGAGCAGACCTTGCCAGTAGAAACAGACAAAGAGGACACTAGTACCGATGTGCTGTGTCACAAAGTCACCTTCAGCAGCCAGCCTAGCTTTTACTCAGTCTCCCATTTGTCTGCAAAAGTGTCATTACCCTTGACATTCTTGAATTTTAACTGCACACAAGCATTAGCCCTCTAATCCCATCCCTGTTTCCCTAGGTGATGCTCCTGTATTCCTCATTGTCATGTCCCCACTTCCACTTCCCATATGTCTCCTCTTGGTTGTTGAGCTTACTCATATTCATGGTGCTACTGAGGCAGCCCCCTGCTATACCTACCTGTTTACTTGCAAGTAGTGTGTCTGACTGTGTCAGGTCTTGTAGAAAGGTTGTAGGGCACTTTCAGCAACTTCACTACTTTCCTTTTGACCATGTGGTAGTGTTGGGTAGGGCTATGGGACACTTGTAGAAATAACCATTTGTCTGGTGGAGACACTTGTAAGCTAAGGGGATGAACACTGACCTTTTATCAGGGGAGTATTAATTTAAGAGTAGGCAGAGACTATAACTCCTTTGATTCTGTGTGAGACCAATACTGGGATACCGTTAAAGGAAAGTAGCAAAACTGGAAGGGTTTCGAGGAGGATACAAGTTCTAGCACCAATCTCTTAAAACCTGGAGCTTTAATAGCTCAATCTATTTTGTTTATTTGGGAGAAGGTTAAGAAGTAATCTCTTACCATCACAGTCTACAAGTATCTACAATGTATTTACTTTTTTTCCAAAATTGTTATTTCACAGCTCTTTAAGTTTCACACAGGAAGAGTTTCCCAGCTTGGGAACTGACATAAACCAGCAAATTATACAAGTAAAGTACAAGCAGGTAGCAGATAACTGTGGATGTTAATTGAAGACCTTGTATTGAAACTGGGTTTAAAATAGAGCAAGAAGATATGCTAATGTTTAAAAAGAACTTATATATTGATGCAGAATTTGCATTAGATACCATGACATTGTGTCAAGGGAACTTGGACTGGGAAGACTCTGCAGCATTAATATTTATGAATTGAAGTGCACGGCTTTCCACTGAAGTGAGTTCTCAGGACCTCATCTTCCACTGTTATGCAGGTGGTACATTCTGTTCAGTAGAGAGATTGTACAATTTCAGCAGCTGTTTTCTGCATTTCAAAAATGTATTGGAGAACTAAAGTGAGATCAAGAAAGGGTAATGACTGAAGATATGAAAAAAAACCCCTCTTCTGAAAGATTAGGTCCTTTTTCACTTCAGAGAGAAGATTAAGAAAAGTGATGCAGTAAAATAGTGGTCTAAGTACAGTAGATTAGATGACCGTGTTCTCTGTCATCTAACATGAGCTCAGGAACATCAAGGAAAATTAAAAGGTAACATTCAAAACTGATAACCCTCCCCCCTCCTCCAACCTGTAATTACCTCTATTTATAAAACTTGTAATTAGAGTGTGGAACTCACTGCCAAGTCACAAAGGCCAAGAATGTAACAAGATTAAAAAGAGTATTGTATTTTTTAGGGATAACAGGAATATTCAGAGTTATAATTGGAGCATAAAAATAATAGAAGGGCTATTAAGTCTCAAGTTTCAAGGTGGAAACCAGCTTTCTATCTTGTATAATAAGATGATCAGAAAGCTGGAGCACCTCTCTTATAAAGACAGGCTGAGAGGGTTGGGTTTGTTCAGCCTGGAGAAGAGAAGGCTGCATGGTGACTTTCTATCAGCCTTCCAGTACCTAAAGGAGGCCTACAAGAAAGAGATCTGGAGAGGGACTTTTTACAAAGGTGTGTAGTGATAGGACAAGGGGGAATGGCTTTAAACTGAAAAAGGGGAGATTTAGGTTAGATGTTGGGAAGAAATTCTTCATTATAGAGGTGGTGAGGCACTAGCGCAGGTTGCCCTGAGAAGCTGTGGCTGTCCTATCTTTAACAGTGTTCAAGGCCAGGTTGGACAAGGTTTTGAGCAACCTGATCTAGTGGAAGGTGTCCCTGCCTTTGGCAGGGGGGTTGGAACCAGCTGGTCTTTAAGGTCCCTTCCAACCGAAACCATTCTATGATTTTATGATTCTAATTTCTACTCATATCATAGAGATATGTTTTTAATTTTAAAAGTAAAAGGAGTAATTTAAAAGAGACTGAAAGGAAGCGTGGTGGTGGGGCAGTTAAATCAAGAATTGTTATAATAATATAGTAGTTGTAATATGGGCATGATGGAATAACATCACATTTTAAAGTGCAGTAGGTGGATGCACTTTGGAACAACAGTTTAAGTTTTCAACGAGTTTTATGGCTATGTAAGGTCCTACTTAAGGCTTTGCAAGCTAGAACTGAACAGTGTAAAAATATTTACACATTTCCTACTACCTTACCATCACTTCCTGTGTGCCTCCATCTCCACATTCTCCGCTTCAGCTTCTCAACCACCCTGTAATGAGAAAACTGCTGTAAATTTTCACATAATCACAGAAGTAAGATTTGCCCCTTGAACCACATACAGGAAGAAACCACCAGATTGCTTTGAATGGGTGTGCCCCAGCATTCTGAGTGGTAAACTGCTGGTGTTCCTGACCTTTGCTAAGCTAAAAGAACGTAATTATTAACCTGCACGTGCATCCCACATTTAGTCTTCTGCAAAACCATCACTGGTCACTTCTAGTTTCTCTAGTACCAGCCACCAGCAGTATCATGAGCAACCTGAATTACTGTGTGCGCCTTTGAGCAAAGGATCCTCAATACTGTGCTAATGCATGTAATTGACAACAGAAGTTCACGTGGAGGAGAAGGTTACGTACCGAGTACATTTTTTCTGTAAGTGTAATCGCTTTTGTCAGTGTTGGCCACACTTTTATTTTTTTGAAGTCAGATCAAGTCTATGAGAGGAGCAATTCCATTTATCATATACAGAAGGTTGATACCTGGTTTATTAATGTATTATTAAAACTGAAAAAAAAAAGATGGGAAGGGATGAGTATCATTGAGTGATCTTTGATCAAGGCTCAGCTGAATGAACTCCAACACTTGTACTATAATTAAAAATGTAGTGACTGTCCTTGCTCAATGTTTTATGCATAGATAACTAAGGTACGTACCATAAACTACATATGACTGTATGGTCAAAGGACACTTTACTGTGTATCTTATCTGTAGTAGTATAATAACTTTATGATCAGAATTTTTCCTCTTCTGTTGTGTTTCCATGAACTTCGTGAAGATTATCATAGTTTTGTTATGTTAATCAATATCTCATGGAGTTTGTTTTTTTAATTGCTTCCAAAATGTTAAAATTTAAAGCAAATATTATAATGATTTAACTCTTATGCTTTCTGAAAGTATTATTTTGCTTATATTTCAAGCTGATAAGTCTCTTATACCTGATTTAAAAATGTGTCCACTAAAAACCAGAAAAAGATAACAAAATTGGACAGCAAAAGCTGGGACATAAAAGACAAATCCATTCTAAATGTTGTAACCATATTATCTTTTATTCCTTTCCCATGTAAAGGTTTTGAGACCAGATGTGAAACTTTCTGGCTTTGAATGTATGTGGAGAGCATTCCAAAGTGATTATAAGGAGGTAGGGTCTCAGTATTCTGTTGGTATTCATGCAGAGTTAGGAAGTAATTCAAGTATGTAAAGAGATGCCATTTTAGATGGTAAGGGTATACTATTTGGCCTCCCACCGCAGCTTAAGAACAATATGACTGTTGTGCAGTCATCTGCTGTCATCTGCTTTGTCATCTTCCTTTGTGGAAGCCTCAGGTATGCTGTTATCTGAAATTATTCATGCATCTAATAGTTTAGACACCTGAATAATTCTTTCTGTTATTTTTCAGTAACTGTGTTCCTGTAAAATGTTATGTGTATGTTCAGTTTACAGTGGATTTTCAGATGTTCTATGAATGGACACTCAGAATCATAACCAGATTGATGTGGATGTATCATTGTGGGACACTTATAACTACCTAACTAGTGTTTGTGTCTACACAGAAAATAAGGATGTATCTTGAGGTCATTCTCAAGTCTGTTTGTGTCAGTGAGCCACTGTTACCCTAATAATTGTTTAGCTCTGCTGGGCTTTCAGGAGTGATGCTCACCTGAAAACTCAGTCCTTCAGCCCTTCCATTTCTGCTGCATGTTAGAAACTACCTATGATTATGTCTTGTTGAAGATCTGCTGTCAGACTTACTCAGAGTTACATTTTTTTTACCTTTCCATATAACTTTCACCATCTTTTAGAAGCACCGAATCTGAGATAAGAAAGATGTGGTTGTGCCTGAGACCAAAGACTCTGCTTTCCAAATGCAAAGCACGAAGTGTGCAGCTTTCATCCTGGCTGTTCACCCTGGCTTAAAGAAGAGTGAGTCTTACTTGAGTTATTTTGGCAATTGCTTTTGACCAACCCTCAGTACTATTGTGGACATTCATCATGAGGAAGGCTATGTCTGAAGAGGCATCTGACAGAGTCTGGCAGAGGACAACAACATCCATTTGGGAATGAAACATTGTCCTGTGGTGAAAATACTAAAATACTCGAGTGTTTAGAGCCTTACAAAAGAAGGGATGATATGTGTTCTAGACTCTGCATTAAGGAGAGGCACAACTCTTGCTTTTTAGGACAGAAGGTCTTCTGTTTACCAGGCTAATGGTACTCTGAGTGCATCCACCTCTGAGATGAAGGGTGTGTAGATTTGAGCACAAGACTGCACTGACACCAAAATGGAGTCCTCTGATAACTTTTATTTAAAAATACTGTTAAACAGTAAGGTGATTCTTGGGGGTACCAGTGTATTCTTGAGCATTGACAACTTAAATTCTCATTTGCGATTTAATTTTAAAATGAAATTGCAATTGAAGCATTCTGAGTATGTCACTACTGGTTAGGGTAATTTTGTGTGAGGGAGGAGTACTGGAGTCTAAATCCTGCTCTAAAAGTAATTTCTGTATGTATTGTGTAAAAGGACACTGCTATACTAGGACATAAAATGTATATTTCATGTGAGGTGAAAAGGAGCAAAGTTATCTGCATTTAAGACAGTGCTACGAAAAAAAAGGTATTGAAGGAGCTAGTAGCAGTGTGGAACATGCTGCTAAAAATATGTTTTAGATGGTACTGAAGTAGAAGCTACAGACAATTGGTAGGTTGATGGAGCTGGAAACTGAAAAAGACTGAATGGCTTGGACTGCAAGAAAGTGAGAAAAGACAAAAGTGTACTCAGCACTGCTAGGCTACAGAACGGTGACTAAGACTTCTTCCTGGATGACACCCAAGAAGGAAACTGGTGACAACCACCACACTCCCTGCTTCCACAAATAGCAGGGGCAGCTAACAGTATTCTTCTTCTGCAGACTTTGGTTGTGATACTTAGCCTGATAATATTTAGTAATTCAGAAACTATATTTAAAATGCATGTGAGAAGGCCTGTATAGACAGTTCTAGCTAAGGTCAGAGGCTGAGATATATAGCATTTTCTCTAAGAACTGTGCCCTGTGTTACTATGTAGAGTTTGGGTTATCTCGTCACTTGGAGAACCTCTGTGTCTTTCACTCTTGTTGCTCTTGCTTCACCCAGAAGAAGCAATATGTTGTTCTAGTTAGGTGTTCTAGCAGTGGCATACATCATTTTCACTTAATTGTTCAAGATAAACAGTCATCTTGCTGTAACACTTCAGTGAGATATCAACCATGCTTCCAGAGTGGTAACCAACAGGAATTTGCACAACGGTATGCTGACGTCATATAAATTTAGGCCGTATAAATACAAACAGGAACAGGTTGCCCAGGGAAGTGATGGAGTCACTGTCCCTGGAGGTATTTAAAATACATGTAGATGTGGTGCTTAGGGACATGGTTTAGTGGTGTACTTGGCAGTGTTAGGTTAATGGCTGGACTCCATGATCTGAAGGGTCTTCTCCAACCCAGATGATTCTGTGATTCTAAAAATGGATTTGATATTTAGTGGGATGAAGTAATACATATTAACAATTCCCCTTTGGGAACTGAGGTGGTCCTGTTGCTGCTGTGCCATTAGTTTGCCTTGGAGCATAACATTTCTCTCTTTGAAACACTGGTGAAGAAAATTTCAAAAGGCAAGACAAAAAGCCAGTTCTGTCTTCAAAATGTGTTGAAATTCTCAAGCATCCAGATGACTCATTATTTTAAGATTCTTGGGAGAAAGTTACCCAGCCTGCTTATTTTTCAGTGTTTATTTTTAATTGCTTCTCTTCAACATCATCCTTAGCTAATCTTGGAAAAGGAAATATATCACCATTATTTTATGGTACAAAGACACACTTAGCTCTGTTCTGAGCACGGAGCAGAAACGTGGTGAACACCTCTGTCTTTTCCTGCATGATTAACAATCTTGTCATCTGCCTTTTCTGATGTAACTGATATTCTTGCCACCTTTGCAACAACATTCACAAAAGCTAGGATTTCTTTTACTCCTGATTTTTATTAAAAATCAATTGTTGTCCTTAGTCCTATCAAACATGGAATTATTCTGTCTATAATTTTGATTTCCCCTGTTACCTGATTTTAACTTCTGTTTTACATTTCTTGATGCAGTATTTAATTACTGTTCTTTGCTGTCTGTCTGCAGGGAAATTGGGTATATCTATATTACTAATACTTAAAAAAAGACAAATGTGAGAAACTTACTACATTTTGAAAATGTGTGAAATACATGGGCTGAAGGTAGTGTCTCTGTAGTTTGAGACCTCATGATTTCTATTCTGTAGTGAAAAAGAAGATAATAAAACAATGTTGTATTGCTGGCCATGCAAATGCTTTTTGTATTGTTTCATAGAGGATAAGATTTCTGGTGAAATGGAAGATTTAAATTCATTATGTAAAAGTTGAAGTCCTTTTTTTTTTTGTGTGTAAAAAGTACCTGTCTGAGGACACTTATGGGCATGAGGGACCAGCTTAAAATCTAATGTTTGTTAATTCCTTCCATTTTGTGCCTTACCCCTGAGAGGTCCACTGCCAAAAGGTGGCTGATGCACTTCTTGATGTGTCTGCTACAATTTTTCGGTCTGAACACTAAGATAAAGTGATTTCAAGGCTGAATTGTTTTAGCTGAGTTTTCCATGTGTATAGTGAGTGTTAAGTTATAAAAACATAATTTAGTTACGGTTTCTTTAAATCCTGTGCAAGTAAAGAGAGGCAAAGTATAGTGACACCAATTCTGCCAACCACCTCTAATAATTCACAAGAGAAGTTCTTATGTCTGCTGCCATTCTTGTCATATTATTGTGTGCTTTTGTGTTTGTTCCCACAGTGCTTCACAAGGCCCACTTCTAATCTCTCACATTCTGGATTTTCTTCACTGAATTCAAAAGGCTTTTCATTGCCGTAAGAGAGATTTAAATAATACCATTGCAGACTCATCTATGCAGTTTTAGTCTTACGGTCCTATTGCTTTTTATGATTTCCATTGCATACTTTATTTTGCTGGAGCAAATGGGCCTTCCCTCCCCTACGCATACCCAGGATCAAGAGGTAACAGAGCAAAGACTTATCAGCCTTGAGGGTCATATTGCTGAAAAATAGACTTAAATAAGTACAGTCAAATTTCTTGCACTTTGATTTTTAATTTTGTTTTTCAAGTTACATCCTATTGCTCGCCTGTCTTTTTTTTAATTTTCATTCTTTTATTTTGGGCATGGGTCCATGGTTATCCATACTGCTGAACTTTGCATTTTGACAGGAAATAATAATTAGTGAAAGGATTATATATAGTAGAAGTGTAATTCATTGCCTGCTCTGATTTCAGTACTATACATTGCAGATAACAGAATGTCATAACACATTGAGATCTGCTGTATAATATCATACAAACTGGCATGATGTCTTTTAAGAGCGTGATAAGGAATCATAGAATGCATTAGAAGTGAATGGAAAAGCTTTCCTCTTAGACTAGTTGTCACTGTAATGAGTCTGTTCTTAACTTCTAAATGTCATAATAATAGTGTTAGTAACAATGAATGCTATACAGGGTCCAAAAGCTAAGCAACTTTCATAATTTATGAAGTTAAAAATTTCATCTCACAAGCAATGTCTGATTCCCTTTTGTATTAAACTGTATACACCTTCCCCTCAGTGTGCAGAAACTGGCAAAATATTGCTTACTGGTTCCTTCATACAGATACAAGGTGGCAGAAATCTGTCTTGTATTCAAACTCCACTAAGTATGTCTTCAGTATGTCTTCATACCCTAACAGGATGGGTATATATAGGTATATATAGGGACCAGGTGTCCACTATATATGGATTGTACCTACTAGTTCAGGACTCTGTATTGCAAATGTAAAAATTTATTAAATTGCCTTTGATTCCAATGGTTCCTGGTGTGCCTTCTCTTACACCTTCTCATACATCAGCAAACAGGATACCTTTTCTCTGACCCCTCTGGAAATATCTGAAGATGGGACAATTGAACATTGTTTCCTCCTTGGTTTGGTGATGACATCTGTTCTTCCCAGAGATGTGGGTATGCATTGCCAAAAACAAAAAAGGTGCTCCTAAAACTTTTTGTATGTAAAGGCAGTATTGCCTTCCACCAAAATTTATGGCCTTGTAAGACTCATTGGCTCTGGCAAGGTGATAATCTTACTCATTTTTCTTCTGTGTGAAAGTGGAGGGACAATAGAGAAATAATGTATTAAAACCTTCCAGTACAGTCCTGCTTACAGGTTCCTGGAAATGTGACTTGACCCAATAGTACTGTATTATGAAAAAGAGTTTTTTTTGTCATTCAAACACTGTGGAGTTTTTGAAGAATATGGAATGCGTAAAGGCCAACAGGCACGGTCATAGTGTGGAGACACAGTAGTGCACAGACTTCTGGATGTTGGCTGTCTTGAGTTCTTCAAGCCACCCTAAGGTACCTAGGCTGTATGTTGATTTGCTTTGAATATTGGGTGCTCTGGGAAATCAGGAGGGAAACCTCTTGGAGCTAGATGCTAGGGCAGTCAGGAAACGTAGGAGTTGATAACACCACTGCTACAGGACGTTCAGTAAAAGCATGTGAAGTGCTAGGATGGGTGATTTTTTTTTTTTCATCTATCTTTCTTTTAGTATTTCTTCTGTCTTCACAGCAAACACTTCTGATGGATCTGTAGATCTTCCCTTGAACA
This sequence comes from Melopsittacus undulatus, assembly GCF_012275295.1. Classification (NCBI taxonomy): domain Eukaryota; kingdom Metazoa; phylum Chordata; class Aves; order Psittaciformes; family Psittaculidae; genus Melopsittacus; species Melopsittacus undulatus. Next base: position 22,875,697 of record NC_047531.1, on the reverse strand, counting down.
TGGACCATCAGTTTTCCTGTAATAACACCTGTTTTCCTAATGAGTTTCAGTATGCCTGACTGGGCTGTGACTGAATGCCACTGTGGAGGGAGGAGGTTTTTTACCCTCCCTGCCTACTTCTACCCACACCATGCATTTCATACTCCACTGCTTTCTTACATTGATGTTGTTACCCATTAGAACTGTGGCTGATTTATCCCTCTGTCATTACAGAACTAGACTAGCAAAGAAATAACCAAACTCGGTGCACAGACATACCTTGTCAAAACTTGTATTAACTGACAATGCATTAAGTAAAAATCTCCCAAGTTTTACCAGTTTGCTTATGACACCATGGTTGAAGGTAGATTATGTTCTGCAAATAAGTGGTGCAATTGAGGATATCCTACTATTGCTTTCTAGGCACATACTATTGCCTTCTGTTATAATTTATCCTGTCCAGGACTTCAGCCGGAAGTTTCTCTGAGCACTTCCTACTTTCTTCTGACAAAATCAGCTAAATAATTTCAAATATTTTATTTAACAATGTGAAGGGGGTTAGCTGATATGGTTTGAAGGAGGCTAGGAAGTGCTTCACCTGGTTTAGTGCAGAAGAATTGGTAAAGGAGTGCTTTCATGGAAAAGCATTAACACTTCTGCTAGTGAAACCTGCATTTTGTAAAGCAATTGAAGTTTCACTTCACTAAAGGAGACTGACTCCATCTATTGCTACAGCACCCCGTTTTGCAACAACAGCATGTAATCTCCGGTGGCAGCATGGTGATGGGTAGCTGGGAATCACTTTACCTGTGGCTGGCACAGGGTATGTCTAGTCTCATTTCTGGCTCTGTACTGCTGTGGATTGATAGCAGTTGTCATGTCTACCTGTGCCAGTTGAAAACTTCCTCTCTCCTGATTACAACTAGCCTGTAGATCTGTAGGTATTTCCTAACCTATTTCAGGCAAAAGGCCTAGCAAGACCCGTTATTTAAATCCTTTAGGGCAAATTACCTATCTTGACCAAAATGGGTTAGGGACTCCTTATGTGTGTAAATCTGGAAGTGGCAGCCTATTGCTCTGTACAACTGGATTACAAAGTGGGTTCAGACTGCTATCCTGTGTGGCTAGACTGCATTCAGTACCTAAAGCAAATTTCCTTAAAGGTACTTTTTAATATTTTGACCAATTTATAGATACGTTTTCTTTCCTTTTTTCAAGTTAGTTGTACTTCACTTAGCAGCATGTTCTCTGAATTGTATTTTATTCTTTGTCTCCCTAGGCCTCTTTGGCCTCTTTGGAGATAGAAGACATGATCATGTCTCTGAGTCACATATTGCTGAAGGCTGGGAGAATGTATAGAAGTTATATACTCTATGTTTGCCCTGTTTGTATGCTTTCCCCTAGTATCTGCTAATAGCTACTGTTGGGAATTGGATACTAGGCTAAAGAGATCTTTGTTTTCACCTGTTATGGCTGTTCTCAGGGTTTGTTCCTATATGGCTCCAGAAGGATAGCAGCTACTCTGAGGGGTTGCAGCACATTGTCCAGCATGGAGATAGTTTTTATTTTTTTGGCCATGTACAATCAAGAAGGGGGAAAAGTTCAAGAAAAGTTAGTGTGAAGAAAAGCATTTGGCCTTTCCATATATAGAGGACACATAATGCATGTAAGAATTAAAGGACAGTGAAAACATGAAGTACAATGAAGAGCTAGGGTAGGTGCTCTTCATTTCTAGAGAAAAGGAACAAAGAATGTATTAATAAGTCAAGACATGAACTGAAGAAGACACTATATAACAGGGAAGCAGTAAGTACTGTAGTAAACAATACAGTAAAAGCAATATAAAATGCTTACATAGGTTTTCAAGAACAAACAGAGATGGTAATTTCTGAAACTTATTTTTGAAACTTTTGAAATCTTTAGCAAATAAAAAAAAGAAATACATTTTCTAAAAATTGTGAGCCCTAGTTAAAAGGGCAGCATTTTTACTGATGCACGAATTCACCTGTTCAAAATGCTCTGGTCATCAAATCCTGGAATTTACGAGTCGCAGTGTTAGTGTGTATGTGTGTGCCTGTGTGCCTTTGTGGTTTGGGTGAAACTGGTATTTTTCAATTGAATCAGACAAAGGTGGGGTCAGGGTGTTTTCTTCAGGCATTTATTTATCATAGCTTACAGTTTGGTTTGTTGTTTAAATAGTATGTGACTCCACCCTTTCTCATTAGTACCAGGCAGGGATAGAAGGCTGCTTTAGACAGTTTCTAAATTAACACTATTGAAGTCTGCTATCATGTGGCTTTCTAATATTTTTAGAAGTAAGGCTTCGGAGGGAAAGTGGTAAGCATTGTAGAAATATCTCTCTTTGGAAGGAAATACAATGTTGAAAGAAAATTCTAATACTAATCTGTTCCTCATTTAATGGGAAAGAAATTGTCCCCTTTCACCCCGTTCGTTCCAAACATCCTGTGTAGTTAGCCTGTGCAAGTCCAGGAATGCAGCCACTGTGTTTAAGAATGTGTGGGTTTAATCTCCTGAAAGTATTTCAAAGGAGTATGCAGACAGTAAGTGTAAGCATACCTTCATCTCCCTCTCAGACAGGCTACCAGAAGCGGTTGGTTGGTCATTCTGGAAGGAAATAGTGCTTTATTGCTAAGGGTGTCACAAATCACACCCAGTGTCTCTAATGCAAATGTAGAGCTCCAGGAAGCAATCCATTTCCTTCTGCCCCAGTATTCCCTTCAGGGTGATGCAACTCTACTGTCTTTAGTGCAGAACAATAGCTGCAGCCAAAGGTTGGTTCCTGAAATTTAGGGGTGAAAAGGAAAATGAACCCCATTAACTACGTCTGTGTATGAAACTGGGTCATAAGCCCATGCAACTTTGTTTTGCTCAGACCTTGTCTATTAGAGCATTTCTAGATTTTCACAAGTCCTAAAATAGCAGGGAAGAGTGAGAGTGGGGTGGATGAAAATGAGGGTAAATTGTCAGCCTCTTTGGGAATGCTATCAGTATGCTTCATGCTACTGAAGTATATTTCTTACCTTTTTGGAGAACAAAACTCTGTGGTAAACCTAAAAAGAAAAAACCCCATCATGTTGCAGGTTTCAAGTGTGTATGCTGGAAATCAGTGCATTGCAGGATTTGGTTATGTTCCAATGTAACACACAGAATGTTGCCCGTCTCCTGTTATAAACTTTTCCATCCCTCCTTAGTAGTGAAATCACCTGTTCTTTTGCCAGATGTAAAGTTTCCTCTCAGACTTAGAACAAAGGTTCCTCAAAATCAATGTGTGTAGCACCTGATCAGGGAGCACTATATCCAAAACCAGAAGGAGCAACTATGCACAGGAGAGGATTCACAGAGGTCAGGGAGGAACATTTCTTGTAGATGACTAATAGTAAGGGATGGGCAAACCTTGTGTTGTTTTGAGGTTTTGTGAACCTTGTGAACTGTGCTTTTGGTTTCACAGGGTTTGTGAACTGTTCACTCTTCCACCTTGGCCTTGTTCTCATGGTATTTTTAAGGATGGGGGTTTTGTTGATGTTTGGTGGTTGGTTTGTTTGTTTTCTGTAAAAGAGATCCCTTTCTGTATGTATTAATGCTTGAACAATCTTTCCACTCCAGCAGGTTCTCAGGGTGTGAGCAGTTTCTGTCTATATCATCTCCTCTTTTTCTCAGTATTTGCATTTTAATGATATTTTCTTCTCAGTATAAAAGCACAATATGGGAAAGGGACCTTCTCGGCCAAGTATCAAGAGGAGCTACAGATTATTCTTTCAGTAGGTCTATCTAGCTACAGTTTAAAATGAATTATAGTTCTTTACTCTTAATCTAAATAGTTTGATTTTATATAATTCTATAGAATATTATTTTAAATTGTGTTTGTATGACATCTGACCTCTCTGCTCCTGTTTTCAGTCACTCAATTGATCTTTGAAAGCACAAGTCAGAATCAGGGCCCTCCTGGTTTCCTTAAGTCCTTGCACCTTTGAATCAGGTCGTTGGACTCCACAAAGTTCAAGAGGTTTTTAGAATAGAAAACCATATTCCTTCATTGTGATCTGTAGGAATGAATGTTCTCAGACTCTGGAAGAGATCGTTTTATATTAATACCTCCTCATTTATGTCTCTGTTAGACCATGCATGTATGTTATATGTTTAAAATAACCTGATTTATTGTGTATACTGCTATCACTTTGTAGTTGATGAATTGTAAGGACAGAAACATCCCTAGACATTACATTAGGATGATCTGCAAGGTGCCCTGAAAGAAAATAGTCAATGATTTGGAAACTTTGTTTAATGAACTGTGGTTTGAAATCTTTATCTTATAGATAGAACAGATTTATTTTATTTTTTATTTTTGGCATGTTTTTTTGGTAGATTATTGCTGTGTTCTTAGTGGATGCCAATTATGTTAATGGATTCTAGCTGTCCAATCAAAGAAGAGTCAAAGTTATTTTCTGTTTCTAAAGTATACTAATTGAGATTGCTATACACATTTTAATTGTGTTGGTAAATAATGTTTCATTTCTAAACAGTTCATCTTTTAATGGAGGAGGAGGAGTATGGGATTTAGTAATTTGCCAAAAATGAAGACATATTGTCATTACACAGATTATTCATTAGCATCAGTGCTTACAAAAAAATCCCCTATGGCACAAATATGTATATATATATATTTAAAAATATATAAATTTAAAAAGAGGACTTAAAACTTTGTCTAAAATAGAACCTAAATCAGAAATTGAAGCTTTGATGAAAGCTTCACACATTTTAAGCTGACTCTAGGGTACACAACAAATAGATGTAGAGTGTTGCAAAACTCAAATGTTAAAGCAACAGAGCACAATCTGTATACTGCCAAGATGCAGAAAAAGAATTGTCCAAAAGTCCTTGGTGCAATTATAACAAATTAAATATGCAAACTATTGCTGTGTAGAATTTATGCACTGTTCACTATCCTGCCATAAAAGGATTTCTCAATGGAGAAAATTACCTTTACAAGAACTGTAGATTTGTAATAGAAATAGGCATCTTAATGTACATAGCCTGAGAAAGATTGAGGCTCTTTAGTTGAATTTAGTTGTTTCTGCAAGAATATCCTTTTCCTTTGCATTACTGCAACAAAATTAATATGAGGGCCACCGACAGAGATGTGATTTACTACAAATAAAATGAAAGATTGGCAGATTTATATTCCCTAAGCACTTTCCCACAACAGCTCTTCTGATGACAAGCCAGCATAGCAAGTTTTGGCTTGCAGTTTCGGTGGTTTGCAAACTGTTTCATTTTGAAAGTACGGGAGTTGCTCAACACCGGGGGCCAAATTATGATCTGAATTGTGCTGGAGTTACACTCATGCTTCTCTGGTAACTATTACTATTTTGGAACAACTGCTAATGTACGCTGCTATTCAGCTCATGATGCAGTCCAGTTTCCTATACATTGTAAAAGATGGTGGAAGAAAGAAAATTTGATTCATCTCATCTGTGGTAGACCTTTGAATGTCTGTCTTTTTTGCATTAGTCTAGAGAAAGACTAGGGTGCATATTTTACACACCTACTGAATTGCCCTGTTAAGATGCATATCTCTGCACTGACTGTAGAAGCAGTCTGGTTACCTAACTACCTTAGACCGAAATCTTAACCTTTATACAGATAGCATGAGTCAAAAAGAGTCCCACTCCGGAAAAATTGACTGAAAAGGCAGATTGTGTACTCTTTATTAATTCATTTGAAAGAAAATGGTCCTTTACATTAGCACTATTTTTGCTTGTAAAGGTGTACATACTTTTTTTTTGTAGCCCAGATTAATATTAAAAGTTTGCTAAATCTCATGATTCATTGTAATGTCATCCTGCAGTAGAAAAGTCTAAACAAAGATTTTTGGGAAAAGAAAGTGCAAGAACATGAAATCTATTGCAAATACTGCCCTCTGCTTCATGCTGATTCTTCCTGTCAAGAGCAGTAACAGAGTTACATCATGGAAACTGCTTCTAGGGATACCAGAAATCAAGAAGCTGGCTTTTTTTCAGGTGACTGCAGTTGATTGACTTTGTTTTCCCTGGAAGTGTGAGCTCTGATTGAAAATATTTATAAAGTGTTTCTGCTGCTCTCAGTGTCTAACATGGAATTACTTCATTCTACAGTCATTCCTTCAGTGGTATTCAAACAAAGCCTTTTGGATAAGTGAGGAAATGGAGAGCTACTGTAAGAAAAACTGCAAAAGCATGTCAAATGTAGGCTAGCCAAAAGAGATCTAAGGTAGGCTGGAATGTTTCTTAAGAGCATATCAAGGGACTAATTACTACTTGGTGGGAAATGAAAAAGGGTGGTGACGGCTCAAGGTAAAAGTCATAAATCAGTTTAGACTGTGAATTTGAAAGTTTTCAAGACAAAAATGGTGCTCTGAGGCAGTCTTCTGGGAAAGAAAAAACCCAACTACTGTTAAGATAAGCTTGATAATTTTCAGAAAATGGTTATATAATTTTGAATAACAAGAAACTGCACTCGGTGACCCAAGAATGGTCTTTTGATAATAACTTTTGGAGGCCACAGAACACAGAGCCCTCCTGCATTACCTTCTTCTGGTCAAAGCCATTAGTAAGTATCGATATATAGCTTAGGACTCTTTCATTCATGATTAAACAAGTATCTGGAAATATTGTGAATTGCTGATAATCTCCTTGGAATTTTGTGAGTGAGGAAATGTTCTATGGTTTGATGGAGAAAAAAATTGATACTAAGGTCTTATCTACAGTGGGAAAATTTGTTACCTCTTCTGGTTCAACTGTAGGAATAATATTGATTGCACAAATGATAGTGCACATAAAACTTACGTGCCCCCACTATTGTACCCACTAACTCAGAAAATATTCCTGTTTATGTTATGGTTTTTAAAATTGCTTTTTGAATGTTCAGGTTACCTCATTACTGTGACATTATTTTGGATCTGTATTGTGAAGCATAGACATGGGATAGTGATGAAAGTGTTTGAACCGTGTATGCATTGAGTACAGGATTTAGATCTAACTGGAAAGTAAGCTGTATTTTAAAATACTAACTTCAAACTATGCAGGAAGATTTTAGTACTTGTTCTGAAGTATCACACACATGCATGCATACACACTCAAAGATATGCTCTTAATCTATCAAAATATTATCAGTTAAGAGTTAGACTTCAATCTGTAGGTGCAAGGGCACTTTGAAACCATACTTGTCCTTAATTCACCCTGTTGTTAACAAGTGTAAAATGTAAATGTAAAACACATCCAGGCGTTCAGATAAGTCAAAATAGTGAACAGAAGTCTTGACACAAGTCCTGTATATTTTATTTTTTTTCCATATATACATAGGTTCCTACCCGAAGATGTTGTGTATGTACTTTGAAACCAGACACCATACAGTGACCACACTTAGAAGGATCACTAGAATCCTTTTGCCAGAGATTGGACTGGCAATGTCTTAACTAACCAGACTGTATAGCAAAGTAAGTCTAATTTTGTTATTTCCCCCTCCTTCTCCCCCATATTATTATTAGCTATATTTGATAATTAATGACTAGTAAAGTGTTATTTAACAGTTCTGAGCATACTGAAGGTTTGTCTTTAAATGTGATAACTATGGCTACCATGGTTGTCCTTCTGCTATAAGCAGTGTCTCAGTTGTGTACACCCTCTTCTCTCTATGTTGTCCTTGGATCTATACTGCTGTTGGATCAACCAGATGTACTCTGTTGAGTCCTGTTGTAACGGTTTAAACACTTTTCCCCAAGTGTATGTGTTGTCTCTCTGCCAAAGGTTGTCCTGCTCTAAAAATCAGTAGAGTGCTTACTCAAAGACACTATCCCACATTATTGGTTACATGTATGGTTATTAGAGTCTTAATGTAAGAAGTTTGACTTTTCATTGGAACTGGATTTATTCGGTGACTTTTATTTACTTCTTCCAAGTCTTTGTCAAAGACAGCAATCTCTCAGAAGGTGACAGGATAGTCAGTTTGAAGAGCAATACCTAAAATCATTAAAGCAAGATTCAATATAAATTGTCTATTAAAGACCTTGAATAAAAAAGAAAAAATATTTTATGTCTACCCTTTGCTTATTTGGTTAGTCTGTTATCTATGTTAAATTTATCAATATGTAAATATTTTACATTTATTGGTAAAAGCACGCCCAAGGAAGGACTTTCAAAGACATGCATATAAGTATCTGAGAAAACCCATGTCTTAGATCTGTGGTATGTTCATCTGATTGGAAAGGCAAAGCAATCCCACGATATTTATTTCATCCATTACAACTAAAGAATGGAATTAGCATTTTTGATAACTGAGTTTAATCATTGGGTAGTTCATGTGGGAAGGGGCCTCAGGAGGAGGTAGTTCACAGTTTAATTCAGTTGTTGTCCTGAAAGCCCCCAAGGACAGACATCACGTCTCTAGGCAGTCTGACTGTCTTCACTGGGAAGCAGTTTCTTCTTATGTACAGTTGGAACCCCTCTTGTTTCAACAGATGTTCATTGTTTCTTGTCCTCCCATCAGGTACCATGGTAGAATCTGGTTTTTGTCTTTTCAGTAACCTTCTTGTAGGCACTGGCAAGACTGCTATTAGCTTTCCTCAGAGTCATCTCTTCTCCAGACTGAAAAAGCCCAGCTTCTTCAGCATCTTCTTACAGGATCATACTTCAGCTCCCAAACATCTTCATGTCCCCCCACTGAACTCAATACTGTTTATCAATGTCTGTCTTGTAGGTCTTTGGGATCCCCAAACAGGGTACAGTACTCTTGCTGCAGTCTGAGAAGTGCCGAATAGAGAATGATAATCCCTTTCCTCAATTTACTGGTGACATTTCTATTAATACAGCCCATCACACTGCTCATGCACTTCCCCTAACTAGGTCACACAGCTTGCTCATGCTCAGTTTGCTGTCTAATAAGATCTCTTCCCACAGAGTTACTTCCTAGTGAGTCAGTTCCTGGCCTGTGTCATTGCAAAGGACTCCTCCTTCCAAAGGGCTAGAATTTGCACTTATTTCATAAGGTTTCTTTTGGTTCATTCCTTCAGCAGGTCTAGGTCTCTCTGAATGACAGCCTTGGCCCTAGCTTGGTGTCATCTGCAAACTTGATAAGACTGCACTCTAGTACCTCCCAGAATCAATTGTCCAACTTGAAAACCCTAAGAGGCTAGTGATTAGGCACAGCAGAACTGGGTATGGCATGGTAAGCATCTGCCCAGATTTAACCATCCTTCAACTTTGTTTTTTGTTTAATGCAATAAAAAGCTGAAATTTTATACAAGATGTGTGGATTTTATTAATATTCATGTGAAATGATCCTGGAATGATAAACCACCCTGAAAACCAGATCATTTATCTGGTTTGGGACTTTTCTGCGTTGGCCACATAAGTAATAGGTTAATCAGGATAAGAAGACAAGTGCAGGATTGATGATGTATGAGATATTTTTTGTTCCCTGTACTGTTGATTTGAAGCTATGCAAAATAAAATTCACTGCTTTCAGATATTAGGTTTGAATTTTAAAGTGATTCTGAGTACAGTTTGGCAAAGGCCAGCTTTTCTCATGCTGAAATATTTGTGGAAGCACTGAACACTAGTCCTCTGAAAATCAGTTTATTTTATTGTGGTCTCATGTACACTCATCAAGGCATGTGGCACATTTGGTATGAATTTCCTTCAGAGGAAAGAAGATAACAAGAAAAGAAGTCTATTGACATGCAGTAACATAGATACAGTCAAGCAGGTTAGCCTAAATGGTGCTTTCACATATATCTCTAAAAATCACAGGGGTTTCACATAGGTCAGTATGCACATAAATAGCAAATTAATTGCACATCCATTATTTATGACCTGGTTACATTTTTGTGAATGACCGGTGAATCATAATCAACTTTGATAACAGATACAGTGAATCAGTTAAACAGTGTTTCTATTAGCAATTTAACCATTAGCAATTTAACCATGACAAGTGCAAGGTCCTACACCTGGGTCAGAGCAATCCCAGGCACAGCTACAGGTTGGGCAGAGAAGAGATTCAGAGAAGCCCTGCGGAGAAGGACTTGGGGGTGATGGTCAATGAGAAAATTAACGTGAGCCTGCTTCCGTGTGCACTCACAGCCCAGAAAGCCAACCATATCCTGGGCTGCATCAAAAGGAGCGTGACCAGCAGGTCAAAGGAAGTGATCCTGCCCCTCTGCTCTTGTGAGACCTCACTTGGAGTATTGTGTGCAGTTCTGGTGTCCTCAACACAAAAAGGACATGGGACTGTTGGAACAAGTCCAGAGGGCCATGAGGATGATCAGGGGACTGGAGCACCTCCCATATGAAGACAGGCTGAGAAAGTTGGGTCTGTTGAGCCTGGAGAAGAGAAGGCTGCGTGGAGACCTCATAGAAGCCTTCCAGTATCTGAAGGAGGCCTACAGGGATGCTGGGGATGGACTATTCATTAGGGACTGTAGTGATAGGACAAGGGGTAACGGGTTAAAACTTAAACAGGGGAAGTTTAGATTGGATATAAGGAAGAAATTCTTTATTGTTAAGGTGGTGAGATACTGGAATGGGTTGCCCAAGGAAGCTGTGAATGCTCCATCCCTGGCAGTGTTCAAGGCCAGTTTGGACATGGTTTAGTGTGAGGTGTCCCTGCCCATGGCCGGGGGGTTGGAACTTGATAATCTTAACTTTTGAACCCTAACTATTTGATGATTCTATGATTTAAATTTGAGATTAAAGTCTGCACAAAATTATGGTTCATCAGATTGGAAAGTGGCAATATGGAATTCTTTATTAAATCTGTCCCAGGTTTTCTGTTGGTACCAACCATTTCATCACAGCTTTGTCACTTTCAGTGAGTATTATGTACATTACTTATTCCAGCCCCTACAGTGTAGTTCCATGGTAGCACCTGTGGAATATAGCTCACTGAATGAAGGATACAGTGACATTATAAGGTTTTGCAAACCAGCTCCTTCTTCTACCAGAAATCCTGGTACTGGGTGTTGAGTGGCACTCTCCCATCATGTGTATCAGGCATGAAGGAAGTCACGTAGAGACAGAATTTCAGTTCCTGGGCATTTGTGGTTGCCACAGCCTTCACAGGGGTTTGAACCATCTGGAATTATCAGACTTTACCCATGGAATTCAATAAGGAATTGTGAAACCACTTTATTTTAGCTCTTGACCTGTCTGATGTATTCAGCTGGAACCACAGAAGGTATAACTGCAAACTCATTTGTCATTTTTCTTACTTTTTATCCTGAACTGTGCTATATTGCAGCTGTCTCTGTTCATCTGTTCTCCACCCAGACAATTCAGTTTCAGGCATAGCAGAACAGGTGGGGAGGTGGTATTAATGATGAACTCAAAACAGGATGTTGTGAATTACAGCATTAATGTGTGATTCTGTAACACATAGATGGAATGGGGAGAGGGGGCATAAAATATGTGGACTTAATGGGTCAGAAAGAGCCTGTGTAATAGCTTGTGTCCTCTTTGAAACACATACTAAAGAATGTTGCTCGATAGTTTGAGTGCTACACCTTTGTTTTCCTGTAGAGTTTTGATATGATTTCTGGTGTTAAAAAAATTAAGTGTATCGTTAAACTAAATTATTGAAGAGAAACAGGAAGGAAGTTTTAAAGGGCCATATTGACAAATCTAACCACTTGCATGAAAGAGTTTTCACTACTGTATTTTGTAATCAGTCTCCAAGATTAAACATCGACTGACAACAGAAATGGGGATCTGGAGCTCACTGATGCATCACCTCCAAGAGGCTTCTCTTCAGACTCACTGTGACCAGCATTCTGAACAAGTGAAGTAGAATTTTCTTCGTAACTGTGAAGTTAAATGTTTCCCATTTAATAATAATTTTTCTTGTAGAGTAAGAAGATGGCTTAAAGCAAGCAAAATCACCTCTGATATATTCAGAGCCTGAGCATTTTCTTAATTAGAGTGCTATATTTCAGCACCAGCCCTGGAACCTTGTCAGGGTCCCCTGCTGGGATGTGCATGAGGTGCATGTGATTTACAATAATTTCTTAGCAACAACATTTCTATGAATTGATAAATTACTGCACATTTTTTCTGTTTAAAAATTATGTCCTTTGACAGTGCTCTGTAGGAAATGTCTCAGCAAGAAGCAGAAACACACACTTGAAAAATGGAATATAGTTTCAGACCAAAGCAGAGCGATTTTTTAGTCTCAACACTAAAGAGGTAAGCTGTAGTATTAAACACTTTGTGAGCTGCACACATTAACCATTGCAACACCCCATTATTGTTACTGCTATGTCAGTATAACACACCTACAGCGGTCAGTAGGGGCTACCTGTGGTACAGATCCTGCAGCTAGAACACTGTTAAAAAGTGGGCTAGAGTGATGGAAATCTAGAGCCCCTGATCTACATCTTCGATGGTGTCAAGAAAAGTGACTGGAACAAAAGATGCTCTCATCTGACTCTACGAAGAGCTAGATTACTCTTTCTATGGCAAACTAGTTGTTCAGCAGGCCTAAAACCTCAGAAGTTCTATAAAAATGGAAGCGGAGGTTGGGTGATTTCAGAGGGACAACTGAGCTGTCAGTTAAAAGCTGACAGTCCTCACGTACCCAAATCCATCCTTCATATACAGATGTTGTGAGCAAGGTGAGCTGTTCCCTCTGATAAAGATACCGTCACTGAGATTTTCATGAAGGTACAAATAGCAGTTTTAAACTTTTCGAGAACCCATAGTTAGTGTTTTAAAGTTCCTGTCAAATACATGTACAAGCTCCAGGTCTTAATTTCTAACAGCAGAATGAGTCTTAACACATGGCGTGAAGAAAAGCCCTTCCACTTCTTTTGGCCACATCTTTTGCCAAATCAGACGAAATTCAGTGCCTCATCTGAAAAAAAGAAGTAGAAGCAGAAGTTAAGGAGCGAGTGAATTCCTTCAGATCAACTGTTTGAATGCAATGACAAAGACCAAACAGGAAACCCAAATCTCCTGACCTTCAGACAGCTACCCTATGCATAATGCTGCCTGACATCATCCCTTCATTCCGTTTGCTTTCAAAAATCCCTCTTTCAACTTTGCCATCTAACAAATTGTTAGTAGATACTTGCTTTTGTATCAGTGACTGAGGAAAACATGAAGGTGTAGTACTGAAGCAGTTGTCTGTTTATAAAATATCAGACCACAACACCTATAGAGATAGTATGCTTTGCAGATGCACTATATAAAAAAGAGAAAAAATAACATAACAGAGGTTTGTCTGAGACTTTCAGGCAAGTAATCTACCACTTGTGAAAATTCTTCTGCCCCCACCAATCCCATTTCAAATAGCCAAGCTATCCATATGTCCCTGAGCTTGGTGATAATACTCTTGGGTGCACTAACAATGATTGCTGAAGTCAGAGATGATCAACATATCCCGTATGCCTCTTAGAGCAGCAGCAGATGTTTCTGGCTTTTGAATGGTAGGGGAATTACTGACTAGGAAGCCTGCATCGTGGTTAGTTTTTTTGTTTTACCCATTTTTCACATTCTGTGGTAGCAATCAAGGGTTTTTTTCTCAGTTATTTGTTGATTAATATTTGAATCTATTTGGCTACCTTAGAACAACTCTTTACAATATGTTATCACATGGCTATTGGTTCCCCACACATGACCTTGGTTTACCCAGAGGCACAGAAGGGAGAAGATGTAGTAAATTGTCCTCTTCAGTTTGTGACACAATCTTAAACCTTTTGATTATCAGATCTGGGGTTAATGCTCTCATGGAGTCTCTTTTGTGGTATAAACATTTCCACTAATGGCAAGCAAGCTGAGACAATAAGACAGAATTCCTCTTGGAATTACCCAGAATCTCTGGTACAATCTGAACGAGGTACTTTCCAATATATAGGTAACACAGAGTGTGCAGCAGTGGAAGGCATGACTCATTCCACTGTTTTCCCTTGGTGTGAAAGGTTCATGCAATAGCCATGGTACAGTATTTCTTGTGTGGTGTACTTTGCTGCATTTCCCATATGCTGTTCTGAGTTAGGTAGAAACTTGATACCTGACATATGCTTCTCAATATTGGAGTAGATGATATCCTTTTATGGAAGTACTTATGGAAGCACAAGTATAGCAGAACTGGGAAAGTAGTTTATATATGATAGCATTTCCCTCATTTAGGATTTGTGGGAGAAAGAAGGGCTTTCAGCTTGCCTTCACAAGGCTCAGGACAAGAAAGCACTAGGAAGTTGGAATACGTTTCAGAAATTATTTCCATAATTTTCACATTGGTTTACAATTACTATTGTCTCTTTTTTAATGCATTGTTACTGAAAGCTCGTAACATATTAACTGTCAGTTTCCAAACCCTACAAAATTAACTCCAATGGATGATAAGCACTTCCCTGATGCTGTTCAGCTGATGACACTTTTACTGAATGCAGAAATATGTGTGGCTATCTTCTGCTGAAGATGAAGAGTAACTCCACCATCACAACATAAATGTCATTTATATTACTCTGTTTCTTTTTTTTTTTTTCTGGGCAAAAGAGTATGTAAATGCTATAAGAAATATAAGTGTGCTAGTGAGTCCAACACATTATTTTTCCCAGGATTTGTTATTTGCATTAAGGTATAATGTATTACTAATACTACAGAAATCATTAGTTCAGTTTCTCCATTCAGATAAATCCCAAGAGATTAGAGTAAAATCTCACAGCTGTCCATTAAGCAGCAGGAAACATATGGTTACAGAAATGTGGTTATATCTTGATAAGTTTATTTTTTAGACACTGAAATGAAAATGATTCCTTTAGATGTATTCCCATTTTATCCACATATACTTTTACTTTGCTTAAAATGCCCATACAGTAGAATCTTCCTCTTATAACATCCTGGATTTTGTGAACATACTTGACATCAAGAAAATTACTGTGTAATGATTAAGTAGCTTCTGTCCATCCTGATTTATTTCTGAAACACAAGAAAAACATCGCAGATGCATGCTACATTGTTCAGAGAACATACATATGCATTTAAGTCACTTACATTATAAGTTTTAGTGATATAATTGTGAAATATGTTCTTTTTACATCTCTAATTATGGATCAGAACAGATGGCAAAGACTTAGTTCAAAGTAATATATATCCATTAAAATAAACGATGCTGCCAACCATTCATCAGTGATAGAAGAGTTTACTACTTCCTTGGAATATAATTAGGCACTACTCTGGACTGCAAAAAAATGTTATTATTTCAAAGTTTATTTTCTATAGTAATTTACAGTCAAAATTAGTCAGAAATCTGTTAGAAAGCTTGCGTTGTCAGGTGCAACACACTTAACAAGGCTTGCCATTTGACAGCATGAGGTAAGTTGCAGGGAATGTAACTGAGCTAGGACTACAAGTGGCATTTATTTTGTCTCTGTGTGACTCATCGTGTTTACACCATTGTAAGTAATTGAAAGCTAAATTCTTCCTTGGAGTAACAGGTTGCAGGAAGGATGCATACTGTGATGGACTCAGAAAAAGACTCTGAGCAATCCAGTCTTGAGGCAGTGCTGGGAAGGATCCCTGCTGTACCTGTTGGAAGAACAGAGTTGCCAGTACTGTTAGGCTGGCACACTTTACTGAGTGCAGGGGAGTGGTGTGCTGGACTACAAGTCTTCCAAATCACAGTTTATATAGCATCACTGACTCTGATCAGCATTCACAGTCTGCAGGCAGACTGCCTTGTTGCTGTTGTGTTCCTGTTTAAGATGGCAACAAGCAGTTCAGATGACATACTGTGCAGGGATGCCAAAACCTTTCTCCCTGAAGATGTAATGGAGTTAAATAGGTGCCTCTGAAAAGTGATCCAGAAGCCCTGAGAAAAATGCCAATCACTTTAACTAACTTTATAAACAGCTGTGTTTTGGCAGTTAAGTAAAGATAATTTCATTTCTTCATTTCTTGTTGTTAGCAACAGATATTTACATTTAATTTAAGTGCTGTACAGCTCAATGCTTTCTTAAGGTGCACAACATCAAGGATTTTACACTTGGGCAAAAGGCTAAAAGGAAGCCCCTAAACCTGAAGCTACATCCACACCAGCACATTAAACAGTCCCAAGGAATGTTCCCAGGCCTTAGAACTCAAATTTTCTACATCATTAAATTGCTAGTACAGTCCACAGCATGGTTATGGCTTGAACTAAATAGCATTTCCCTAAGCAATTCCTGGGCAAAGGGCAGAAATTTGCATGAGCCAGTCAAACTGTCACAGCAGGGTGTCTGCATGCAGCATCTTCTTGTGGTGGCTAGGAGAGGTTGCTGATCTCTCAGCCATGGTCTGCCTGCAGCACCCCAAAAGGTTTCTGTATATTTACTTGGCTTGTATAGATAGTTAAGTTAAATTATCTGGCCTTAGCTACCAAATTGCAGAGAACACAAAAAAATACATAAATGAGCCTTATGTAAGCAAGAGGATAATTTGTTGGTACTTACAGCACAGTGATCTGTGGGAGCTCCAGTCAGAAGCTCCAGTAAGGAGTAGCACAACAACCTACCACTTTCCTTTGACTCCAAATGCACACAACAGTCAGCATGTGCATGTTCGTGGTAAAACTGCTTTTGGGCCTAGGGCAAGTTTTAGTTTGCACTCAGACCCTATATATTTGGTATAAATAATCTTGACTTAAACACATGTCTGAAATAATCTGTAGATAACAATTATTTTTTTCCAAGCTGGCTGCCCATATGCATGGCTGGAACTAATGAACAAGCTTGAATGCAAGACTGTCTGTGACATGATTATAAACAGATCCTTCTGTATTTAAAGTACAACCTGAGTAGGAACACCATTTTCTGCATTCTGGCAGTGATTTAGATACTGTACATCACTAGCACCCTGAACTTTACATAATTATTGCTTTGTAGAATGGCTGCTGGGATATTTTCTTTGGTTATGGGATTTTTGTTTGGTCACACTGTCATGATACTTGCTTTCCCTTAACAATATGAAGGCACCTTGTTTTTGCAAAACCATGATTACAGGAATTATAAATCTTCTGTCTAAGTAGAACTAATTACTAAAATGAATCAAAGCCCTTTCTGCTAATGCAGTACTAATGTAAATCCTCCACCACCTAATCAGGAAGAGTTTTGCTATGGGTTTCAGTGCTTGAAGGATCAGTAAAAAATAATAACAATCCGTGGTTTTAATTATTCAATTGCATATTAATTACAGGCAAGAAGGATAATAGACACGAGGCAAAGCCAATGAGTTTAACGTGACACCTAGTCATTATTGAGAAATCTGTCCTTAATATGTGTGTCAAAAATTCCATGGAAACCCATGGAGACTTCTGAAAACAAGTTTCCCACAGCTTTCAGTGTTGGATGCTCTTACTGAAAAAAAAAAGAATACAATATAATAGAATACAACTGAACAAAATGCAACACAATACATTACAGTACAATGCAAAATACAATGGAATGCAGTAGGATGTAACATGACATGGTACAATACAATAAATATGACACAACACAATACAAGGCAATGCAATGCAAAACAGCACACAACTTAGACCAAATGAATTTCTATTTAATCACTCTGCTGGAATTGCTGAATTGGTAGGAGTGTTTTCTGTACCATCTTGGGTGTTTCTCTTGATTCAAACTGGCTTCAGAAATGCTTTAAAAAGCTAACTCTGAAAAGATTTTCTTAACATAGGAAATTTAATGCCACTCAGATGGAATAAGTCTCCCAGATCTGCATGTGAATCTTCTTCCCTTTTGTGCAAACATGTGCAAAACTGAACTCAACAGCCTCTTGTAAACCTCTTTCTTCTCATTCTTAGTCTCTGCAGATGTCTTCTGGAGAGCAGTCTGACTCTTTTCTGTTGGCTGATGATCCATATTATGTAGACATATAATTGAGGTAAATATAATTTCTTATATATATAATTTCTTATCCTGCTGTCCATGTTTGGGGCAGAAAAGTCAATATCCTTGTCAGCAAAGCTAGTAATTTTTTATTCCATTTGTCTTTCTGTACAGTTTGGTGTTGGGGAAATCTTGACAAATTGGTATTGTAGAAAGTTTGCATGGAGCAGAGCTGCAGTTTAAGGAAAAAGTATTTATTTCCACAAAGTAATAAGCCCAATTCTCACAAAAAATGCTGTGGGAACAAAAAAATAAGGTCAATTCTTATGACAGAGTCCTTCTTTGACTCCCTTTCCATTGTTTTTCAATTCAGAAATCAAATATGGATCATGCATTCCTATGACATATTGTATATCCAGAACACTTCTTTACCAGGTCTTTTAAATACTTAACATGTATACATATATCCTGTACTCCACAGTCAGTGATTATTCTTTGGCTTTGGAACAGTTACTGATTTTGATTAGATGCATCTGTGCATTTCTACTTTGCCTTTAGTACTTCTTTCTACACTTCAGGAATGCCAAAGAACTTTGGCTGCTTTGGTCACTCTTCTCAGAGGAGAATGTTCACTGAAAGAAAGATTTACCATACGTAAGGGCAGAAGTTTATTGCAAGGCAGAAAGAAGAAATTTATAGTACTGCCTGCATCACAATAGTCCCTGTTTTGAGCAATACTTGCTCAGAAAACTCTTTGGAAGAGAATTGCAGAAATGATAGACAAAAAAATTTAAAAACTTTATTAAATTTTTCCGTTCTCTTTTCGTCATATCTGAGCTGTTCTGTACTATTTGGTGTATCTAACAAACTGCCCAGATCACACTTGACCTGTGTGCGTGGGTTCTCAACAGACAGCCCTTGTGCAGACAGCAAATGCCGCCTACCTTGCTTGCAGTTTGTGTGGTTTGTTATGATTGTCTTTATGTTTGTGGCATAATTCCTACATACAAAGGGGGAAATCTTAGCATTTCAAGTTAACTGTTGTTCCCAGAAACACAGTTTGTACTGAGATTTTTATCAAGCCAGACAGAAGAATCAGATGGAGATAGGTTGAAAGGAGTCATCTATGCATTAAAAACAGAGAACATTAAAAATCCACAGTGGCAAATAGCATCACCAAGAAATACACTACACAACTGAAATTAATTACTGCTTATATTCATTTTAATGGTAGAACATGTCAACTAAAAAACAGTAGAACGCTGTCCTGCAACACACTGCTCAATTATTACTGTGAAATACCGTAAAGAAAATACTGGATTAACTTTGGTGTCTGTTTACATTCAGACAGTATAGTTCAAACTGTGACCTATAAATCAGAGATACTAGATAGTCTAATATGTCAATAAAGGACCACAGTGACTTTTGTTTCTAGACTGTGAGAGAAGTATTCAAAGTACTGCCACTGAGGAGTTCTTCAACTCTGGTATGAATCAGTGATTTCAGGTGGTTTCTTTCAGAAAAGTGCTTATATGTGATCAGAATCTCATTATAACTACACTTGACAAGTAAGTTTGTTTCAGGTGTGTTCAGATAAAGCTAACTCTCTCCCAGGAAAAAGACTCATAAATATCATCTCTTTTAGCCCCAGCTATTTGTCCTCAGCACAAATAAGATTTTTGCAATGATTTCTTTCATGGTCCCAGGAGAATCTCTGCTTTTTAGGATCTGAGTCAAACCGGCTCTGAAAATTAGTGATACTGTCTTGTTTATTTTGCCTTATGTACCTTATATGGAATGTACCCTTATATGGAAAATGTACTCTTATATGGAAAGTTTTATTTCCTTGAACTGTCACTACTGCATCATCTTGAGCATTATATTAGCTTAAAGAAGATGACAAGGAATGTGATGCGCTTGTAGATATATTCTGTCATTGATAGGGCAATGAAAGATTAAACAATTAGTAAAATAATCTGAAGTCTGAAACCTGAAACTGTAGATTTCAGAGCATGCAGGAAAGATTAATTTTCTTTAATAATGGTGTTGCAGTTTTGTTTTTACCAAGCAAATATCTGTGCTAACATGATGTCACAGAACAGTTGAGGTTGGCAGGGGCCTCTGGAGGTCATCTTGTCCAAACCTCCTGCTGAAGTAAGGTTACTTAGAACTGGTTGCCCAGGTCCATGTCCAGACAGCTTCTGAGTATCTGCAAGGATGGAGGCTCCACAACCTTTCTGGGAAAGTTGTGACATTATGTATAATAACAGTGACTGAGATGTAGTGAGTGTCAAACAACTACCTGATTGTTTATGAGCAAATGAAATGAGGAGAATGTAGCAGGCTCCTCTGAGGAAGTCAAAGGAGCAGTGAGTGTAAAATGCCAGACACTGGTACAAAAAGCCCAGCAAACCAACTGATAATATCTTTGTTGGACACAGACATTATTTAGAGTTTTACCCCCATGCCATTTTGGTATTTATAACTTTTTCCTGATTTAGTGGTAGTTTACTATGTTCCATGATTTTCTCCTTTCCTTTCTCCTGCTTCCTCTGAGGAGTGGATTTTGAAGGATAGTACCTTCTGTCTCTTAATGGTCTGAAAAAATGTTACTTCTCCTTTATGGCTATAATTTGCGTACTTGGTATGAGCATCACTTGTGTTTATTCTTTCTATGTTGGTGTGGTTTGATATAATCAGCATTTTGTAATTTCAGAGAGGGTGATTTGCTCCCCTCCGTAAAGAGAACAGAGCTGTCTAGCCAATGTTTTCTACCAACCGTAGTAAGATGGATTACATGTTTTGTCCTCTTTGGTTTTGCAGTAAAGAATACAATTGCTCTTTTGTTTAAGATGGCAGGAAAAATATGGTTTTTCCTCTATGCTGATTAATGGTAACTCTTCTTAAAGTTTTAAAAATATATATTATCAATATGATTCATATTAATAAAAGGAATCATTGTACTTGTAATATATTCATATTTATTTTAGTATAAAACTAAATTTTATAAGTACTTACGTCTATATTTTCAACATTCATGTGATTGTTTAGAGAAGATAAAATATTACACTTATGACATATTTACTAAAATTGGTGAGTAGTTTAGATCTTTTTTTTTAAATGGCTGTTATACTAACACTGTCATTTTTTTCTGCATACCTCTGAGAACTGAGCCTATATGCTGAGGAAACTCAGTGTACTTTACATGGAATTAAATTTATCCCTTGCATAACTGAGTTGAATGACGGACAATGAACTCTGCCACACATGGAAAACAGAGGTACTAAAATTCTCAAGTGAGTGTGATTCTGGAAATGAGCAAACAAAGCTCAAAGTCATTATCATCATCATTGTGGCTTGGCTTCACAAATGACAAACCAACAAAACTTTTTCCCAGATGAAAACAAGCTAGATCTTTTAAAATCATTAAAGAAACTCTCTGTATGTAAATGGGTTGCCTGTTTGTGTGTTGTCTTAGTATGGCCAATCAGTAGTAGCACAAACATCTGATAATTTGTCAATTGCAAATCTAATGGAAAAAGAGACAAAGTGCCTTAAAAAGCTCAGAAATGGCAAAAGACCCAACAACAACTATTCGGTTAAAACCAAACCAAAACAAACCCCTAAAAACCCAGGCATGATGTTTCTTTCCTACCCCATTTTCCACATACCTATAGATATCATCGACTGCTGATGCTATTAGACTTTGTGCTGACTCTGTGTCTGCAGTAGGAATACTGACAGGTAGCACTGTATCAGCAGTCTGAAATGACATACAGACAACTATAAAAATGAGTGCCTACTCTTAGGTGCAAGTTTATTTATTATGGGAAGGCTGTAACACAAAAGGTACGTGACCTTATGGATGTGTTTGATAGGGTTTTGTAGTCTTTCACTATGTAGACTTGAACTCCATTTAAAAGGAAGATTAGAAGCAAGTTTGATAATGCATGTTGATAATGATTCACTTTACATGAAGCACCTGGTCCAACTCAGAGAAGACTGGTATTCAGATTAATCTAGCATGAGAAAGGATCAAGCTATCTCTCAGTGTGTAAGGTATTTAGCTAGGAATAAACAAAGCTAAAGACGAGCAGGTTCTTAAGAGTTTCTCAATCTATTTAAATCACATAAGGACCACACTAAAGTGCTGTGAATAATCTTAAACACTCAATGCCTAATCCAGGGTGTACTGAATTTAATGAAAAAAATACTACCTGCTGTCAGGGGGTTTGAAAACATTTCCTTGAAATCATTAAGCCAAATCTGAATGGCTTATTCCCACTGTGGTATGACCAGGCCAGATTTTGCATTCTTCTATACCTAACAATGTTATGAGAGAATCTGCTCATGTAAGTCTCAGTGCCTAACAAATGGAAACAAAAGGGCAAATTCAGTCATGATGTAAAGAGAATTGAAAGGTGAGGGCAGGTAGAGATTAGAACAGTTATGTGAAAGGGAAATTCAAGTCATCTGTCTCAGACACTGCTGTGGGAGGATGACCAAAGAATTTCCACTCCTCTTAGTGAATTTATATTAAATGAAAAACATTCTATTTAAATATACTTCATAGGGAGGAATGAAGGGTCAGGACACTCAGGACTAGAACAATTTTTATGCACATAATTGGTTGTACTTTGGGGCTCAAGGGCTAAGTCTTCAGTGTTCTTGAACTAGTCCCTTGGGTTGGCTAGTCCCACAGGTGTCCTAGACTGTCATGCTCTTAAGATCTGGCTCTGCATATCAGAGTTTTCAAATCCCACATGTCTGAAAATATGGGAGCCCTTCCAGGATAGACACTGTCTGTCTTATCTGCCCAGCATGATCACATGGCATCACTTGGTTTGACAGTACGTGAAAGTGATGCAAGCAGCATGTAATTGCAGGAGAGAAGTTTCCCCTTTAATATACCACATGCTTCAAACCCAGGCCAAAGAATATACCTGGAAAAACAGGGTAGTTGCAATGAAAGTGCCTGGTAGTCTAGTCTTGAGCCTGCCATTAGAATACAGACCTAAACTTGAGATGCCTTCTGCCTGTCTCACATCCAGCCTTTCTAGGCTTTATGAGCAGGGGAGTGGATCCATGCTAAAGTGCTAAAGATCATCAGTGGAGTTCCTGAACAGAGGAGTGGATTCATGCTAAAGTGCTAGAGATCATCAGTGGAGATCTTCAACTGTATCAGTCTGCAAGCAGGGGCTTAGATGTACCTCATCTGAGCGATATACAACCCTGAACTCAGGAGGAGGTTTGGAAGTGTGCTTGGACTAATTGTGAATTGTTAATCAGATTTTGACAAAAATATTGTAAGATTACTTTTAATAGATGGTGCATTTTATTAATAAATAGTAATTTTAAATACATGCTGGATATACTGGAGATAGTCCATCAAAGGGCTATGAAGATAATTATGGGACTGGAATATCTCTTCTATGGGAAAAGCAGTAGGATCTTGGACTGTTTAGCCTGGAGAAGGCTCAGGGGAGGAAGTTATCAATGTATGTAAATGCCTGAAGGGAGACTGTGAAGCAAATGGAGCCAGGCTTCTTTAGTGGTGCCCAGTGACAGAAGAAGATGCAGTGAGTGTAAACAGAAACACAGGAGGCTCTGTCTGAACACGAGACACCTTTTTACTGTGAGAGTAGCTGAGCACTGGATATGGTCATACTTATGTTGTAATTTCACTGTGGAAATAGAGAATTGTGGTTTCATAGTGTTCTCCTTTAAATGCATATACAAAAATAAAAGATAAGGATACATTACTTAACAATGGTAGTTCCAAAATTTAAGTTTTAGTTTCCAGTGGAATCAGAAAGGCAGAACTAAACTCGTTCTAAATGAATCAACTCAGTTACATTTTTCGCCATCTAATATTTATGTCTTTAGAAGAGTCTGTTTCTGCCATTGTTTAGCTGCTTCATTGTTTCATTTATTTCATATGTTCCTACCCCTTGTGGAAGTGTAGTAAGAACAGCATATTTCTCTGTACAATTGATTAGTTGACAACAGGGGTAAGCCTTGCATTTCTGAATTTTCACCGGCCTTATCAGGTGGTTTGTTGTTTTTTTGTTTTGTTTTTTTTTTTTTTAAATTACATTTCTCAAGGAAATGTTATGCTAAAATGAGTAAATTCCATAAGACAGTAAACTGAATGATTGAGCTGAATGAACAAAAGAACAAATTATATAGTAGGGTAATGACACTCCCAAAAACATGGGTGAAAAGCTAAAGCAGGAGTGGAATGCTAATCAGAAGCTGCTCTCTAACCAGCAATTATATATGCTTGTGAAAAGTACTACTTTTACATTACATAAAATCCCTTCTTTTCTTTTGCAGTAGCAGCAGCAATGATTTCTTAATGTTTAATTCTTACCAAGCAAGCGAAATATTTGATCCATAACAAACCATTATTGAGTGTGAAGGAACCAAATACAAAATGCATTTCATGCCATGAGTACTACTGTATCTAAGAGGCTCTGAATATGAATCCATGCTTACACAAGGGTGTGGCTGTATATGGCAATTTGAGGCAATTTGGCATTTCCCCCCGTGTCAATAGTGTACTGCTTGTTTCTAGCAGACAAGTGTCTGCACTGCAGAAACCACCATAACATCTTGCTGTAACTGACCCCCTTGTTGGCAGTGGCAGCAGAGTGCAAGAAGGGAACCAAAGTGGAGATAATTAACCTGGCTCCACAGAGGCTGGGCCTGGGAAATGTTTGTGGGATAGTGTCTACTGGAGCTGACTGGGCTGTAGTCAGCATAAAGGTTTCATACAGAAGACTTCCACCACTGAAGTTATCTTTCTGGTCCCTTTCAAGAAATCTGAAGTAACCTATTTATTTCTTAACAGACATAACAGTGCTGGTGCTATACTGGAGGCCATGGTTGTTCTTATTAAAAGGTTTAACTATTGCAAAGTCAGTTAGGTTGTTTTGTAGCATTCTTACTTGTGACTAGTACAGTAAAATTCTGGAAAGAAACAAAGAAAATTCCATGTAACACCTTTTACTGACAGAGTTCCAGAAACCCCTGTGCCAGTCACAGCACACACATGGAGCAGGAGATAGTATTTACCCTGATATAAAAGGCAGAAGATGGTGGTGGGAAAATAGGGCACTAGACAGTGGAGTTGCTAAAGATCATTCAGAGTATTTTTTGGAGAGCTGAGAAGAAAACATGAGTTTACTGACTACTACTGTAGTTTCATACCTACTAGATTATGGGATTTTCATGCACTTCCCATAATGTTATCATGTTAATGGTCTGCATATTCTGTGTATTCATTTTTTATCACTCAATAGTCCCAACATATTCTGTATGTGTCATGGTTAGTGAATAAAGAGTGACAATATTAACAGGTTACTGGTTAGATCCGAAGTCCACCAACATGAGTATATCCCCCAAAATGCTGAATGGAGTTTATTATAAACTAAAAGATGACAAGTGTGCATGTCCTTCAACAGATGAAAGGATATAGGATTTTTTAATCAAGAGCAATAAATAAAGTTTATCATTCCTTAATGGATTTTTTTTTTTTTTTGTGGAACAATTGTGGATTCCCAACATCCTTGTCTTGGCAGGAAAGCCCCTAGTTCCCCAAGGGATGGAGACCTTGGGAACACATGAGGACTGGACTCCTCTCTTTATAAAGGGTAAATTTCTGAGGACCTCATACAAAAACCTCGGGAACAGAGCCCAGATTTTTGAGGGCTTGCACTTTTTCAAGTCGCTTTGATTTGCCAGCTGAATTTTGCCTTTTGAAAACCTTCCAAGTTACTAGTAACAAGGCGGATGGGTTTTCAGAAATGGCAGGAAATCTGAGGAATGTTTTGATTTCACTGAACTAGCATTTTCTAAGGGAATAAAATTGTTACATAGGACCGTTTCTGATCAGTTTGTTTATTATTCCCAATACCAATGCAAAGAAGTTTGGAATAGATTTTTACAGCATTGCAAACGTAATGTGACTGTGGGTGTGTGTTTACACATTGCACAGAGGATAGATATACACCGTTTCAAAATGTCATGTTTACAAAGATCATGCCATGCTTCTGTACCAGCAACTGGGCTTGAAGAGTGATATGACTACAATGCCATCAGTCGTCATATCACTTCACATCCGTAGGCCGATCCAGAAAGACATTTTTTGCTTATTATTTGTTATTAGCATGTACATTACTAATCATTGCAAAAATACACATTGACCTTCACTAAAGTCAGTGACTACATGAAACTAATTAATAAAGAAATAGTATTCTTAGAAATGGAAACTGTCAATTTTGCTTTTGTTTTTGATTTATATAAGTAGTATCATACATGATTATTGTAATAACTTATGTTAATGGAAAATTTCTACTATTTATAAGTACACCTCTAACTAGTTCAGTTTAAAAGAGATAAATATGTCAAGAAGTTATAATAATTCCTTTCCCTAAATATGAAAAGATGTAAAGATATGATTTAAAATGTCACACTTGCAATCAGAGCAAAACCACCACAATCAGGAATCTGCAATAAATATTTACATAATGTTTTTTGAAGACAGAGACTGTACAAACATATTTCAAGCAGACTAAACATGTCTGGAATAAATTCTAAAAATAATTTCCTCTGAAGATAGGTTAATTATTGTTTTATGGTGCAGGGTTATACTTAACAAAGTCTTTCCTGACTTCGAACTTCTAATGTAGAGCTTTTAGATAAGCAAGTGTTTCACTGTAGCGCACACATATCTGAAAGCTGAGAAGACATAAGAGTAAAACCCAGATGCTGCGGGTTATACATCTTAGTGCAAGTCAAAGAGGCATATCACAGAGAGTGTGTGTGGTGGGAAAAGTGTCATTATGTTATTTCCAGTTTTGGACTACTGTTAGGGGTGAGAAACATCTGAGGTGCCACAGAGCCAAAACTCATACATGAAACTGTACCGCACAAGTGCTCTGTGGCACTGCTGAAAGCAGGGAAGGCAGAGAAACCCATCGGGCTCCTTCTCTGCCATGGGGGAGAGCTCAGGGGACAGAAGGAAGCATGTGGGGAAAACCAGCACTCTGCTTCTACAGTGGGAGTTCTTCAGCGCTTCAGGGACTCCTTATGGCTCATGTATGTCACAAGAGATGTGCATGGCCTGTTTGCTTAGAGACTATATTACTGGTTTCATCAACCAGTTAACATACTTTCTCAAGCTGATAAATCTGTTTTAGAAATAAATAAATCAATCAATCATGGCTGGTAAACCTCCTGAAAATAGGGCAGATTTTCTGGTCATTTTCAAAGTCTTATAGCTGGTGCCTGCAGATGTCACAGAAATATATTCCTTTGTGATTTCCTATTCAAACCTGTCATCTCCTGCAGACCTATGATAATGT
The DNA here is from genome assembly GCF_012275295.1 of Melopsittacus undulatus. NCBI lineage: Eukaryota > Metazoa > Chordata > Aves > Psittaciformes > Psittaculidae > Melopsittacus > Melopsittacus undulatus. The sequence continues at coordinate 22,848,493 of NC_047531.1, read as the reverse complement.
CTGCCATAAGATAGTGCAGTTCTCCATCATCAGTGATTTTGATGATATCTGGCATGAAAAAAAGGGATGGAAGCATTCCCTCTCATTAAAATGTCTAGGCAATCCTGGTCAGCAGGTGTGCTGCTTGTTTTTTTTACTGTAATTGCCTATGATGTTGAAGAAGACCTTCCAGACATAAGGTGGCTTGTCTGCTGGAGAGAGTTGGCTATCTCCCTGTCTCGGTTTTACTCCTCTTTATGGTGCTTGTGTGAGTTTGATCCTGAGTAGAGCTGCAAAAAGTGGAGCATAATCAGCAAGTTTTCAGTTATTAAATTAACAGCTTCTGTTATAAGTACATCGCAGCTGGGGCTGGAGAAACAGGCTGTGCTGCCAGACCTGGAGCAGGAGACTGAATCCATAACACAGAAACTGACAAATCGAAGGTCTTGCTTTGAAGCTGTTAATCTTGGCAAGAAGAATAAAGTAGGTTTGACCTTCAGACCAGCTGGGTGGTTGTGTTGATGGGGATAGAGGTTTCAGATGGAGGCTAGTTAGCAGCTGAGCCAAGAGTGGTATTTCCAAAGGTGCATGGGAAAAGCAAACTTGGAGAGATGCATGAGGAAAGAAAACTGAAATCTTGGCCTGCTGGCCTTCAAAATCAGAAGAAAGCTTGCAATGGGCTTTAGTGGACTGTGTCTAAGGCCTCACAGGCAGCAGAGAGAGGTCATGGATACTGATGCAGAGGTTCTTCATTTGCAGCAGAGCTGGGAAGTGTGTCATGTGCTTTGGATCTGAAACAACATTGAAGGGAATGAGGTTCTGGTCTCCAGGCTAGGATGTGGGAGATAAAAAAATGAGTTTTTACTAATTTGCTTCATAATTGCTCATTGTATGTTTTTAAAATGGATGGTTAAGAGATAAGGAAAAATGAGTAAAATAACTCATAACTTGTGCTAAGATCTGTGATGCATTTTTATGAAATCTCACCCCTATTACTTTTCTAAATCCTTGTGAGTAACAAAGGCTGAACCCAGCTGCACAAAATTAGATGAAAGATCAAAATTGTATCTTATGTATTTTTTAAAGTCACTTTAAGTAGCATTTTGTTTTTAAAAATATCTTGTCTACAAGAAAAAACAACCACAGGACCCCCAAATGCACATTTTTATTAATTTTAAAACCATACAAACAAGGGATGAATCACTGAACTGTTTGTCATGTGTTTTTTTTAATACAAAAAATTAGTTATTAAAGATGAATTTAAGAATTATTTTAGAAACTAAATTGAAATATATTTCCATAGATAATTGTTCTTGATGTAATTTTAGTTTATTGATATGACATTGTAATATAAGCATTTTAATTATTTTTGAGATTGTAGTAAAGCATTAATATTTTTATTATTCCTCTATGTAACTGTGTTGTAATTTTTCTATTAGATTAAGCAATATAATCTTATTTTTCATTTTAATTTGTGTTAAGCCATCCTCTTAGAAATAATTTTTTCAAAAGATTAAATAATATTTTTCTTCTCTGATACTTTGCTCAAAGGCAAACAGAATTTTCTTTGTCTCTTTTCTTTATATTTGTAGCTTTTTCCATTACTGTTTTTAATTTGTAATGAGCAATATTTGTGCAGAGACATTTTGTTATGAAGAGAGCTGAGCTCTGCCAAACATTGTCCTACCAGCTCAAGCTAGAATTGCAAGAAAACATTCCACACTGTGCCCTTTTTGAGTCACCATTTACTGCAAGTAGTGATAAAATAACTTCTTTTGAGCTAGTGTTGCATAACTCAGACTATTTCTCTACTTTTTTTTTTTTTCCCAAACAACAGAATAATGATATGTTTTCCCTCCAAAGTTTACCTTCTCTTTTGGAAATACAATAAAATGATGAAAAAACAATTGTGTTATTGTAAATGATAAACAGTCATTGTAGAATCAATTAGTAAATACAAGATGTACAAATGACACAATAAAGGCACTGTTCATCCGTCTGCTGCTCTTAGCACTCCGGTCTTGAATTCCTCATTGAAGATACTGGGAATTTTGTCTCAATCAAGGAGTTTAGGAATATGGCAGTACTTACATATAAGAGAGAATAAAATGTCCAAGGTGCATAGATAGCTGGTTTAATACAAAGGTACTCTTATTGTTCTACCTTTTTTTTAATATGCCCAATTGATATGATAATGGCTAGATAGCACTGTTTCATCATAACTGCAATATGAAAGACCATTTAAAAGCTACCAACACTTTGACACTGGATGCAAAAAAATCACATATATTCCTCGAGTATTTGTAATTCCTAAAAGTATCAGAAAATAGATATTTGTCTCAAAAAGCTGGTCTACCTGCAGCTGATTTTCTATAAAAGACAGCTACCAAGAAAACCCAGGACTTTCTGTTGTGCAGAACTGACTAGTTCATAGTAGCAATAGATGAGATCAACCAATATGGCATGAATCTGCTCTCAGGAGACCAGCTTCCCACTCATCTTGTTATAGTGTTGACACAGTGGTCAGTTGAAAGGATCTGCAGAGAGAACCCAAGCTCTTTGAAAAGTCAGTAATTACAAAGGAAGCAATTTCAATAGCTAAAGTTGCATACCTTTGAAATTGCTCAATTAACAGAATTGTCATCACAATGAAATGAAACATTTTTAACTTTGATCTTGTCTTACTACTGAAGCAGTTTTTGTCTTAAGCTTGTGGTGCTTTACACAGAAATGTCCACTCAATTATATCAACATTTCTTGTGATACTATTAGAACTGAGAAAACAAAAGCAAAAATTTTTCATAGGGATTCAAACTTTTAAATTAATATTTTGGTTGTATTTGTTCCCACTTGTACTCATTTTTGAGATCCTTTCAGACAATTGTTTGATCACTGGCAGAAGTTAATGGAAAGTAGAATATGGAATTGCCTCAGTGTTTATAGAGACATTATGTTAAGGTTTTGGAAGTACTGGCATATCAAGCCAATCAGAGAACAGATTATCTGCCTGTCAAATGTGGAAACAAAGCCCTACAACTTTCCTTGCCCATAGTTAAAATATATGTTTGCAATCTGTATGTATATTTGTCTGTAGATTTAAGCAATTTCAGTATATTGAACAACCTGGTATTTGATAAAGTCAGAATTGGCTTTCAAATGTATGCATTTGAAAAAAATGAAAATTTGAAAAGGCACATTGGGTCTGCCTGGGATTGGAGTTCCAAGGAAGTGGCTAGATATCACCTGATGATGGAAAGTAGGGAATAAATCTTTTTGCTTTTCTTTGCTTCCTTATGGTGTTTGCTTTTCTTTATTGACCTACCTTTATCTCAGTCCCTGAGGTCTTCATCTTATTTTTTCTCCTTGTCCCATTGAGGAGGGAGACTGAGAGAGTGGCTTTGCGGCACCTGATGGACAGCCAAGTCAACCCACCACAAAAGGAAAACACATTTTAACAGTGTATTATAAGTTGCTCTTCTAAACTTCATGATCATCATAAAAAACATGGGATGTCCAATTCTTACAAGTCTCCAAATCTTAAAGAGATCTTATTTCCTCTGCAGTCTTCTGTTTAAACAAAGGAGGTCTGGAGTGTAATTATAACTTGAAGACAAGCAAAGCCAATTTGAGTTTATGAAGAGTCACAGGCAATAGCCAGGAGATGGGAGAGCCTGCAAAGGAGATCTAGCAATCCTGGAAGTCAGAACTGGGAGTTCTGGGAGGCTAAAGAGCTCAGAGCAGACAGCCAGGAGAAATGGGAGTGTGAGGACAGGACACACATAGTGGTGCTGGAGGCTAGAGTTATTTCCAATGTACTCTGCAGAAATTTTTATTACATAGAAAACACATTGTTCACTTTTCCACATTTGTAGCCCCAGAGAGCACTGATGGCTGAAAGTGCAAGTAAGTTGCACATGATCTCTTGATAAACTGAGAAACTGCACTATTACCAAGAGCTCTTCATACAGCATTACAAAAATGCCTTGAGTAGGATGTTCAGACCTATTGCAGCTTGGTGTATGTAGAATGAAGGCTTGGAGGCACAGAAGATCTGCCTCCTTCAAGGAGAAGGCCCTGACCAACATGTACCATAAGGCTTTTCATGTACTACATTCTGAAAAAGTACAGTGATGAAGTCTGAGAAGCCCTACAGTTTGGGACTACTCTTCGTATGTGGCCTGTAGACAAACACTATCATAAGGCATGTACCTTAAAGAAATTTTGGCCAAAAATTTCTGAGCAGACTTATGACTTGATTCATAAGTTGGGAACGTAACAGTTCTTTGTGGAACAAATAACATGAGATAGTAGACCAGGAGACAAAGGAAAAAGTATGTTTAAGAAAATAAACAAATTTTGAGGCAAATCTCTAAGTAAGCCAAGACTGAAGATATGTTTAAGCTATGGATGTCCTATTTCAGGTCTTGATAGAAGCATCTACCAGAAAAGATAGCTCCACTGTTTCCTCATAGAATAGAATCATAGAATAGTTAGGGTTGTAAAGGACCTTAAGATTATCTAGTTCCAACCCCCCTGCCATGGGCAGGGACACCTCACACTAAACCATATCACCCAAGGCTTCGTCCAACCTGGCCTTGAACACTCCCAGGGATGGAGCATTCACCACCTCCCTGGGCAACCCATTCCAGTACCTCACCACCCTAACAGTAAAGATTTTCTTCCTTATATCCAGTCTAAACTTCCCCTGTTTAAGTTTGAACCCGTTACCCCTTGTCCTATCACTACAGTCCCTAATGAGTAGTCCCTCACCAGCATGCCTGTAGGCCCCCTTCAGATACTGGAAGGCTGCTATGAGGTCTCCACGCAGCCTTCTCTTCTCCAGGCTCAAAAGCCACAACTTTCTCAGCCTGTCTTCATACGGGAGGTGCTCCAGTCCCCTGATCATCCTCGTGGCCCTCCTCTGCACTTGTTCCAACAGTTCCATGTCCTTTTTATGTTGAGGACACCAGAACTGCACACAATACTCCAAGTGAGGTTTCACGAGAGCAGAGTAGAGGGGCAGGATCACCTCCTTTGACCTGCTGATCACGCCTCTTTTGATGCAGCCCAGGATACGGTTGGCTTTCTGGGCTGTGAGTGCACACTGAAGCTGGCTCATGTTAATTTTCTCATTGACCATCACCCCCAAGTCCTTCTCCGCATGGCTCCTCTGAATCTCTTCTCTGCCCAACCTGTAGCTGTGCCTGGGATTGCTCCGACTCAGGTGTAGGACCTTGCACTTGGCATGGTTAAACTTCATGAGGTTGGCATCAGCCCACCTCACAAGTGTGTCAAGGTCCCTCTGAATGGCATTCCTTCCCTCCAGCATATCAACCGAACCACACAGCTTGGTGTCATTGGCAAACTTGCTGAGGGCACACTCAGTTACATTGTCCATGTCAGCGACAAAGATATTAAACAAGACCGGTCCCAACATCGATCCCTGAAGGAAACCACTCATTACTGATCTCCAGCTGGACATTGAACCATTGACCACAACTCTTTGCATGCGGCCATCCAGCCAGTTTTTTGTCCACCGAGTGGTCCACCTATCAAATTGATGACACTCCAATTTAGAGACAAGGTTGTCATATGGAACAGTGTTGAACGCTTTGCACAAGTCCAGGTTGATGACATTAACTGCTCCACCCCTGTCCATCACTTTTGTAGCCCCATCATAGAAGGCCACCAAATTGGTCAGGCAGGATTTCCCCTAGTGAAGCCATGCTGGCTGTCACCAAGCACCTTGTTATTTTTCATGTGCCCTAGAATGCCTTCCAAGAGAATCTGCTCCAAGATTTTGCTAGGCACAGAGGTGAGACTGACTGGTCTGTAATTCCCTGGGTCATCCATTTTCCCCTTCTTGAAAATGGGGGATATATTTCCCTTTTTCCAAGCTTCAGGAACTTCACCTGTCTGCGATGATTTTTCAAATATGATGGCCAGTGGCTTTGCAACTTCATTCGTCAGCTTCTTCAGGATCCGCGGATGGATTTCATCAGGTCCCATGGACTTGTGTACATTCAGGTTCTTAAGATGGTCTTGAACCAGATCCTCTTGTACAGTGGGCCCAAGGTCTAGGTTTTTTACAGTCCCTGCATCTGCCTTCCAAGACTTGGGTGGTGTGGTCAGAGCCTTTGCCAGTGAAGACCGAGGTGAAGAAGCCATTCAGAACCTCAGCCTTCTCCAAATCCTGTGTAGCCAGTTTTCCCGAAAGCTTCCGGAGGGGGCCTACATTGTCCCTAGTCTGTTTTTTAGCTGCTACATACCTATAAAATCCCTTCCTATTATCTTTAACATCCCTTGCCGAGTTTAGCTCCAATTGGGCCTTAGCTTTCTTAACTCGGTTCCTAGCTTCCCAGACAACATCCCTGTATTCATCCCAGGCCACCTGTCCTTGCTTCCATCTTTTATAAGCCTCTTTTTTCCTGTGATTTTTTTCTCAGGAGCTCCTTATCCATCCAAGGGGGTCTCCTGGCCCTCCTGCTGCACTTCCTTCTAGTCGGGATGCAGCACTCCTGAGCTTGTAGCAGGTGATCCTTCAATGTTAACCAAGAGTCTTGGGCCCCCTTGCCCTCCAGGGCTATATCCCATGGAACCTTGCTAAGCAGGTTCCTGAAGAGCCCAAAGTCTGCTCTCTTGAAGTCCAGGGCAGTGAGCTTGCTGCACGCTCTTCTCACTGTCTTGAGGACCTCGAATTCGACCATCTCGTCATCACTGCATCCAAGACTTCCCTGGAGAGTCACATTTCCAACAAGCCCTTCCCTTTTGGTGAGCACGAGGTCAAGCAGGGCACCTCTCCTTGTCAGCTCCTCTATTGCTTGCAGAAGGAAGTTGTCTTCTACACAATCGAGAAACCTCCTGGATTGCTTGTGCCAGGCCGTACTGTTGCCCCAACAGATGTCAGGGTGTTTGAAGTCCTCCATGAGAACAAGGGCCTGTGAGCGTGAGGCTTTTCCTATTTGTCTGTAGAGTTCTTCATCCACAGGTTCATCTTGATCAGGCGGTCTGTAACAGATCCCCACAGTAATGTCTCCCATCACCGATATCCCCTTAACCCTGACCCACAAACTCTCTGTTAACTGGTCACCTGTCCCCAGAAAGAGTTCCATACTCTCCAGTCTATCCCTAACATAAAGGGCAATTCCCCCTCCCCTCCTACCTGGCCTGTCTTTTCTAAAAAGCCTATAACGTTCCATTCCAACACTCCAGTCAAAGGAGCCATCCCACCATGTTTCTGTGATGCCTATTATATCATAGCCCCGTAGATGTGCCCACATCTCTAATTCCTCTTGTTTATTCCCCATGCTACGAGCATTTGTATAGAGGCATCTGATCTGAGCTCCAAATGAAGCCAGCTCATTGGCTGGAGCGGCTGGAATATCACTACATTGCTCAGAGTATTTATTATAGGTGCTGGCAACTGACTGGGTGTGTTGGGATGGAATGATGTCCTCCCTCCCCCAACACAACTAGTTCTCATTTCAGCCCATGGACAAGGGGCAATGGGTGCAAACTGGAGCACAGGAGGTTCCACATTAACATCAGGAAGAACTTCTTCACTGTAAGAGTGACAGAGCACTGGAACAGGTTGCTCAGAGGGGTTGTGGAGTCTCCTATGTTGGAGGTATTCAAGGCCCGCCTGGACAAGTTCCTGTGTGGTGTACTCTAGGTTATCCTGCTCTTCCAGGGGTGTTGGACTAGATGATCTTTTGAGGTCCCTTCCAACGCTTGGGATTCTGTGATTCTGTGAATCTAACCCATTTTCATTGTGTTGGTGTTTTTTGAACTGACACCAGTTCCCTGCTAGTTTTGAGTGCAGCTATACAAATCCTTACCACAGCCCAAGGGATACACGATGCCATGAAACCAAAGCAGGCTGGTGGTAAGAAAAGGGTGGGATTACCCTTTTCAGTCACAGCACTGTATCTTGCCTTCTTAAACAGATCATGGAACTGGACTGTAAGAGATGTTTCCCTCAAGGCATAGACATGCTGTGGATGAGAAAAATACAGTGTCTTGGCGCTTAAATGTACATATCTTCTTGGTGCTTAATTGCACATATCTTTTGGACTGAGACCGGTGTTGTCAGAACAAAGTTGTATATTGCGTTTCCTCCAGTTGAGTTGTGCAAGCTGAAACACATGAAATACAACCTCTTTCTTTTTGACTGAATCAGTTGATGTCTGACAGAGATGAACTGGGCTGCTGTGTTCAGAATTTTATTTCTATTACCTAGGGAAATAAAGAATGTGGTTTGATGTCTTATAGGTTAAAATACTAGGAAGTTGGTTTCTTCTCTGTTCCTGAAATTCATATTGTGTTTACCATGCAAAATACCCATTCAGAGTATATGGGAGCAGATTTGTGTGGACAGAATGGTATGCCCTCTTATAAAAACTTGTTGTAATCTATAATTTGTGTGAAGATGTATGTTTATGTTTAAAATTAAATCTCTAAATATTAACATTTTGGCCATATATAATAATCATGGTCTTTCAATAAGTTTAATGCCATGGCTAGGGATGTAATTATAAATGAACCTTTACACATTTCTTTTTATCAAGTAGATTATTTATACATGGCAAAAATAATAATAATAAAAAAAGTCCGTAATGGCAACAAGTTATATTTTAGATGATAACCTAGTAACCACAGTACTGACTTGTCTTATGGTCTTCTTGGTTTTGCTGTGCAGATAGAGGCAAGATAGTCCTGCATGTGCCTCTTCTTCTCTTGTTATATTTTTGGTATGCCTTGCTTGTAGACTCCTCAGTGGAGATTCTATTTTACCATTGTGTGTATATAACAGTTGGCAAAATGCAGTCTGGCTTTTAGGTGGGGAATCTAAACATGAATAAATCATGCTAATACAATATAGTTTCCTGTCTGCATTGTTTTCCAAGGGTTGGAGAAAAACAACTCATCAGGAGTCTTGCAGCTTTTTTTTTTTGTGGAACACTGGCAGGATATGCAAGTAGGATTTGTAGATACCTGGCAAAGGTGGCTGTAGCTGTCTAGTAACCCCATATCAGCCCCATATCATGTATGTGTCATTCTCTGCAACTTGGGAAAGGCCATGCACAGCAGTTTCTCAGAATCCTCATGAAGGATATCTCCCATTAAATGCTGGTTTCCTAATTCACTAGCTAGTAAGCAGTACACTCATATGCATGAGAGAGACATGTTTGCTGGGAAAATTACAGTTTCAAAATTAACAAGCTGGCTGCAGGAAAACCTTCAGTGAACTAAGTTAAAAAATGAAAGCAGTAAGTCCATGGGAAGGAGGATGAAAACCTAGTGCAGTTACAAAAACACTTTTTCCTCATTTAGCAGAAGGAGCTCAGCTGTTAGGCACAAGTAATGCACAAAACAGAAGTAGTTTCCTGTCCTAAAATAAGGCATCATTATGAGAACAAAAATAAATAATGACAATTGCATAAACATTCATAAATGTGCAATAGTTCCCATTTCTTCAAAGAAAACTTACATTTTCTGTAAAAATACGTGCTTTCAAAACTTTTCACTGCAGAAAGCTTGATTAATTATTTCCAGGGAAGATTATAATTGCCTTTTCTGTTTTCTTACAAAGCCTATAATTTGTTTTACAGGAATTTATGTTTTATACAGAATACCTCTTATTACCAAGAGTTCTTCCCACAGCATAACTAGAAAGAAAGTTAAGGCATAAAAATCAGAGGTAGAAAAGCAATTGCTGTTCTTTGCCATTGAACTGGCTGCTCTCCACATCAGAGCATATCCGGCTTTCTACAGAATGCTCCTAAGGGCTTGACACAGTGATTTGTTACTGGGAGTGGCATGAAAGTGCCAGTGATTCAGTTCATAAAATGCCCACACAGCAATGGTTTGGTCTTCTCTTGTCTCGTTTCCTGATATTAACTCTAGGTATTCCCTTTGTTAATTTTCCCCATAAACTCTAAATAATACATATTCCACCCAGCATACTCAGACTGCCGTTATGTCTCCTTAAATTGTTCCTGAGCCAGACTAAACGTTTAAAAATCTTTTTTAGTAAATTAGCACTTAATCGTGTTGTTCTTTTCTGAACAATCCCTGCTTTGACAAAATCTTGCTGGTTATATGGACGTAGGAACTGAACAGGCTGAGTCTCTTTTCATTAGACTTGCACAGGAGAGGAATTCTGTGCTTTCTCTCCCTCTGCTATGTGTATGTGCATAGGTAATCTTAGAATGCCATTTTTAGTGGTTTATAGTTCCAGCTTCTATAAAACATAAATGACTAGGCAATCCTTTCACAGTGAAGCAATGTGTAACCATCTCAGATCTTCAAGATCAGAGAAGGGGAAAAAACCCCATGCAATGTATTTTAAGAAGTTGTTTTTTCCATAAGTTATTATTTCAGTCAAATGGTTCCTGACCTTTGCATCTCTTGCTGATGTTAATTTGTGATCTAGTGGCATACACAATGTGCTCATGATTTTGAAATGCAGAGGCAGAAATAGGAGCTGTCTGGGTCAGTGATTGGGTAATAAAAGATGGAACAATTAATCTCATGGTTCAGCTCAAATTTGGTGAAGTGCTGGTTCAGCCTGACCATTTTATTTAGGAATAATAGCAAGAGCTGAAGCTACTGTATACTCTGACTTGCAATGCAGAGGTACCAACTAGCTATATGTCACTGGAGCTCTTCTGATTATGTAAGTGGACAGCCAGCTTCTAGATGGCTCCTGTAAAGGCTTTTCCACTGGTCCACTGCCATTGCAAATATGCCTTCATTTTCCTTTTCACTGCTGTTAAAGAAGATATGGCAAACCTCAGCAAAGCCACAGAATAAAAGCGTCTTCCATCCTCAGTGTAAGGAATAACCATTACAGCTCAAAAAACCTGAAAAGATTTAAGTAAGTACTTAGGATCTTTTATATATTGTAAGCAGAAAATGTAGTTGCCCTCTTCAATTGGCAGATTGAATTCCCTTGATAATGTAGTTGCATTTATATGATTTTATGGTGATGGCTGCTGAACAGAGCATTTTTTTCCTGCCAACTTCCTTAATTCAAGAAGCAACATACTCTTAATGCAGATTTCTTTGATATACTGCAGTATCTCACAAATGTCTCTCTGTAGGAATTTAAATGTTCAGCAGTAAACCTGTTTTCTCAACTCTGAACTCTTACATGAAATGTTACCTCCATCACTTTCCCAAACCTTGCAAATCCTAATGTATATCAAGAATAAAAAGCAGACAAGTTATTTTAATTGGAGGTTATATAATAATGTTTTTTTTCATTTAGACTTTTCTCCAGAATATAGGTATTCATCTCAGAACTTGAAATTATTATTTTTTTTTTTTTTTGCATCTCAGTTAGATGAATATTGAATTCAGGGCAATAAAATGTTACACTAGTCCTCTGGCACTAGCATTTTCTAATATAATTGAAAATTGAATTGTACATGGCATGAAATCTAACTATCATTGTAGATAATTGCAGTGATCTTACACTTTTGTCATAAAGCAAACATGCTAAAATAGCCTTAGATGACTTAGAGTGAAGCATAGTTGACCTTATTACATGGTTTCTTGAAGTGTGACAGCAGACTAATACTTTCATGTGAGCAATGCAGATAGTAAAGGTCAAGGAATGAAGATGACAATAACAAATCTGACTTTCAGCACTGTAAAGTGAAAGCCATTAATGATAATGTATATTATTACAGCCAAGACTTAATGTAGGGCTTGAAACTATGCAATGTAATTTATTTGATTTATTTCAATTTACTCTTATTTTATTTGTGCACTTAAGAACAGTGATCGGTTATATAGTGGGAAAGCAAGAGGATATGTTGTTCTGCACCCTTTCTTTGTCTAAAAAGGCAGTTTACCATTTTTTTTCCCATGGTCTGTATTACGTTAAGAAACAACAAAACTAGAAAGGTATTTGCATTTTTTCTTTGTTTGGCATAGCTCAGATAAACTTACTGTGATACAAAAAGCCTCACGGCCTGTATATTAGAAGTCATAGACGTAGAAGAAATTGACATTTTCTCAAATAGTTAAGGATGTTTTACAGTAGCAGGTTCACATTGCAGGTTCCCCTGTAAGTTTCAACAAAGTAATGAGGCTGGCTTTTCTCTGTGGGGAACCTGTCCTGCTGCCTTGTGGGGGTGTTTTCGTGGGGCTTCTGTTGGGCGTTTAGTTTTCTGAAATCAGTCAGCATCACATATATAGCATCTAATCATTACCTACATTTTGCTGCTGCAAGCTCAGTACACCGTGTCTGTCTCCTCAGTAAGTGGTAACAGATGCATGAATCTATTCTTGACAGTGGTTGAGCAGCTGCTGTATGAACTGGGGCAATACTCCATGCTCTAGGGACATGGTTCCCTCAGCCCATGACTGACCACACACAGCAAAGGAGGGTGTATATGGAGATGGAGTTGAATAAGGCTGAACTGGCCACCTTGCAAGAAGTTATATGCATCCTCAGAAGGTAGTCATTTGTACCAGCTGTGACAATGGTATCCACCTCCTTTTGAAGATCTTATGGTCTACTATTGACAATACAAAGATGCCATTTCCTTCTAAGACGATTACAGTAGTGTTTAGCTTGTTAAATTGTCCCATAGCATAACAGCAGCAATAACAACAGCAGCAACCTCTGTAGGGCCAAAAGACAATCCTTCTGTTCCTGAGAAGTGTCTGCAAAATGTTACTGTACTACCTTAGGCTAAAGATCAGTTTCAGTTTTTCAGCTTTTGAAGTATTTGCAGAAATCCCATACACAATCAATGAATTTTGATTAAGTATTAGACACAGAAGTAAGCTTCAAACTACTCCAATTAACTTCATTTTACTGACTTCACTCCCCTCCTCCTTCCCCCCAGTTTTTATTCAAGCAATTCTGATTAGGAAAAACAGTGGTTGGTTCTTCTGGTAGTGTGTGTACATGATTTCTGCAGTGATAATGGTAAGCTGGAGGAGTGAAGGGAGAGGAAAGGGATGACGTGGATCTTTAGGGTGAAATGAGTACAGGGTGTAGTTTTTGGCAAAGCCTCATCAAGACCACTGGATCAGGGCAGAGCACAAAAGTCCAGGTCCAAGAGCATTGCGGTGGGTCTATGGCATGGCTATCTGTGCTAGTCTATATATTTGGCAGTATGCCTAGACCCTGGCTATGCTCCCAGGAAAGAGAAAACCCGGAAAAAAAACATCCCCAAAACAACAGCCACAAAGTAAACAACAAGCAGCCCTGGAAGCAAGTTTCCTTGCCTGAGGTGTGATGCCAGGATTGATGCTAGGGCTGTGGATTCAAAACCAGTTCTGCTACCACCAGTTCTTTGCTACCTGAGGACCTTCTTCCACCTTATCTCCCGCAGTAGCTTGATTAGCCTCAGATCCATGTGCTTCCTTCAAGGCAGCAAACTACTCTGGAATCTCAAATACTATTGTACTCCCAGCTATCTTTTGTATCCTAATTCAAGATACAGACAATTTTTGTGTAAAATAAACTAGTGATCACAATCTCTGTGCTATGAGAGTAAATTAAACATGTCTGGAAATGTTCTAGGTACCACAGCCAAGTACTAGCAAACAGAATTCACCTCCAGAAGAAGGCAGACAGATGGTATATTGGGAATTGTTGCTGACTAGCTACAGCTGCTAAATGACATCAGAGAATCTGGGGGGACTGTGGTAGCTGAACTGTGCCAAATCTGTGCTGGCGAATATTCTAAGAGCGTACTACCACAGGAGGCCAAGTTCACAGGCAGGCTCTAGTGCAGTAGAACAGTCACATCTAGGGAGTTCAGTATTAGCCTTGTCTCCATTGTACCTATATGTAGAGCCTTGTTCTTGATTCTGTGTTGGTCTAACTTCCCTTGGTGAATACTAACTACTTGGTGAATACATACTAATGTATTCATATAAAAATTATACAATAAATTGAGTTATCCTTCATCTTGCCTAGTTCTGCATATTGAACTTTTTGGACAATGTCCCATCCATCTTCCTGGAACCATTTTGAATGACAGTAGACGGTTCCACATAAACACCATTACCATACACATGGTTTCAAACAGTCTTAGAGCCCATCTCTGTTACTGGACAGGTGCAAATGCAGTGTTGTTGTTGGCTTTGATAGATGCTGAGGCTGGTCTTAGGCAAAAAACATCAGTGTCAGCAAAATATGAGGAAAATATCCAAACCAGAACTGGTGGGGTTGCATTAGCCTCTCCATAGTTCAAAGAACTCCAGTGTGTCTATGTGCGTAAGGATGCTTGACTGTGCTTTTATTCAGGATGCTCTGCCCTTACCTAATTGTGTTATACAAGCAATGATCCAGTGAAGTACAATCCTGGCACGGAGCCTAACTGCAAAGCATTTAAGAATGCAAAACGTAGAAATAATATAATTTACTTTGCATTATTGGGAAGAACTTTTTCACTTTAAAGAGCTTTTATTGATTTGTAGAAGAAAGAGAGAGAAGAAAACCTATATAGAGTCAGCTTCACATATATCGTCTAACCCTTTTACTGATACTGAGTAGCTCAGTTCCAGTTTTCAATAGGATCACTCAGAGTAACAGACTACTGTCTCTTTTCGTAAGACTGGCAATATTGGATAAAAAAAAATAAAGAAATGCATTAAGAAGTACATCTTTAAAATATGGAAAAGATACCTGAAGATTTTAAATAATTATGTATGTCTAATATTATTACTTGGAGTGATTACACAGTGAACTCACATGCTCTATAATCTGTTTATTTTGAAGGGTTTACTGGCCCCTGCACAGAAGTGAATTTCATTGTGTTAGAGTTGCCTGTTTGTTTGTAATTGAGTTTGTTCCTCCTGTTCAAAAGCGATTTACCATTCAAATCCAGTACTAGCTTTTCAGACTTGAGTCCATATTCTGAGCCTAGCACTGGAGTCTTATTTCTTGGCTCCAAGTGGTGAAAGAGAACATTCAGCTACCAACTAGCACATCTGCCTTCTCTGTGTGCTTGGATATTACAGTTACTGAGCTGGGCTTTGGAGGGAACTATTTTTAGCCCTCATCATCAGAGAGGAGACTGCTGTGGGTTGGAGCAATTGAGGGAAGGTAATAATAAATCTAATCCGGAGGGATCCTGATGTAGGATGGGAAAACAGAATTCACATAGCCTACTGACAGCTCTTGTGGTGTAATTCAGTAGGAGGGATGTAGCATCTCATCTATTTTAAACAAATAAGCCCTAAGACTAAAGAAGTTTCACTTTTAGAGTAGTAAAACGTGCCTTTGCACTCTGAGCTGCATTTGCTGAGAAGTCATAAATACGAGATATATAACTGCCAGCTACCATAATTTAAAATAATTTCCTGGTTGAGCAGTATTAGTGGAAGAGGTACTGCATTCATTTGCATTGTTGCAATGCTAATGTTGAGTTTATTCATATTAAGGTTGAAAATGTTAATTGTCTTGGTTGTGGTAGCAATATTCTGAGCAAGTATAAAAATTGTCTGAGTAGTAAATATGTCTCAGATTGTTATGAGTCAGCTCATAAAAGACAGAATATTTTAATACAATGAAAGAATGCTGATGCCTTTTTTCCAAATTTCACCAGTAATGATTTTAATAGCACTAGACCAGAATGTTTCTGTTTGCTACTTGTCATCAACCCATCTGGCAGGAAAAAAGTAGTGGCTGAGATTTTCAAAGGGGCTTAGGAGGGTGAGGCATACAACTTCCTTTTAGCTGTGCTGATGGAGTCCATTCCTGTTGACTGCAAACTGAGTCACTATAGCCATACTCTTGCTATGAGCTCAGTGTGGACAGATGCCCTTGCCAGATTAGACACTAAAAAGAGACTGTTCTTTTTAACGACTATTATCTTTACTGATTTCATATGTCCATAGGATGCACAAAAAAGAAGTCTCTGGATTATATGCAATTTACTGCCTTACTAATTTCCTCTCCCCCCCCCCCCAAAACCAAGTCTTACTGTAGCTGGTGTCTTAGTTTGGAAAAACTTCCAATATGTAGACAAATTAACACTAAAAAGGTGAAGAACTAAGGATTTTTGGTCTTGTTTTATACTCTGTCACTTGGAATCCCATTCTGATATGATAAAAAACCTGTTCTTTCAGTTTAGGCAAATAATGATAGGGCACACAGTGCTTGTCTGAGAAGCACAAGAACAAGACTGTCTATTGTGCTAAACTGTGTTAATAGACAGTGGTAGCCTTCCTCATCACTCTTCCATTAAGACCATCTAATTTATTGCATATGCAAATCCTTAGTTTTCTACCCAACAAGTGTTATTATCTGCCATCAAGGCACAGGTGAAAAAGTACTCTGTCACCATACCTCTGCTTTTCCCTCCCTCCCAAAATTAGCCTTTCTGACATACATCTTTCTGTCCCTGGGGACTTGAACAAATGCTGATGGCACACCATACTGTCCATTAGGTCTGGGGATTGTCAGGAGAAGTCTGCAGTGAGAGAATGGACTCCAAAGTCCAGTCCAGAATTCTGCAGTTCCCGCTTTGTTTCTCTCTTTGCTGATTGTGTCCTATAAACACCTACAACTTGAAAAGAACAGAGCAAAGTAAGCATTCTGGAAATCTGGCTGATGCCAGTGGCAGTGGTACGAGCTGAAAGAATGGAAACTTTTCAGACAAGACTCAGACAAATCAGTGTATCTCTTTAAGGACTTCTGTTATATCCTTGCAGATTTTTTGTGGACTGAATTCATCTCACAGTATTGCTGGTAATGTGTTGGTATGAACTGAGTGTTCTGTTGAAGAACTGCCAGACTTAGTGAGCATCCTGCCAGACTTAGTGTTATTGCCATGAAGGTGCATACACAGAAAAGCTGTACACTGAATGAAGCTAAGGTTTTAATAATGCATGGTCTCCTGCAATTTGGTCACTAGTAAAGGCAAAGTGACTTTGAGGCAAATTTGCTGTGATGGTCTGAATGTGTTGCAATTTCCCTTCTGTGACCATAGTGAGGAAAAGCTTAAAAGAGCATGTGGTGATAGTGTAGGACTGTCATGGGCTAGAAAAACGAAAGTGAAGTTCTGGCCTCACAGTAAAGAATAAACATTTTCAATCCTAAATGTGTATGAGGTATTGGCAGGAACAGGGGAAAAGGAAGAGGAAAGATAGGGAATTTATACTACTTTCATCTTGTGACAGGGAAATAGCTTCTTCTCCCATCTTCCATCAAGTATTTCCAGACATCCCGCAGGGTCACAGTGACTGTTTTTCAATTTGAAAATTTGCAAACTTTCGGTCAAGGAGCAGAAACGCATACATATATATAAGAAATCAGACCAATAGTGAAAGAACTTTTATGTGTGATTTTAACAAAATCTTTGGAGCAGATTTACAGAGACTATTTCTCTCTATAAATACTCTGTAATTATAGCCATGTGAGTGTGGCCCACTATACCTGTGCATTGTTGAGAAAAGTCATGAGTGATTTCTTCATCAGAACAGAAACTGTAGTTCTTGCGAACATCCCTAGAGGGTAAAAGCTCAATCTCCAAAATAAAACTTAAGATATTACATGCTGTCAGAGACAAGATCATGGCCTCTTGAGTACCAGAGGAAGATGCTAGGACATGCCAGCTTCTGCAGCCCATGAGTCTGAGTGTGCACCAGTACAGACTCACAAGAGTAGGACACTGCTAACATAGCACCCATCTCCCTTTACTACGCAGAGAAAATGTTCAGGTGCAGACTGAGTGAGACTTGACCAAGGCTTCCAGGAAGAAATTCCAATACTGCATAGAGTATGCATAGAAAATGTCTTATGTGCTTTGCCACTTTTGCTTTGGAATGAGTCTTGCCTGCAGCATGACCTTAAAGTCCTTTGTGACTAAGGGTTGTAAAATGTAATCATTGACTGTAGAGCAATTAAAGTAAAAGGAAAGAAACGACTGTTCAAGTATTTATGAGAGGCTTTTTTTTTTTTCTTTTTCTTAGTATGGTTCTGTCAGAATATGACTTCTGTGCAGAAAAGTAAATCTACTAATGCTTCTGAAACAGGGGAGGAGCAAATGAACCAATGCTGATGTTCGGCTTGTTATTAGAGGCCACTTGCCATGCTCCTGTCAAAAAGCCTATATTTTTAATGGAATCTCTTTAACAGAGCTTTATGAAATACAGTTTATCTCCCATTGCAAATTTAAAATTCAGACCATGCTGTGTTCTCAGACTTAACAAAAACAAGTTTAATTCTGTTTATCTCTCTTTAATAATAATAAATAGACAAATATTTTAATAGTTGCTGCCTTCTGTTAAACACCACCTCCTTCTTCCCAACCTCCAGCCCCCACCCTCATAACTGATGATTTAATACAGGAAGCTTGGACACAGCAGATGTCCTGCCAAAGTGTTATGGAGCTGAATGATAACTGTGTAGTCAAACATAGCTTTTGAGAAAAAAGGGGATAGGAAACATGCAAAATATACAGGGCTAGTGGGAAGTTGTCTGTTAATGTCCAGAGTGGTCATAGTCAAATAGCTCTGAAGAAAACAGGAGATGAAAATAACAGTGAGAGGGCAAAAATAAAGAGGCATCGGGAGGGATAAGCTTCCACTTCTTGAAGAAGCATGGCTGTGTATTAGAGAAGGAGAATTAACAGTCATATGGGTGCGTCTGTGTTAAGTGTTTTGCTTCAGATCTGGACCGCATTTTTGAGGTGAGCCACCCGCTGCCCGTGCTCACTGTGCTTTGGTAGACTAATGAAGAATGAAACTAACCTCAGAGATATTCTCAGGGAATGAGCAAATTGAACTTCCACAACTAATGGCTATCCAGTAGGAAGGGCTAGACCAGAATCAAATAAAATATAAATCTTCACTACATATGTGGTGGGAGCAGGATGTCCTCAGCACCAGCTGTTTTTCCCCCCGATCTGCTCATATTGTGTAGTTGTGCTGGTTTTGGCTGGGGTGGAATTAATTTTCTCCATAGTAGCTGCTATGGGCTGTGTTTTGGATTTGTGCTGGAAACAGTGCTAACACAGGGATGTTTTCGTTTCTGCTGAGCAGTGCTTACACAGAGCCAAAGCCTTTTCTGCTCCTCACACCACTGCACCAGAGAGAAGGCTGGGGGTGCACAAGGAGCTGGGAGGGGACACATCTGGGACAGCTGACCCCAACTGACCCAAGGGATATCCCACACCATATGGTGTCATGCGCAGCATATAAACTCGGGGGACAAAGGAAAAGGGGGGACATTGGAAGTGATGGTGTTTGTCTTCACAAGTAACCTTTACACGTGATGGAGCCCTGCTGTTCTGAAGATGGCTGAACACCTGCCTGAACATGGGAAGTGGTGAATGAATTTCTTGTTTTGCTTTGCTTGTGCACACAGCTCTTGCTTTATCTATTCAAGTGTCTTTATCTCAACCCATGAGTTTTCTCATTTTTACCCTTTTATTCTTTTCCCCTCCCCACCAGGAGAGAGTGAGTGGGCAGCTGTGTGGGGTTTAGTTGCTGCCTGAGGTTAAACCATGATTGCCATAAACTTCTTGCAAAGTCCCTTGGTGTCTGAGTGCAGAGGCATTTCCATTCATCTTGCCTGATTGTAAGCATTTACCCGAGATGAGTGTGAGAATGACAGCCAGTGCTGACTGAGCTCCAGAAAGCAGCAGAGAGCAGCTTAGCTTTGTGAAGATCCAGGTTATTACTGAATAAGTCTGCCCTTGTATGCAGGGATGGTAAGGTGAACACAGATTTAGGCAGGGTATCAGTGCTTGTATGGAAGAAATATTGACAAAACCCCTACAAGTTCTGGATACATTTTTGGTGTATCCAGACTTCCTGCCATCTCTGTTAGTCTCTACAGTTTTTAATGCCACAAAACCTCAGCTCTTTACCTAGGTTCTTAAGCTCTACCAGATATTCACGTGTAAGTTCGTGATGCTGACAGGAGTTGTGACAGTGTCTGGTGATACAAGGAGACTGCAATTTTGTCAAAGTTCTTTTTTTTTTTTTTCCTACCTCAATGATCTGGTCTGTGCTCTGAATGCAGGATACAGACTGCATTTAGATTTCAGGGAAGCAAGTTTAGGGGCATTATTGATTTTATTTCTATGATTTTTCTTTAGTTAGCAATTTTTCAGAAACATACATCTGAACTTTTTAACACCAGAAACAGAGCCACGAGGTATTTCTGATTTCACTAGAATTTGGAAAATAAAATGGAATGGATCTCTGCTGTGTTTGACATTCCTGGTTGATGGTAAAGAGTGTGTGTGAGAATAATGAAACTTCTCAAAACTGGGGTCTGTTCCCTTTCTTTTTCATCATAGTAGATGTGTGACTTATGAGAAACTATACTTCAAAAAACATACAAATTAATGGTCATCTCACATCTTGATCTATAACTATGAAAACCCATTTATTACTTTTATTAATTACTAGTCACTGGTAGTTCCTTCAATTATGAAGTCTCTTGTGCCTTCTGCTTTAAAAGATGTTTTAAATGTACACAACAGGAAAATGCTGTTGGATGTGTAGCATGTTCCATTAGTGAAAGGAGTGAAAACCTTGCAGTTTTCAAATCTATCATCTGCTTTGAACAACAGCTACAATAACATAATTCTGGGACATGAGAAGGTCTCACTTTTAAAAACATCTAGGAATATTTTCTAGCTTAATTTTTATACATATCCATTTATGTAACGATAAAACTAAATGAATAGCACATAACTGTCTGCTTTTAATCTTCATAAACAGCACTTTACAAATATTAGCTATCAAATCCCTATAGCACCTTTACATAGCAGATAAAGATGATAATTTCCATTTTACTACTGAAGAAACAGCTAAACAGAAAAACTTCCCCTACACACTGCTGACAATGAAAGAAAAACAGGCTCATGAATGATTTGTCAAAGGCCACCCAGTTAGAGTTGACGTTGTAATACCAACGACAAAATTGAGGGGGTAAAATCTTAAATTAATATTACAAAGTTAAAATTAAATCAGCTTCTAGGGCTGATGCTGTTTTCATCAGTTATATTTGTGATTTTCCTAAATAACATCCCTTCCCCCACAGTTTCATGAGTATAAAATAGGCTTGGTTCATTTTATAGTTTTATAAATTTTTATGCTTAATTTTACTATCTATATTAGATGTAAACACTATCTAATTAAAAAAGATATTTACACTGGAATTTTTCCATTCAATAAGTATCATGGATTTTTAATGGATCTTTTAATTAGGTATTGGTATTAAAATAAAGAGCAAAAAACGTTAACATATAATAATGTCTGAAGTAGGAACACAGTTTGATTAAATTTTTTTTATATTTACATATTTTCAATACAGCAAGCTTTATAAAATGCCCTAAATGGATTCTACAAAGCATCAAATGACCTTATTTTATTCCAAAATAAGCCAACTCAGTCTTTTTCATGTTTTGTAATTTACTGCAGAGCAGTGGAAAATATTTCTGCAAGACTAATAATGAAAACACTTTAATTATGAAGCATTCTTATATGCAAAATATTGATTCAGGTACATAATGAACACGTATATCCTTGTGTATGCACATTTGAAATGCACTGATTAATAAAAGGGGCTGATACTCTGCCTCTGAAGTCAGCTGGATTCTGACCATTGAATTCCACATGGTCAGGTTTTCACCATCAAACTGTGTGTTTTCATGCTTCATTACGTTCCAGAATCCGTCATCGCTGCCAAAGATACCCTGGTTACACCCTAGTTGGCTGTCTGTGATGGGCATTTTAGATGCTGACCTTCTGTTGACTCCATGGGAAGGACTAATGGATGAATGCACTTCACTTTGAAGCACTGTGTCCTCATAGCATTTCAGCTGTGTAGTCACTCAGGGTCACAGTCTGCTTTCAGGTGTAACATCCCCCAAGGACCAAGGAACTAAGCCTGGAGAACAGGAAGGGGAGGGGTGACAAATTCTGGGATAAAGAGAGCACTTTTGGTCTGACCTACTCTCCCATGTGGCTAATGGACCATTCAGTGTTACATCAAAAGCGGAGGCAGCAACTGACTCTTGGAAGGTTGAAGAAACATTTCCTGGAAGTTACTACCTGCATATATACTATAGACTAATAACACTTGTGCAACATGCTTACACTTACTGGTGTCTTCAATAACATACACTGTATTTATTTCTGCTCTTTGAAATTTGCCTTAAAATAGTTTTGATTTTGTCCTCATTTTCTATAATAAAATGTCTGATGTTAAGTACTCTTGCCTTTTTACCTTCTTACACTTCATATCATCTGAGCACTTGAATGACTAATTTGTGTAGTTGCACATCCTTCATCTGCACACATTTTGAGGGCAAAGAAAGGCTCAGTTAAATAGACATCTTAATGAATTATTAGAGTGGGACATAGCCATGAAGCCTATGTATTATTTCTGGGGTTCTTTTTTTTGTTAGCTCAGGCAAAGCATATGATCAACAGAAGAAAAAGCAAACCCTAAACACTACTGAGATTTTTTTTTTCTCTCTAAAAATAGAAATTAAACTTTGCTATTTACAGCTGTGTTGGAAAAAAGCAAAACCACAAACAAAAAAAAAGCCCACTCCTAAAGTATTACAATTATTATTTTGAAAATTTCTGATATTAATACACAAAATTTTTTCTAAAACCAGTGGAATGATTTTTAATTGCTCAAGGGCTAAAAGTTTTGAAAATCTAGGCAACATTTTTCCCAGAAACATGTAAAACTCAAGGTAAAGAGAATTCATAATCATAAACTTAGAAAAAAACATATCTCATAAATCAAGAAATGAAGAGAATGTAGGAAAAAATAGCTAAATAGAGCAATGTGCATCTGGGCGGGGAATCATACTCTTGTCAATTGCTGACAGTAGGAACTTGCATAAGTGCATTTGGTAGTGTAACATTGGACCAAGTAACAGAACACCTGGAAAAATGTTAGAGATTAAGGAGCTGAAACGCACATGTCTGACTTCCAGGACCAGCATTTAAAGTCCATTGCATCACAATGGCAATGATATAAATGGATAGATATGTAGGGACACACAGGTGGCTATCCGTGCCATGTGGAATTTTGAAGTATAATATTTAGCCGTTCAGACAGGCTAGGATAATATGAACAATATGAAACAAAACCCAAACTTTAAAATTCAGTCTGGGAACATCATAAATTCCCAAATAGTAACTACATTGCCTCAGTTAAAATAGTCTAGTATTATAGAAAAAGATTATTTTTCTCTCTAATTAAATCTCTAAAGGTTTAAAGGACTTGCAACTACCCTGAACAAGATGAGCCTCATGGTGTGATCTCTGTCTTCTGGTTGGTGACCAAAAGATCTGTTTGCAGATCTTCTGTCCCTGATTGGTGATCAAGACTATTTCTGTATCAGTTGCAATGCAGGTACAAGCAGTTTACAGACTTCTTTGAACTTTTTTTTGCATTGAGCTCTCAAAGGCTAAAGATTTACAGCAGGTCTAGCTGCATGCCTTTCCCAAAATACCCAGTGTGCTCAGGTAGTACATGTGTAATGCAGTAGTATATGTATAATCTAATAGCATATGTACATCTAGTATTAAGTGCAGCCAGTTCTACTCTCCCACTTGAGATTTCTTTACACTGGGAAATGTTCATTAGAAAGAAAGCCACATTGTTTTGCATCATCAGACTACAGAGGTACAAAGCTGAGAATCCAACCCAAGAGTGTTATTAGCAAAGTTGGCACTTCATGTTTTCAGTGAAATCAAACATATAACAGTTCTCATTCTGTGGTAATTCACCAAGAACCAGACACAAATTTGTTACTGAATTCACATACTAGAAAGTCAGTGTGGGGTTAATCCTCTTTTTGTGTTGATCCATAATACTGTCAGATTACAAGGAACATAGAGACATGGCTAATTTCCTGTGGTCTAGAGCATGTGCAGTAAAAGATGACTACAGAAAAGCAGTGAGTAAAAATTCCACTTGTTCCTGAGTTGTTCAACATCAGGAAAAAGCATCATCTTGTTACAGGCATCTGAGTGAAGCCTAGGGCTCCAAAATATCACTCAGAAGCTCAGCTGGGACTGTGGCTTCCCCAGAGCTCTGCCAGCATGAAAAAGCGAACAGCAGAGCTTGTATCCAAAACACCCTGAGTGCTCTTGGCCCTGACTTTGTGTTCATAAAATTTGGATGAACTAAAAATTGAAACAAAACAAAGAGAAAGCGATCTGTCTTTGCAAATCTTTGGTTTTGTTCCCATCTCCTAAGGGCACTACAATCACTTTCCTTGTTTAGACTGGGGTGACAGAATGGCATTTAGGTGCAAACGCGGAAGGCAAAGCTTTCTAGTCTCAATCTGTTGGATAAATTCCTCTGCTTATACTTTGTGGTGGGCTTCTCTATAACAGTACAATTTTCCTTGGGGAAAACTTAGGAGGTTCTTGTCAGGAGTAGTTAGCTCCCATGGTCCTCATACATTCATCTTGGCCAAGGTTACCAGCTACTCAGTTTTAGAAATTCAGCCTGTTTGTGGGTTGTGATCTAAACCAGAACTATGAAATAATCCACTAAAGAAAAGAGAGCCTAATCTAAATGCAAGTATATTTAAATTGCTGTCATTACAGGTCAGTTGCAGAGCATGGCTGTGCAGATTGCCAGATCAGTACAGTAGCTGTAGGATGAGAGGGGAAATAACGTTCAGGTGTGGGCAAAGCTGGAACCCTGTTTAGGGGTTTCAGTGAAAGGATTTTCAATACATAACCACTCTTTTGGCACTTGCTAAAATACCCATGATAGACAATTTGCATCAAGGGAAAACTCTTTCAAAATGAAACCATGCTATGGACTGCACCCTCAGGTGAGCAAAAAATGTCTGCCTGTTTTGGAAATTTAGCCTTTGCCATTTCCACGCTATTTCTCATAATGCCAATTTCCATTATTCCTGGAAATACTGTCATTGGAATAGACCATTAAAAGCAGTGCTTTAAGTTTCTAGGTTTGATTGTGCTTACAGTAAAAAGCCTCATAGGGAAATTGACTTTAATAGCTTGCAATGAGAACCTTTTTCTGTTTATCTCAAGTGGATTAAGTTAAATTTAAAAGAGGGACAGAGGAAGCAGTCTGCAGAATAAGAGTTCTCACACAGGGAGCTACTTCAGAATAGCCCATGCACATTAGAAGTGGCACTCTGCTTTATTTTGAAGTAACTTCTAAAGGTAGATAAGTCTGTTTCTTTCACAGCTCTGTTAACATGAAGGATCCTTAAAATGGGTGTGAATGTGATTAAATTTAGCACCCACATTCCATTGTAATTTACACCCACTTTCAGGCTGCATTACAAGGTGCAGCATTACAAGGTGCCAGAAAGGTGAAAAGAGGCATTTGTATCAGTCCCAGGTTATTTTATTTGTAAGTTATTCTGAATAAAGTAGTGGTGCTCTAGCAGCAAGCAGTGTAGTATTAGAATAGCCTCTTACAGTCTGCATACAGTCTATAGTCATTGGGGATTTCATTGGTTTTTGGTTTGGGTTTTTCTGCTGAATTGTTGACTTTTTGATGTTAAAAGAAGGCTTTGGTTCTAGTACATGGAAAAATCCTTTGCACCTGCAGGTGCTTCAGATCTCTAACTGGGGATCCCTGTTCTAAAATGGTCCATGCTGTTATTACTGGCTGTGTTACCATAGCAATGTGAACTCTGTTTGATATGAACATTCTTCCCTACAATTACTACAGCTGATGAGCACAGTAATTATCATAGCTTCCTAAGGTGCACTTTAAATAGCAGAGTCAAGGGAGTGCATTCTTGGAATATATGGTACATTCTTTGCAGGCTGTCCTGAAAAATCTCTCAGTTGGAAAGTTCAGCTTGTCTTCTGTGGTTATAGGTGAGATATTTAAGATTTTTCAGGATAAAGGTTGTACTGGGACAAGATACAGCAAAGAGGGTAGAAAATATCCAGTTACTGTAGCACAGCATGATTTATATTATCATTGTTTAAATCCTTGTACTGTTACTGGTTCAACATACCCCAGACATGACAGAAGGGCCCAGGAGCAACATAGACTAGTGTCATACAGTGGAATGACTTAACTAGGAGTTTTTCAATATCAGGAACATTAGCACTGCTGGTATACTACCAGCCAACCATGTTACAGCTTCACAGGTGAGAAGCTGCTAAAATAGACAGAATTCAGGCTTTTATTCAATTCTCTTTTATAGTAGAATGCCAAAAATCAAGCAAGAAATTATCTCAAAGAAAACCTGAAAGCCTTTGTAGACCAGTGTTTACATCAGTGGAAAGTGTTTTCAGGATAGTAAAGGTTCACAGAATCACTGAGACTAATCTTTTGCGGGTAATTATTTTCCTCTAAATACAAATATTTAAACATAAATTCTCAAACTGTGATAATACCTGATTCACTGAAAAGGAAATTTAAGATAAGTACAACTTTGTTCTACTTAGATTTTTTTTCTCATTGTAAGTGATGGTAAACTCTAAGTGGAGATGCTACACTGCCAGGGAGCTGTTTGTCCTCTCTTAACCTATGAAATGGATTACCATGCCTATATTACATGTGATTATAACACTACAGGTTTTCTCTCTGTTGCGTGAGCAATCATCAACAGATTTAGCAGAAAGAACAGCTGTAAATGAAAAGCTAAATATTGAAGAAGACAACAGTTGAACAGATTAAGAATTTGCCTCCAAACATGGTGAATGATTATTAATCCAAGATATAAGTGCATGTAACTGGCAGGATAGTAATCAACTTGTAGCTGAAGAAAATAGCGGTACATGCTTTTCAAAGTGTTTAATTTTCTTTCAGGATTCAGTCAATGTGTAAAAAATGGTAGCAAGAGTAGTAATAAGACTAAAAGCATAAAGCAGATACAGAGCACATGGAGGAACACCTACTCTCCTTTACCTCCCTTTACAGTTATTATGAAAAAAACAAACATTTTTAATAGTCAGCATAGGTAAGGGTGTGCATCCAAACTGGTACAGAAGGGAACTGTGAGTTTGCAGCTCAAGGGCTGGTTGCAGGCCAGGCTATCTAGATTGCCATGGCACTGTAGACCAAAGTAGTTATGTTTTACATCCCACTCTAGGGAAGTATGAATAGACAAGCAGGAGACAGTGGGTTGTCTCCTCTATGAACCAAAGAGCAGGAATTTCATATTTCAGGAAGTTTTAGATAACCGCTGCTATCAAAGTAATTGTTTCCTCACTTGCATTATATTTTCAGGAAATATAACTAGAAAATGTATTGAATTCATAATTTTGCAATTTCTGTCTAGATTTTAATAGATATAATCAGTCATTAAATACTAGTCATTCAATGTGACAGAAAAATAATTCTGTCACCACAACACCCTTAGCATTCTGGTATCTTTTAAAATATCCTGCTGTGTACATAATCTTGTCACATGTTACAACACAGACATCATTCTCTGGGTATTGCTTTGACCTCTTTTTCTCTGCTCTTTTTGACTGCTCTGGGTCACCATATGTATTATTAGAGAGAATTTCTGTAGTATACCATTGATTGTTCATCTGACGAAAAGGACCTTAATAATTTACACAGCTGAGTCATTATTTTCCATTTGTACAGTCTTGGCTTCATATGTCCTGTTCTGATGTTGGATAGCCTGTATCAGTGTGGATTCAGTGTTTCAGGATTCTGTTTTTTTCATGCAGAATAGATATTTCTAGTGAATATTAATGTGATTATACATGACATTTTTCCTGCTGCTTTCTTAATTTCCTGGTCATTGGCAAGTGCATAAAGCTTTGAGCCAAGTCTTATATTGTAATGTTCTTGTTACGTAGGTAATGACGCATACCTGTATGCAGAATGTCCATGAAACATGACACATATCTGAAAATGTCAGCATGTTGGCTCTTCTATTCAGATTGGCTGAACTATGTGAAAAAGACATTTCCAATGAGCTGGGCACCTGTCTGTTTGTTTATTTTAACATACCCCAAGTTTTCTAGTACTGAAATCCTTTCAGAGCCTGTATTGGAAAGGTTTGTCTGTGAAAACTTCAGTGTGTGCAGAGTGTGATGGAAGCACTGTGCTGTGTACGTGAGAAGAGAATTATGACAGTCATGGAGTTTTCTGACTGCTGTACTGGGTGTTTGTGGTTATAAGTACTATATAAACTAACCTGACCTTATCTTCTATGGCACTTTGTCATAAGGTTGCTGTGATGAAATGGCCTCAGTGACGTCTTCAGAAAGAGCAAATAATAGTGCTCTGGTACCTTATCATTAACAGTGGCTAAAGTGAATGTTGTTTTTGTAAGACTCAACAGGCCTGCTGCCTGAGATCCAGTGGAAAATTGTCCTCAATGTAAGTTCATCTATCAAACTCCTTTACCTTTCATCCAGCCTCTAAGTCCTCTTTTTCAGTTCCACTATTGAGAGACTTCCAGCAGTTTATGTATTTACCCATATGAACCTGTACCACACAATGGAGCTGAAAAAAGATGTTTACCAGTATCTCTCAGGCTCATTCTTTTTCACCAGCTTACCTGGCATTGGTTTCAGAAACATAATAAATGAATGCACTAATGTCCATTTAAACACAGCATGCCTTCACGTATTCTTCTAACTTCTCCTCCTAATAATTATTTTTTTTTTAAATCCCTAGCTAAAATGTACTTTTTTTTTTTAATAACAATTTCCTTACTTTCATTATTTGGAGAATAAAACATACTTTGCTTTCCATTCTGCAGCACAGCCAAATTCCTTCTGGAAGCTGCTTAGGCTGAAATGAAATTAGGGGTTAGTGAATACAAAGGTGAAGGAATACCCAGACATTACAGAACTTGTGAATGGCACTGGTGATCTGGCCCATGGAACAGGCTCTTTCAGGCAGCACTGCCTAGCATAGATGCCAAAGTCCTGTGTTTTTCAGACAGGGCAAAACTGTTTGTGGTTTATAAAGAACCCTTTGACCATTACCTTTAAATGAGACTGTAAACCCCAGGATTTCAGCCACACTCTGACCAGAGTGGCGGTGGGAGGACCACATTGAATCCCAGATCTACCTACATCTCATTGCAGGTGTTCCTTGCTGCTGCTCTCACAGTGTTCCAGCAGCATCCTCTTTATACAGCAGTTATCGAAAGTGAGTGTATTCTTTTTTCTAACTTTTGCTATTCATGTGATTGTATGCAGTGCATTAAAATAGACTCCTTGAGACAATTTTGAATGACTGCCTAATTATTTCAAATAGGCTTCAGTGAATGGATAAGTTATAATATGCAGCACCCATTGATGGGTTCGTTATGTGAATATATTCTTGTTCCTCCTGTGTTTTGATGCATGAATAATTATTCAGCCCAACAGTACTATCACGATCTAGACTGTGTAATGTATTATGAAATAGCATATGACTACTATATATGGTTAGGGGAGTCTGACCTATGGTAATATGAAATTAAAGAATTTCTTACTGCATCCAGGACAAATGCATAATTTATAGTTGCCTGTGGTAATTTTTAACACATGCATCACTTATTCTTGTGTTTATCTATTAAGAAAATATGTGTACATTACTAACATTGCGCAAATTTCCTTCTTTTTTGTCTCTGTTTTTTTTTTTAATTTTTATATTTATTTTTCAACCCTGTTGTACTATGTTATTATTTGCAAGAGTTTAAGTTTTCAGCTGTAGCCCATAGAAAAGTGCTGTTAATTTTGAAAATAAAGAAAGAAGATTTTCATCAAAAGCCAGAACAGGACTGCTGTGGTGTTTTGGGAGGGAGAGGATTACACATATTCCTGATCCGTGGTGCTATGGGAATTTTGTCATCTTGAAAGGAATAATAAAGACAGGCTGACTAACAATGACTTCAGCCTTTGTTCCTGGCTAACGTAGGGTTAATGTTGAAAGACATCTTCCTCCCCTTCACCCCCATTTTGGAGTATATTTACAGTTGTCTAGGATTTCTGCTGGAATATATGTCTTTTTCTACTTGAAGGAGGTGACCTTATTGTGTGCTCCTTATTGGAGGACAAAATAACTTGATAAATGGTAAAACTAACTAAGGGTCAGTATTAAGAACTGGTTTTGGTACTGTTAGAATGCCTGATCTGATATTAAATCCCTTATTTAATGGTAATTGGCTGATAACGGTTAAAGAATTATGGAAAAGAATATGGTTATGGAGACAGAAGCCCTCTGAAACGTTATTGAAATCAATAAGAAAGATTGCAATAAAGGAATGGTACTAGGGCTTGCAAAGTCTAGGTTAAGAAAGGTATTTCAGTCAAAAACCTGTTGCAGATGGTAGAAGTGATGTCACCGGCTATGAGCATATAGATAAATCAGGCATTTGGAATGCCAAATATTTACCAAACATATCCTTCTTGCCCTCTGGTACTACATAAATACCAAAGCTTTTAAAAGCTCCACTTTTAAAAGTAGAAGAATTCAGGTTGCAACTCAGAAAAAAGCTTGGTAACACAAAATGTAAATATGACAGGGAATTTGTCCAAGTGAGGAAGAACATTCTGTTTCATTCATGTCATTTGTCATTTATTATGACTATGTTACCTGAGAAGAAGACCTCCAGTGTTTATTCTATTTTGAGAGCCAAAACTTTACAAGACTTTTATTAAGATTTGGAAACTTCACTGTTGAGCAATGTTAGTACACTCTTGGCTTTTGTGCAGTCATTGTGTCCCATACACAAATATTAAAGGTTTTTTGCCTTTGACAAGGAAGCCGCAGTTTCCTGGTTTCAACATAAATTCAGCTGAAGTGGTTGTACCTTTCCTAAGCTGGCTATTGGTTTAATTTAAGTCAATGTGCTTTTCCAGGAGAGAGGGAGCCTAGACAAATAAATAAAACAAATAGAATTTTTTTTTTCTTTGTGAGAAAAAAAGCTTTTGTGTTATTCCTTCCTACTTTGGCTGCAGCATAAAGAAATAAACTATAGCTTCTTCCTTAAAGAAAAAAGGTGAAAGTTGAATAATGTCAGCCTAATTCACCTGGAGTAAAAGAAAAGAAAAAGCTCTGAGAGATCATCATTTCTATGAAGCAATTATATTCACTAGGTAAACAGCCTTTAGGTTGATGTGCTAAAAAATGATAGATGAGGAAAATAGTGAAGGATTTTGTGGTCTTCTCTTTTCCTCCCTTTCTTCTTTCTTATTAACCTAAAATATTTGATGCAAAACATTTATATTATCTGTTAGAATTTGGTTTTTTTGCACTTGTTCTTATACCTGGAAAATATCAAGATTGTATTTAAATTTCCTGATTTGTTTAATGGTTCCTTGAAGAACCTAGTGATGTTCATGGTCTTTTTTTAGATGCAGTTTTCAAAAAAAGGTTATAAAATTAGTTGCTTACTTTACAAAACTTGAATATCCCTTGATTGCACATTCTACTTCACAGTAAGGGTATTACTTTGTAGTTTGGGATCTAAAGTCTTAGCCAAGTGATAAAGGAGTTTAATCTGTAATAACATTTACTTTAATATTGTGTCAAGATTTTGTAGTAACTAAATGTCAAAAATAACAAAAGATAACAGGTTCTAACTGTCTGAATTAAAAAAAAAAAAAACCAAACGCTTTTTCCCATCTGTTTTTAATTGCTTTGTAGTTAAACTTGAATGGAAATACTAGATCTCTTCTCTATGGAGATTTTTTATGGTGGAGTTTCTAGCTTGAGAAGTGAAAAAAAGAGAGTGACTGAAGATTAGAAGCTGGCTTTACACATTCTAAAAAATGAAAAAAAGATATGAGCCCAACTTTAATTTTAATTTCTAAATTTTGTTAACATACTAAACTCATAGGTAAAAAAGATAAAATGAAACATATTAGTTATTTTACAATGTAACATAACAAGACTATATATAAATATAGCATATTTAGACAACTTGCTATTTTTTTCACCTATCAATTGTTTGATGAAAAATCCACCACCTTCGTTCTTTGCAGATGTATGTAATACGTCTTCACTGTTTGATATTATATTTGCTAGAGTTTTAAGTTGATGAAATTTTTGATATTTAAGGACAACTTTACTGGAAAACATTTTGCCATTGTTTACTAAACTTAGTAATTTTTTAACTCTGCTACTGCAATGAACTATATCAATGTATTTTACTTTCCAGTCAGAAATATATTTTTTAAAATTAATATGTAATTTACTGAACACTGATCTTTCTGTTTCTGAGAATTCCTCTGTGTACCATAGGGAGAAGTTATAAATACTGAAGGGAAAGGAGAAGCAGCTACGAAACCTAACATTAGACTGGCATGCTTGACTTTCTAGGATCCCGCTATGGTCAGTGAAGAAAACCAGTTCTGTCTTCTCAGAGCCAATGCCTTCCTTGGTAACCTAACTTTAGGCAGCCAGCAGGATATGGTACCATGGTCTCCCTTTGTCTTCCCTGTGGCTGAACCTTCCTGCTGTCCTGTCTGTGGTGGCATAACCTGTTTGCCAGGTTATGCAATTGTGAGTTTGGTCAAATCAGCTCCCTGACCCCACTGGAAAACAGTACTCACAAAAAAAAAGAAAAAAATGGTGGTTTTAGTCAGTTCAGTACCACAAAACTGAGCAGCCGCTAAATCCAGCACAAGTTTGTGTGTGTTGTGCAGGAGGAGAGACAAATATCCTTGCCTTTTGATTTCAGTTGTAGCTCACAGGGCAAATAAACCATGCTGTGAAAATTTCGCTCCACTTAGATTTTCTAACCCCATTACACTGGAATGTATCTCTCCATGGAATAATGCTGGTGAAAATAGTTTCAGTAGACTAATGTCATCTTGTAAACAACCTGCTACTTAAATGCAGTAAAAATATGGAAATATTCATCGTTGTTCACTCAGAAGACCTTCATGTTTATATGCATACTTTTAGTTGCCTCTGAGAATGCAAAAACCCGAACAAGGATCTGTCATTACTGCTTAGGAGAATCTGTCTTTCTTAGCCAAACTCAGCTGAATAGATGCCATCTGAAGAAAGACGACCAAAAATGCTGGCTAGTATCCTGGAGCATTTTCTTGGCTTTATATATTTTTTTTTTTTCACCACCATTGGAGACTGCCTGTGATCTCACATGGAGAGAAGAGAAATGAGCACTGAGAGGTTTAGTGGATCCAGATGCTGAAACAGGAGACACCCAGATGTATCTGTATGTGGGAGAAAGACTGATAATGGCTGAATGCAGCTATGAAACGGGTAGGCAGAAAAGAGGAGAAACTGGTCAGACATGCAGAAAAGAAGAATAGCAAAAAGGAGGAGATAGGTGAAATGTGAAGGAGGAAAATAAATTAAATAAAATAAAGTCAAAGCAAAAGAAGCCCTCTGTATTCATATACACAAAAATACATAAATAAATAACTGGATGTAAAATAAATACATACATATATATTTCACATACGGAGAAACTATGAACACAGGAAAGGATTATAGATTAACAGTATCTCCTAATCATAATCTTTTCACTAAGATCATTAGAAGCCAAACTTATTTAGTCAAAATAATCTCTGTTTCCCACACAGCTGCACTGATCAGTCTTATGAATCTTCCAAATTTACTGCTTTTTGGGCACTTTCCTCAATCTGAGACTTCTTTTGACCTTTCTTCTTATCTACCTGTTCAAACTACAACCTAAAATTCTGAAAGGTGTTTGCTCCTAAGTACCTTCACAAACTGGTAATGGTTTGTTCTACATTTTCACTTCTCTGAGAAATGGATATGCTTGATGTTATCAGGGAAAGTTATAGAGAAGCTGCTTTCTGAAACTTCTTGAGATGCTTGCTCCTGGCACAGCATGTGCCCAGATGTCTGTGTACCACTGGTGATGTTTAAGCATGATGCATAGAATCATTCAAGGCATTTGCATGCTGCATAGAAAAATTCAAGGCATTTAGGAAGGAACAGAAAGGTTTGTTTT
Organism: Melopsittacus undulatus; assembly: GCF_012275295.1. Taxonomy (NCBI): domain Eukaryota; kingdom Metazoa; phylum Chordata; class Aves; order Psittaciformes; family Psittaculidae; genus Melopsittacus; species Melopsittacus undulatus. The sequence goes on along the minus strand of NC_047531.1, from coordinate 22,814,645 downwards.
ATGCAGACTTTAGTAAAAAAGTCTTCAGAACTTATCATTTGAAGTGATTAGGAAAAGTTGTTAGGCTGTTGCAGTTAAAGACTTTCCTACTGAGTAATGGTAGGAAAATTGGCTGGGCTAATGCACTCTAAGAGTGCTTCGTGTGGTGAACTAAAGCTTCATGAGAGACAATCAGGAAATTAATTTCCAGATTGATTATCTGATCTTAACTGCAATGCCACCTTTGGCGCACTTTAGGTTGGTATAAAATTATATTATTGTTATAAAACATGGTGGAAGTGGTTTTCTAATATGAACTCAGGTTCTTGTGGGACATGCGAAGATTATATTCCTGAGGAGAACATGATGTAGGATTGCTTGGACATACCTATTAATTTCACCTGGACTTTGAATGGCTTCAAATTCCAAAATATCTTCCTAAAGTTTTACTTAGCTTGACTCTCAGCTCAGTAAGTATTTCTTCAGTATTCTATAAGTGGATTGTGAGAAACTGGAGACATGCTGGGTCTTAGAGTGTGGCAAATTAATAACTTTTATTGAATTATAATATTCTGGGACTCATAGAATTACTTTTGAGCATTCCAGAAAGTTTATTATAAATGTCTCCTCTATATTTTGAATTTTGGTCATTTTTGAAATATTTTTCTGTTTTGGAGCTTTACAATAAAAGCAATGTAATCTTAGCAAATTGGTTCAAAAGAGGACTACATGAACGTTTTCATTTCATGTGGATTCGTGTCCCCCAAGTTTTGCTTTGAGTACTGAGCTCAAACAAACCAAAAATTCAAAAGAAAGTTCCACCCATATCATTGAATTTTGTCTGGGGAACTTTTTTCCCTTTTGAGTCATAACCAGAATAATAATGAGTAGCAACTGGTTTCCACCCAACTATGAATGACCCTTTTTTGCTAAAACTCAGGCCTTCTCTATCTGGGAAAGCTATAAATCTTGGTGGGAGTTTTGGTAGACCAGGTTTAAATTTCAATCTTCAGCAGGATTAATGTAAATAACATTCTTTCTTTTGTTTAATCCCCACTGCAACCTGCATATTATTGGGACACTTTGCACGGTTTTGTGAATTTATTTATTTATTTATTTTACTTTATAGGAAGAATGAATTATTCACTTTTTTTCCTATGATCTTTTTTCTGTATGGTATGACTTCATCATCAGGTTAAGAGTACTGGGTACAGCTTTTTTCACAGTCTACTGCCAAAGGAAATATTTACAAGTGCAACTGGGGGAAGACAGACTCTGTGACTGCTATAAATTTATTGCTGGCTACACAAACGATTCTTAGTGGTGCCATGTCTAATTTAGACCAAATGTAAACCTTTGCATAGACAGTGATCTGACATCCCAGTTAAATCTGCAGAAAGACTAGTTACTTGGATAGAAATGTATGCTCTCATTCTGAGATCTAACTGTTAGCACCCACTTGCCAAAATTCTTTTGGGAAGAGTTAAAAGTCAGGCATCTTTCTATGACGGTCTCATTCATACCCCATACCTTTATTTCCTTTGGTTTCAGGAACCTTTTCGACAAAGTTATCCCATCTGTAGGATTAAACTTTCAGGGATCGTGTGTATATTTCCATAGGAAATATATCTACCTCTTCCCCCCCCCCCCCTTAATTTTAGATTAGTTACCAGAAATCTAATTCTTGAGAGACCTTTTTCTTTAGCTCCACTATTTGAGCTTTTTGATATTTTTTCCCTGATACTTTCTAACTTCCGTGCATATAGATTTTAATTAATTCAGATCACTGATTTCTTCCAGGATCCTAATCTAATATTACCTTTTCTTCCTGCGTATATTCTTCCTTCATGTACTAAATAATTTCTTAGTTGTTTAGCATTATACTCTCTCTATAAAAAGCAGTCTTTATATGTAATAATTTAGTAAAGATTTTGGTCCCATTTTAAATTGAAATGAAAATTTAAAATTGTGCACAGAAAAATATTTCTGAATTAATATGATGATACTTAATAAAAATAGTGAGTGTCTATATTTTGGAGTGGAATTGCATAGAGTAGTTGTTTCCACTAAATAGAGAATGAAGCACTGATTTTATGTCATGCCTTATGCTCAGAGCCTTAAACTCTTCAAAGCAACAATCTCTCTGTGTAGACTTAGATCACGGTAGGCCAACTTTCTTGCCCCAGCAGGCCTCCTAAACTCCAGTGGAGGCTTCTGAAGACCATGTGTCCTGGGTTTGGCTGTAACAGTTTCTGTTTTTTCTTTTTAGTAGCTGGTACAGTGCTGCGTTTCAGCTTTAGTTTGAGAACAAGGCTGATAACACCACTGTTTTTTATTGTTGCTAGGTAATGCTTACTCCAGTCAAGAACTTTTAGTTTCATGCTTTGCCAGTGAGGGGGGCCACAAGAAGCCAGGAGGAAGCAGAGACAGGACAACTGACGCAAACCAGCCAAAGGGGTATTCCATACCACAGCACGTCATGCCCAGTATAAAAAACTGGGGGCAGCTACCCAGAAGGGCTAGATCACTGCTTGGGTTGGGCTGGCTATCATTGACTGGTGGTGAACAGTTGTATTCTCTTCCCTTGTTATTTCCCTCATCATTACTATTATTGGTGGTAGCAGTACTGGTTTGTGTTATACCTTAGTTACTGGACTGTTCTTATCTCAATCTGTTGGAGTTTCTTTTTTTTTTTTTATTCTCCTCCCCATTCTTCTGGGAGTGGGGGGCAGGGAGAAGGTGGGAAATGAGTGAGTGGATGCGTGGTTCTGAGTTACTGGTTGGGATGAAGCCATGACACCATGATGATGTTCTTTTTTCTTATGACTGAATGTGCCACGCATAGAAACACTGGACTTTGATGTACTGTCCCATACCTATGGGCATATTTATGTGAATGCAGCTCTTGTCTTCTCCCTGTTTTTACAGCTTCTGGAAAGAAGAGTAGCCAGAGATAACACGTGTTTAGAGTTTGTTCCTGATCACTTTCTTTCACAACAGCACTTCAATCACTGAAAAGAAGATGTCAATATGACAGATTTGTTACTCTGGAAATAGAAGCTTATATTTGTGAAATCCCCATTTTTCCTGGGTTCATTGGTCCATTTGGTCCTTTGGGTCCATTGCAACCTCTAAATGATGTGTGAGAAAAACATTTGAAATTTGATTGTATGATGGAATAGAGACTGCACTTTCTCAAGAAAAATGGTATAAGGAAGCAAACTGCTGGAGCCAGAACACTACATGTGCAACTTGCTCTTGCCTGGTATATAATGACCCTTCAGGAAATAGAGTACATAGATGGAAACACTATAACTGAAATGAATTGTCATACCCAGAGACAGGTTATGTACTCCTGCTTTTGTATGTCTTTGTAGTGAACAGAAGAGTATGATATCCAGGCTGGTTTTAATTTAGTTAGTAAAAATAAAACCCACAAATGTCAGCAGGAGGGAAATAGATGGTTGTTTTCTTACAGCCCTTGGCAGTCCATATAGACTTTTCTGAAACTAATGTGATCTCATCTTTATTACTATTGCTATCTGTACTAACCAGATTAAAACTAGTAGAGCTATCACTCCTGATATTGCAAAAATGTCTTTATTTACAGTGTAGTCAAGCCCTAAGCCCTTGAAGGAGCAAAAAATGAGACAGCCAAATTTTCATAAAGAACCATTTCCTAACATGTAGGATTTGATTTTCATTTAGGTTTTTATTTCTTTTGTTTATATTTATTAAAAATTTATTTTAATCTTCCAGAATTTCAAAGCATCTTGATTTCTAGAAAGTATTTTCTCTGTTTCCCCCTATTTTTATTTTTGTTCTTCATTCTTATCACTCCAACTAAAAAAACAGTGGAAATATTGTTCCTGTGTTCATATAATAAATGTTCAGATTTCTCATTAGTGCTGTGTACAGAGATTCAGGGGATATTTCCATCTTATGTGTAAAAAATGCTATTGGAAACCTTGCATGAAGGATTAAAATACCCCTTTGATTTCTATTCTCAACAGATTTGAATGAAATTGGAGTAACTCTTAAAATGTTTCCTGTTGATAAGTTCTGGTTGAACAAATGATTTAATATATTGTTTCATCATCATTGAGAGCCTGGATCATATTAATGGAAATCAAATGAAACTTTTCATTTGTATATATCTTAATTCTCAAGAAATGAATACTCATCAGCAAAGACAAGTGCTTCTCATACAGTTCAGTATTTTGACACACTGTAATATTACCAGCCTTTTTAAAAGTAGTTTTGATTTTTTAAATGTAGTGCTTTGCTCCTTAAATATATAAAAAAGCAAGTTGTGTTGAAAATTAGTACAATTTTTTATCTTTTCCTTTCCTGTTCCTTAGCAGGTTTGGAAAGTTAACTATAGATGGGTTAATCTTTTGAATGAATCACTGCTCATTAAAGAGTTTTAATATTTGTATGTGTTTGTAAATACAATTATGTCTTATCTATTAAGCATGAAATGCATTCAAAAAAGGACATACAAGTCTCATTAGAGTCCCTAAGAATGAAATTTTATAGACTCATAATAGAGCAAAAATTAGATAGAAAATTGAATTTAAAATCAAAGTGTTCTAACTAGGAATTTAATTCTTTTAGAATTCTTTAAAATGTATTTATTAATTTCTTCACTCTTATGACATTTTCTCTACAATTATCAGGAAGGTTTATTTTTTCTGATATTTTATATGTTTTTCTAGTATTTTTGGTTTAGTTACTTCATTACGTATTATGGAGAACACACACAGAAGCCCTATAAAGTTGCCCAATAATTTCCACTGTATCATTCTAGTTTTCATTTGCTTATAAGTTTGCCAAACTTTAACTGTTTGAGCTGAAGTGTTCCCTCCTGTGTAATTTCACTTGTGAGTGAAGGGGGAAGAAATTTCAATCAAATGTGATTTGTCTGGGTTATTTTTTTTTTTTTTGAGGGCAATGACATTAATGACATTGCCAATGTCATAACTGCTGGGAAGTATTGTACTGAGTTGTCTTATATTTTCTGTCTAGCAGCAAATACAGTGAGGCCATGCTGGTGACAGAAATGCACTTGTTGCTACAACTGTGCATATCTGGTCAAATTACAAATCTCCTTAAATCTCAGAGGCTCATTACACCCACATTCACAATAGAAATTGTTGGTGTCAAAAACCTACCTACAGATACCATTTGAACCAGGCATGCTTAAGTCCAAGGCTGACAGGTTTGAGCAGAATGTTCTTGAGCTGCTGCTCTCATCTCTGAAAAATGGTCTGGGGTACTGAAAAATGGTTTCAGGTATTCAAAAATAGCTATGATCTTGTCTTTTTTTTCCTACTGCCTATAAAGGGAGGATGCACCAGTGTGTAGAATGAACACTGGTGAAGAGCTAAAGAAGTGGTAGAAATTACAAGAAGATGAGGAGTTAGTTGAAGGCTAGATGAAGATAAATGTTTTGCTTAGGAATGACTTAGATTCTAACAGTAGTCCTTCTGTCCCTGAGATATGGAGGTAATAATGAGAGTAAACCTCATATGGATGCTGTCAAGAGTTTTTCATGATCATCTACAGTATATTCAGGTATTATACTGATAGCAGCATGTTGTGGTTTAGCATGGATGCAGCACAAAACACATTACAAAGAAATAGAATATTATGTATTCAGACGTGGACGATGTACATTAATACAGGGCTTCATACCAAGTGATTGAAACTACAAAGTATCAGCTACAATATTCAAAGTATCTTTCATCATAACTGCTAAATAATTGAGTGCCCTATAGAAAAATATTTGTAATCATGGTACTAAAAAAATCCTTAAAAATTGTCAGATACTCCCAAAGCTCTGATTCATAAACTGTCCTCAAATCTTAGCAAGAAAGAGAAATGAACACTTGCAAATTAGTAAGATAAGATTATGGTCTGAGTCTTCCATATATCACTGTCAAATGCCTCTGTGACTTATGTTTCACATACTTTCTTGGGCATAAGGAATAGGCAAAGACCTTCTTCCTGGCAGAAATTCAGTGCATATATTACAGTGCCTCATGACATTGTATAAGATTTTACAGTCCTTTTTCATGGAAACCAGACACAGTTTTTGCACACCATTTAATACTCATATGTATTTAGATTACAATAGAATATCTGGAGCACTTTTAGAGTTAAATAGTGCTTTATTACTTCAGAACATAAATTAAAAAAAGTTACTATTTTAACTTCAGAAGTGTGTATTGTCGACAAGAGAACCTAATGTACTTTATATACACTCTGTTGAATTATTTTCCTTTATTTCGTAGCACATTTACTTTACTTTGTATGCTTAGATGTGTCCTCAATTGACTTTTGGCTCAAGCAAATAACTCCAGAAACGAAGGATATGCCTACTGAGATCACTTCCTGCTGAAGTCTGGTTTCTTGGCTGAGAAACTGGCTCCTCTTGTTGCCACTGGAAAGTATTTACAATGGGGATGTTGTAGTATAGTAGCAAAGTTATTCCAGGACATGTTCACAAGTATAAATAGATATATGAATAAAGTTATGCTAAAGAATCAGAGAAGGCAATGAAACCAAAACCTATTCATAATAATTCTCAGTTTAGGTTTTGAATTGCCTTGTTAGGATTCCTACAGGGTAACTCATTACTAAAAGATGTTGATATTCCAACCAGAGAATGACATAATCTATTTCTGTTCATGAAGTGGTTTTTGTAAATACCAAATGATTTAAATACCTTGAAAAGTTACAGTGATATACCAAATCACAGAGCTCGGGGAAGAGAACCACTGCACTGAATTATTTTTATGAAAGCTAACATTTATGTCAAAATCCCTCTGAGTGCTCTTAATATACACAGTGTCACTGTGTCATGTGTTTACTCTTGTGCTGCTGGCTGCAGTACTGGTGCTGATTGCAACAGTGCTAAACACAAACTCAGGAAAAGAGGCGTCTGCAAGACGTGCCTGTTCTGTGGAGCAAGGCCCAGAGGCATGAACACAGGGGTGAGGAGCTGGAAAGTGCTGGGAAACACACCGATATTTGACTGCACCATTGGACCGTTTACTTCTTATCTCAGGGATGGTGAACTATCCTGCACCACCTTTCCTAAAGGTGATACAAGAAGCAATTTTCAACTGTTGAATCTATTGTTTCTTGATACTTTATATCTTCAGGTATAAAGGTATTTCTGTTGCTTAGGATATAATATTTATTAACTGCCTTGTTTACAAAGGAACATATGGAAGTCAGTTTGTTTATTTGTTTGTTTTTTAACAAAAAGATGCACTCAAAGGAGACAGAAAAATTTATGTGTCAATTAATTCAAAGCTGAAAGAAGTAGATTGCTATTAGGAAAAAGTTATTTAACAAGCCATGGAGGCACTGGCCTCTTAATGGAGAGAAACAGAGAATAAAGAAGGCAACTCTTAAGAATCAGGAAATTGATCTCTGTAACAGTCCAATGGACTTATAAAAAAATTAAGACAATAATGAAACAAATTATAATTCAAGCATTGAAGCAACTGTCACAGAATCACAAAATCACTAATGTTGGCTGTCAGAGGCCTCTGGAGATCGTATAGTCCCTCTTCAGTGCTTAAGGAGGGTTGCCTAGAACCAGTTGTTCAGGACCATGCCCAGATGGATTTTGTATATCTCCAAGCATGGAGATGCCACAGTATCTCTGGCAACCTGTCCCAGAGACCACTCTCACAGGAAACTGTTTGGGGGGTTTTTATGTTCAGACAGAATTTCCTGGTTTTCAGTTTGTGCCTCTTGTCCTGTCACTGGGCACTACTGAGAATAGCTTGAACATGTCTTCTTTACACTCTCTCATGAGAAACTTAGACACATGGATAACAACCCCCTGATCTTTCTCTTATCCAGGTTGAAGAGTCCCACCTGTCTTAGCTTTTCATTGTGTGAAAGATGTCCCCCTCACATAATCACCTTTGTGACTCTTCATTGGACTCTATCCAGCATGTTCATGTCTCTCTTTTACTGGACACACCAGAAGTGGATACATTATTCCAGATATGGCCTTACCAGTGCTGAATAGAGAAGGATCAAAACCCTTAATCTGCTGCAGATGTATCCTAGGATACTATTGGCCATGTTTGCTGCAAGGGTTACATCTCTTTCCAGGAAAGGAGAAGGATAACCAGGGCTTTTTTGCCTCCCAGGGTAAGGCTGACCCTTACTTTCTTTCCTTCTTGAAGACAGAAGTGACATCTCCAGTTCTTGGGAAACTCCTCAAGTCACCATTAACTCAAATCTCAAAGGTGATCAAGACTGGCCTTGCAGTGACACTGGTCAGCCTTCACAACATTCATGGATGAATCCTGTTGGGTCATATGGACTTGTGTCTGTTCAGTTTTTTTAAACATTCCTTAATGTTATACTCCTCTGCTGGAGGTGAGTTTTCATTGCTCCAGAATTTCTCACTGGACTCAGAGGCCTGGGAATCCTGAAAGCCAGTCCTACTGGTGAAAACTGAGGTGAAGAAGGCAGTGAATACATTGACTGTGTCCTTTGTCACCAGCTTCCCTGCCCCATTCATCAGCAGACACACATTTTCTTTTGACTTCACTTTACTGATAATGTACCTAGAGAAGCCATTCTTATCCATCATGTCACTTGCCAGACGGGCTTCAACTCCAGGTAGGCTTTGACTTTAACACCCTCATCTCTGCATGTTTGAATTGTGTCAGTTCTTCCTGGGTCACTTGGCCCAGCTTCCACTCTTGCATGGCTCCTTATGTCACATAGTTGTAGCACAAAAGCGTGCCCATGGGTTCAGAAATATACATAAAATGGGAAAATAATAGCAAGGTGAAAAAGGTAAGGGAAAAAAAAAAGTAGAATTGTCTTCAAACAAATTATAATTGTTGCTTTCTGTCAAAGTTTCTGAACTGTGTGCTCTATATTCATAAGAAAATAAAGACTACCAGGGATGAGAAATTAGAAGGGAAATCAATATTTGGCTTAAGTTAGCATCATTTATATTTACCAACAGATAAAATCATTTGATTTCTTTTGTTTCCTTTTGTTCACAATCTTCTTGTTTCCACAACACTTCTGCTGATAGCTTCTGAATTGCAAATGATCAGGTCACATAACATTTAGGCCGAATGGCTTGTGCATTTCTACACATCTGACAAAAGCTGCTTTACTCAGAGAAGCCCTGTACAAGCCCATGTCATTAGCTGCATTTATAGAAAAGGAAATGGAAGGAAGCCTTTTTGGTCTTGGGTTCCTCACTCAATTTGTCACAGTGCATGAATCATGCTTGGTTTGATGTCATGCCATTTGCAGTCATTTAGGTAGTAGTTACTTGCACACAGCAAATATGTGTGTATGTATATTTAACATGCATGCATATGACATATAAAAATATCTTATTTCTCTACAGACACAGTTTCAAAAATAGATCAGTAATATAGAGGCCATTGATTTTCATTGGCACTTATGCACTTAAATGCCTTGGCCTGTCTTGAATTCCTAATTCATAAAGTGTTCTAGTGAGAATGAGACCTGAGCAGAGTGGTGAATTCAACCCTCTCATTTCAGCAGTCTCTATTCCTCTCTAACAAAACCTAGGTTCTAAACTTTGCAGCTTACAATGGTCTGAAAAACTTGATGTACTCATGCAACATGCAAAGAAGATACCTAAAACTTTAGAAGACATACTTCCTAGTGGCAGTTACACCACTTCATACCAAACAGTGTTCATTCTAGCCCTTTCCTTCAGAACTTTGGAACTGTGGAATAATACCCTTTTGGTATTATTCTGCCATATTCAGTATTAAACTCAATAAACAAAGCAATATTTTAGTATGCCTCAACCAAATCCACTACCCATCACCTATGATACCTGAGAATCCATATGATTGCATTTGTAAATATTTTAATATTAATATATTTTCTATGTAATTCATTAGCCATTGCTTTCACTGTTATGTAATTTTAATTAGAGATATGCTGCTACTTCTAAGAGTTTCACATTAAAAATAGAATCTTATGAATGTGTAGCCTATTTTAGCCTTTGACAGGAAGAACTGTGTAGTTAAAACTAACAGCACCTGTTTTCTGTAGTTCATATTCTGTTGGCATATTTACTTATTACCCATTGGAAAAATGGCAATAGTTCAGTGTGAACTTTTCTGCTTAAATCTTTCATACATTACTGTTAGATTTAGAGGTATTCTTATTACCATGGTCTGCTGCTTGTCCTGACAACTCTTATGCTTATCTATTACGCAGAAAATATCTATTCTTCAAAAATATTTCATTAACTATATTAATAAAAATTAATTAAATCTTTTGCCTTTATGAATTAGTGTGTTTGTAATGCACTGTCATCTAGTGTATACAAGAAAGTGCAAATAGATATGTAGTTCCTGCTCATTTTACATGTCTCCATTGTCATGTTTTGCCCAGAAACAAACTCAAAGTTACTCTGGCTTCTTCCTCTTTCCAAATTAAGCAGAGTCTTGGGCAGCCTGAAGCTTGCTCATTTCTCATACATACCTAGCAGATGAGATGACTAACTTCCATATTTACGCTGCTGATAGTTTGTACTTGTTGCCTCCATATGCCTTTGGTTGTCCCAAAACCAAGACATTGTTTTTTTATCTTTCTCTTACACAGAGACATTGTTTTATGAGACATCAACATGAACCTTGAGTCAAAATGAGGTGCTCCAGCCTGTGTCCTCCTTTACATAATAACTCACCAGCAGCTGCTCATCTTGGGTCTCCAAACACCCTTTTGTACCTTCATAATGTGTATGTACTGGGCAGAATGACAGACTGCTGGTACTATGTATGTTACTAAAATGGTAGCATTAAAACCTAATAAAGTTGATAGCACCACCATTTGTCTCACATATATATTGAGGAACACATCTCCCTATTTCATCATGAAATGTATTGCATTTGATATTTATACTGCTATTTCTGTGCAGTGGAAAAGTCTATATATGGAGTGAGAGCCCAGTTCCAGTAATACAGGCACTGTGCAGTTCCGCAGGGAGAACTTGCCCTTTATGCAGGTATTCAACATTAAGAAACATTTGTTCACAAGAGCAAAAAGACCCAGTGGAAAGGCATCTTTTCAACTGGCATATTTTCAACTACTTCTAATGAATTAAACTGACCTTTAGAAATGCATGTCTGAGCTGGCACCAAAGCTGGTGTTTCTATTTTTTCAGAGAGTGTGTGCATACGAAGAAAACAGTAAGCAGGGTTAAGGAGCTATTGTGTGTGTCCAGGCAAGTGCCAGTTGCAGGTACACCCTGCATGCACACTGGTGAATGATGGCAACTTCTCTGTTACGCTCTCTTCCCGGATGCAGAACAGTGTGTTGAGCTGTGAAGTCAACATTGCCAAGGTGTTTGAGGCAAGGAACACCATGATCTTTCTTAAAGCAGCTCTGGCATTTTAATGATCTAAAAGGTTATGTTGAATTATAACAATATCTGTAGACACTGAGGGGAGGAAGGGGGGAGGAAAGTTTTTTTTTTTTTATTTTAAAAACTACTGCAAATGGGAAATATCTAATAAGAATACAGAGCTTTGTTACTTAAAATAAAACCTTATATGTAAATACAGACTTCTGGCTTGTATCCACTTGCCTTATAAGCATTTACTGTATTACAAGCAAATCAACTTAGGGATATAGATCTTCAAAGTTATATTTTTAGCACTTGGAGTCAGGACTGCATTTCCAGAAGAATTCAGATGATGTTCATAAGCTGGAGTTATTATTTTTTTTGAGGAAAATTCAGCATAGTTTATGTGTTGAAAATCCTCATTTGGAAAATCTTGGAAAATCTTAGAAAATCTAGAAGAACTGTTTTGGAGCAGTTAGTAGCTGAAACCTAAGCTCTTTTTTAAGATCCAACCCTGTGTAGCTTGTCAAAGGAGAGAAATATAAGTGTGTTCCCAAAACTTTTTTTATAACTTGAGCAACAGAAAATTGTCAGTTCCAAAGGCCTGATTCACCTTACTTGACTTTAGCCATGTGAATGAGATGTTTAAGTTAGAACTGATATTGTCATCAACTCTTCTCTGCAGACAGTACTGGGAGAGAGAAGTACTTCAGAGTTATTAACTTCCCACAAGAAAAACTTACTCTCTGTAGGTACTTCTTTATGTAAATTTCAGTCAAATCAGGGTACAAGTTCTTTTCCTTCTCTCTACTTTCTTCTCAATTGGCTAAGTTCCTTTGTTCCATTTTCTTTTTATTCCACAGATAGACCTGTGATAGTTTTGTGCCATCGAGTATGTGATGCAAAGGAAATGATCCTGTGTCTGAAGTGTTCTAGATTCCCTGAGAAAATGATTAAGGTGTAATACCTTGTTGCAGAAACAAGACTATTGCCAGAAAATACCAATGAAGAAAGAGCACAAAGCACCTACATGCTTATTTGCCTGGTATCTCCTAAATACATATGTATGATGAATACTGAGGATTAGAACAAATATTCAGATGAGACCACCAAGTTGTCAGCCAAACTTTAATTAAGTATTCAGCCATGAAACCTTAAAAAATCATTTGGTCTTTTGAACTGCAAAGAGTTCTTTATAAATTCATCATCTATAGTGTAGCTAAGATTTGTACATTATTTTTTCTGTGCCAGAAAAGAATAATTGCCTTTGTTGGAACTAACAGTAGCTGGCAGGTATACAAGAATTTCTTAGTTAAGAGATGTTTGAAAGTTGCTTATGGTTACCTGTTGTCTCAGTTGTGTGAAAGAGTGGAGAGAAAGAATTTCGACTGATAAAGAAAAAAAATAAATCTTTAATCAATTCGGTTAGATGGAGTAGTTAACAGGGAGGGATAAAAAAAGATTAGTGTAAGAAAAAATTTAAGTATTGCATGTTTGGAATGGAGCAACAGATGCTTTTAGGATAAGTATAGGTATAAATATTTTGCAATAGTTACTAAGTCATGTAACAACCCTAAAGAAAAAAAATCTCCATGCTCTAATCTGGCATCTGAAGCCATTGTGAAATTTCCAGCTAATTCACTAGAAGAGCCAGGAAAAGCGTGCTGCTCTAATGACCGACTATCCATTGCTTGTTGTTCAGTTGTGGTTGAAAGATTTCAGAGAAAGACTATGTCTGGGGTTTTTAACTTGCTGAAGGAGGTCCCTCTCATGATTTTGTGATCTCAGAGCAGAAGGTGGAAATAACAGTGTATGCCAGATTCTGCAGAAGTATTAAGCAGGCAATGTTCCCCTTTAAGAAAGACTTCTGAAACACACTATTTATCTACAAATTGCTTATCTAACATTCTGTTAAATAAGCAAGCACTTTCAAATTTGGAAAATTGTTTGATATGTTGTTAAAGATGTAGAGTAATACACAGACATTTTCCCATATCACTATGTATGCTTATGAGGACACTCTCTATGACAAAAGCGAATGCCAAAGAAAAGAGAGGATCTGTGTTAATTACTAAGGAAACCCGAATCTTTTATATGCGTTTGTGAAGCTACTGATGCCAGCTATCTGATATATTTGAGATGCAGTGCATCTAAAAACAACGTACCCCTTTCCCAAGTCATGGTGGTTATTCTGACGCTATCAGTCAACTGAGTTCATATGGTCTCTGAAGCAAACATTAGGGTCATAAAATGAAAAAAAAAAAAAAAAACCCAAGCCCAATCCAAAATAAGCAGATAAAGGCTTTGTATGCATACACAGTGCAAAGAGGTAACAATATATATTGGCTGTCTTGGTACAGACTTGGAGATTACAGTGAACCGATTTTTCCACAGATCAATGTTTATATTTACAGGGAATATTTTTAATGACAGAAAAGGAATGTGAAAGAAAAAAGCAGATAGAAAATATGTCAAAGCACATGCTCATCTAGTCAATCTATCTACACAAAATCTAAGGAAGGAAATTTTAGTCAGCCATAGGAGCATTTAGCCTGACTCAGAGCAGGAACTTTTGACATCTACTTCTCTTGAGGATGAATAAAAATCAGACAAAGAATAAAAACTGTCCCAAAACCTAAAACTTGGCCTACTTGGTTTATGCTGGGAATTCCTGGGAGTTCCTGAAGTGATAGCCTGCTTGGCTGTTATCCACATTAAAGAGCTTTCCCTAGTATCTGTCTACAGTGACTTTCTGTCTCAACAATAGCTCAAAATGGCTCAGCAGGTGATAAAATCTTTCCTGTTATCTTTTCCCCATTGTGTGTCCAGGTGATCATTGAGGAGAACATCCCATTCTATGGTTCCACAATTTCCCTGGTTCTTCTGAAGTCTTTGCAAGCTAGAAACTGTAATTGCAAAGTCTTTGCCCACATACTCCTTCCCATCTGCCCTCATCTCACTCCTTGCACAGTTGTGGCCTCTAGACAGCTGCACAAGGTAAGGTCCCATAACCCTTGGTGCTGCTGGTCAGCTACATGAAGGGCTACTTTTAAGTACCCCAAGATAGGTTTGTATGTTACTGCTTTCAATTTTCTGTCCAAAATCTTCAAAGCTCTGTATCCAATAGATGAAAATGAGAAACACTGCATAGAAAGGGATGCTATTCCAGATGTTAATATTTCAGAATTGTACTAATACCTTGCAGAAAGGCAGGAAAATCAGGTAAGCCAAAATTTTTCCAGGGAAATTCCAAGTAAATCCACAGAATTTTGCCAGAGATAAAACTTACACTATAAACATTAATTAATCAAAGGATTACGCATTAAAATTATTCCTCAGCTGATAATGAATTAATATTTGAAAAATACTTTGAGGAGGACAAGTACTGTTTAAATACCACGAGTTAGTCATTGTCATTGTTATGGATAGTGTTGTTGACATGAAGAATTCCGTGTGATAACTTTTAAAATAAATTACTAGTGGAATGGCAGCCATACAGGGTATGAAAGCAAGCTTGAAATACTAGGTCAACACAGTGCTTGAAAACACACCGAGTTTTAGTTTTTGCATGTCTTTTTATCGTGAATTAAAACATCTGTTTGGGATTTCTAAGAAGCTGAAGAACAAATGGAAATAAGATTCAGCATTCTTGTCTTTTGAATATACTTTTTATTAATTTAATATCAGACTACAATCCAAGATCCAGGTGTGGTGAGGATTTTAAGGAGGAGGGTCCAATCAATATACCCATGAAATTTGTGAGGGCATATCTATAGCACTCTGGGCAGCACAGTGCCAAGAGTCCTTAGCTAGCTCCAGAGGAACTCATCCCTCCAAACCACACAGATCAGCACTCTGAGCTGGGGTCCTGAAAAGAATAAAGTGGGATTAGCCCACTGATATGTGCTGAATCCTATCACAGCCAAGTCAAAGTCTTTGCAAAAGGCTCCATTATTCAACGTAGATTTGAAATAAGTGTTCAGGGATAACACGCCTCTGATTTTTTAAAATTTATTTTTATTTATTTGTTTCAGTGTAAAAGTGGGACATGGCTTTAAAAGACAGATTCCTATCTGGAACTGGTCATTCTTATGAGAGAGGAGTCTCACTGGTGATTAATTCAAGCCCTTCTTGGTTTCTGCCAATCAGTGTCTTTATTCTTTTGGCTCTAAGGTATTTTTCCATGATCATTCTTTTATCTGAATAGTATTTTGAATTAACATTGTATTTACAGATACAAATATCTTTACATGTATATATGTATATATTTTTTAAATGGATAACATGCTTTAAAGTGGAAATTCACTAAGTTATTTGAAAACAGTGTCCATCAAAAAGTCTTAAAACAGTGACTGGGTAAATATGATACACACACCAACCAAAATTTTAAATTCAGAAATCACATTTTTAAGATGAACTGCTTCTTAAATTCAGAGAGAAAAAAATTAAGAAAGAAATAATTTTATTTAATTAAGTAATTATCCACTAAAAAAGAGCTTTTATGCAATTTATTCCAATTCTTTTATGTCAGATTGTTTTACAATTAGATTACAGGTTGATGCTTATTAGGATACTTTGCCTTCTCATATTCACAGGCTTTTCCCTTTTTTTTCATCAGTAACTTTTAAAGTACATTCCCTAGTATGCAATTTAGTAATCTAATTCTTGTAATATGCTAAAATGCAGAGAATCCAGACTTCTACTTTGAAGTTTATAGTTTTGTAAATAAATTGTCTATTTCTCCAATTCTGTGTCATGGACACTTGATCTTTTCAAGATATTCCCAAGGCTTACCTTGGCCTTAATTTATATTATTTAAGCAGGGTCCAGCTTTGCTTTCAATAACAAAGTAAGTGGTGAAAAATGTCTGAGCAAGGTTTTGTTTGTGGGGATTTCTTAATCAAATATAAGAAGATAAAAGTTACAAAGAATATTGGGTTCATTGACATAATGTGAACATTTACTTTTCTGGTCCTGCCAGATATTATAAGCATCTTTAATAAATACACCTGCTTAGTTAAACACTTTACAGTTCCTCAGAATAAAGTGTAAGTTTTTAGCGAGGAAAACTACCTATGACATAATGGTAGTAGTTTCTGTTACCAATCAATCACATAACTTATGAAGTTCATTAGCAGTTCAAATGACATATTTTTCAAAAGAATCTTATGTCAAAAATATTTAATTCAAAGAACGAAGTCTGTAAATGGACCTAAAAACAACATTCAGTGCTTAATAATTTCATCCCAAATTAGGTAACAGCTTTGCTGTGAGATAACTGAGATTCTGCAATACTAGTTCAGCTAAAATGCATGATCTTTCCTCTAGACAGGGTGAACTGGTAATTAAATGTAATGCCTACTAGAATAATCCTTTAAAATTGAGAAATCAAAATTGCAAAATGGTACTTAACAAAGCCTAATGGTTATTAACTATTTAATACAGTACTCTTGTGAGAGAAAGTAGTCATTTTTTCCATTTACGTTAAACTTTTTGTCCAAAATTCGTAAAAACAGGTATCAGCATATTCCAAACAATAAGAAGATGACTCTTATTCTTGGCAGTATGGGTCTGCACTGCCCTATGTGTTAGTCTTGACATCAGAAAGGAAGTAGACAAGTGAGAGGTAAGGGTGAAGGAAGAGCTGGAAAGCTGGGGGACAGGATCCTGAGATTATGCCACATGCAGTTGATCCCAGGGTTCTCACATGTAGACAGATGCAGAAAGTGAAAACATGGGGAATGAGGCTAAACTCTATGAATTCAATTCAGAGGCATAGCTGCCCTTTTTATAGCTGGGGGGAAGGTCTTGACTTCTTAATAGAAAATTGGTTAAAACCTTACTACTTGACACTGCAAAGATTTCTAACTGAGGTCTTATAGCCAGCTCTAAGGCATAGAACTTGTAATTAACTGTGGCTTCTTGCAGTACTTGAGAAATGTGGGGGCTGCATCTATAGGGGAGTGGTAAGATAGAAAGCTTTGGAGAACATTGCAGAACTATTCAAGCCCTTTTAAAACTATTTCTTTAGGATGCTGTAATCCGGCTCTCAGGGATTTACAGTGTATATACAGTTTTATTATCTCTGTTCTACTGTTGAGTATACTGAAGCACAGATATGTTGACTGACTTGCCCAAGGCCAAACTTTGAGTCAACATCAAGATGAGAAATGTGTTCCTAACACCTAGAGTTATGTCCTAGCTATTGCACCCATGATGTGCAAAATGGGAAAAATACAGATGCAGAGAATACTTTGCGATCTCTCCTATACTGGACTTTTCAAATTACTTTTTTATTAATATATTAATACCTGTGCTTCCTAATATTAAAACTTAATAACTTGGAATGTGGATTTATAGATAAAATTTAGATGTTTCTGATTTGCTAAAATTCAGATTTATAGTAACACATATGATTTTTATGTTGATATAATAAATCTTGTTATTGTGCTAAATATACTTTTCTTGTAATTCTATCCATCACATTGCGTCTGCATTCTTTCTTTATTAATCTTTATGTGATTGTAAATAACTTCCAAGATTCCTAATTTGACACGTGTATTTTTAAATGTGTTGGCAAAAAAATGTCTTCCCCTTGCTCTCTTAAATTGCAACAGCCCCAACCACATATTAGTAATAAACTATCCTTGAGCGGCACAATTTTGAAACATGTCCTGTCTCTCTACTTTGCTAGCACAGATTCTCTTTCTGGGAAAGAAGATACTTCCAGGTTCTCAGTGGGATTTTGTATTCACCTCTAGCATTGGAATGCCCCAGATTTTAACACCACAAAATTTTACAATTCAAGAAATTAA
This sequence comes from Melopsittacus undulatus, assembly GCF_012275295.1. Classification (NCBI taxonomy): domain Eukaryota; kingdom Metazoa; phylum Chordata; class Aves; order Psittaciformes; family Psittaculidae; genus Melopsittacus; species Melopsittacus undulatus. Next base: position 22,796,465 of record NC_047531.1, on the reverse strand, counting down.
AAATCAAACCATTTTTGTAGGTTTCCATGGTATCTGATGACATTTTTAGAAATGAGTCTGCTGGTATCTAGGGAATATTTTTTTTTTTTAAATGAAAGACTATAGCAAGCAGTCACAATAAAAATACTAATGCTTTAAAGTGTTCTAAAGTGTCTTTTTGTAATAAAGGTGTCATTTGCCACTCATATAGTAGTGGTCTAGTGTAATGTTTTATTGGCAATAATTTGGATCTCCAGTTGGAAGGTAATGAAGCATGCCTGATATTATTTATATATATATATATGCATAAATACATAAATATATCATGTGCATGTATGACTCCCTGTATGAAAATAATCCTAGCTATTCAACTAGGATCAGTCTTTTCATAAATGTTTTTCAAAATTTGACTTAAGGTACCACAAAAAAAAAAAAGTCTGATTTTCATGTGGGAAATATATGTATAATGAATTAAATTCACGTTTGTCTTTTGATGTCATGATGTATATTGTGAGTTTCTCCTTCCTATCACGTAACAGCTATTTTTAAAGTAATTCTCTGTTACTTCAAGATTTATTTTTCTCACATGTCAAACAGTACAAATACAGCAAAAGCTTTTCTACAAGGATGCTTGATCTCATCTCTTCCTGTCTATAGTAAACACAGTGGGAAAAAAAAATAAAGGATTATATTTCATTGAGTGACCTAAACTAGAATTAGATGATTGTTGAACATGAAACCTTCAGCTATATGGGATCAGATATTTGAGTGTATGCTTGCATCAAGTGTGACGAAAATGCTGTTTCAGGAATTAGCTACCACCCTATCCCCAGTCTACTCCACTAAACAATGATGTTGTTGATGGCAAGTGAAAATGGCAAACAAATGAATAGACAGTTGTGGAAAAATCCTGGAAAGCTGTGAGTTTTTATTGCTTGCATAAATGCTGCAAAACAAAGACAGTCTGTCGACCATAATTTGAAAAAATATTGTGGTTGGTTTGTGTGTGGGTTAACAGCATGAATGGCACCTAAAGTCATTACAGAGATTACAAAAGTGAAATTGAATAGTACATTAAAGCTCAGAAATGTTAGTTCTGGTCACAGTGTAATATTCTGTAATACTATGAACATACTCTTGTATTAAGCAATTGAAAGAAAATTCCACACCCTGATTTCACCATTTATTAGTCTCCAGCTGTATACATTTATGTCAGATAATTTCAAATGATGCTTTCTCTACCAGAAGTTTTCCTGCTTTAATTTAAAAACGAATGCCTTAGTTTTTATACCTCTTTTTTTATCCTTTCTGCTTGAAAATATATCACTTTTTCCATTTACTACAGTAACCTTCCAGGATACTCTGTGAATGTGCTTGTGTGTTTGATATATGTTGGAAAAGACACTATGTGGACCATGTCACCTGCAGAACAAACTGTAAAAAGAGTGGTTGTAGTGTTTGTTTCTCACTGATATGATGCAGTTTTAAAAAGTAAGCTGGCATTCTTTTAAGATAGTAAAGCTACCACTTCCCTGTAATAGAAAACTTCTGTCTTTTTTGTGGAGAGATACCAGATTTTTTTTTTTCATTTGTTTTTAAAGAATGGCAAAAATCAACTTCAGGCAGAAAATTTCCTGAGGACTTGGGCAACAGCAAATATGGATGAGACTAGTACTAGGAGAATTTTGCCACAGCTGTCTGTAAATGGTGATGTAGTGTCAGTTTATCATTCCACAAGCAGTATAAGGACTTTCCTCACTGCCATCCCACTCATTCCAGGAGTGAGGAGAGAACTTCCCTCTTCATTTTAGTGGTGATAATTAAGTTTCCCTTCAGAGATGCTCTTGACAGCGCACTGTTTATTGCAGGTCATGACTAAGCTTGGAGGCTGAGCTTCCAGTATAACAAAGTGTGATCTGAATGCTTCAATTTGATAATACCTTTTTATCACTTCATATAAGGCAGGCAATTCACTGACCTTGTAACCATCATAATGGTGGGGCTCTGATGAGATGTGTCTGTGGGTACTGAGGGAGCTGGCAGATGAATTGGCTAAGCCACTATCCATTGTATTTGAGAAGTTATGGCAGACCAGTGAAGTTCCCACTGACTGGAAAAGGTGAAACATAACCCCATTTTTGAAAAGGGAAAAATGGAAAAGCCAGGGAATTACAGACCAGTCAGACTCACCTCTGTGTCTGGTATCAAAAAGAGCATGGCCTGCAGGTTGAGGGAGGTGATTCTGCCCCTCTACTCTGCTCTGGGGAGACCCCACCTGCAGTACTGTGTTCAGCTCTGGGGCCCCCAACTTAAGAAGGGTACAGACCTGTTGGAGCAATTCCAGAGAAGGGCCATGAAGATGATCAGAGGGCTGGAGCACCTCTTCAGTGAAGACAGGCTGAGAGATCAGGAGTTGTTCATCCTGGAGAAGAGAAGGCTTTAGGAAGAACTTAGAGCACCCTTCCAGTACCTAAAAGGGCCTACGAGAAATCTGGAAGGTGCCGCGGAACGGACTCAGTCAGAGATCAATATGATCAGACCAAAAGCCATTTATTGCAAAGCATTAACTCCTTATATGCTATTGCTTACACACACCTACAGCAATTTGGCATATCATGATTGGATACTTGTCTTGAAGACCCTTAGTGACTAACATATAATTGGTTAAGCACAGGTGTAAGAACTTGACCTCGAACACTTGCCAACAGTCCACAGTTCTCATCACTCAGTGAATTCCAGCTTCTTCTTATCTTGCTTGCTTAAGCTTCCTCCGGCCTCCCACGATTAACTCCTTCTCCTTACTCCAGAGCAACAATCTTGTTAGCATAGCTTCATCATAGTCTGTCCCTCTCACAGAGAGGATATGTTGGAAGAGCTTAAGTATTACTTCTTCTTCTTTACTTAATTGTTTTCCCATCCTTAAGCTCCCTTCCAACTGTCCGGCTGCTCACCTTATTTGCACTGCGCAGTGTCTTCCGGGCTCACAGGGCTCCGATCTGAGGATTCCCTCCTCCGAGGCTTCTGCCTCCTGATCTTGGTCCAGCCAGATCGATTCCAGCCGATTTCTTCACGGCCCAGCGATTCACACCCTCTTCCATTTCAATGTGAACTTATAGAGGGTCCCTGTTCAGGCGCCATTTGCCGCGGAACGAACTCAGTCAGAGACCAATGTGATCAGACAAAAAGCCATTTATTGCAAAGCATTATCTCCTTATATACTATTGCTTACACACACCTACAGCAATTTGGCATATCAGGATTGGATACTTGTCTTGAAGACCCTTAGCGATTAACATATAATTGGTTAAGCACAGGTGTGAGAACTTGACCTCGAACACTTGCCAACAGTCCACAGTTCTCATCACTCAGTGAATTCCAGCTTCTTCTTATCTTGCTTGCTTAGGCTTCCTTGGGCCTCCCATGGCCTTGCTGTATCCCTCGGAGTTATTTAGAGCTCATATCCATTCTCCTGTGAGAACACTGTCTCCACAGGAAGGGACTTTTTACAAAGGCATGTAGCGACAGGACAAGGAGGAATGGCTTTAAACTGAAAGAGATTAGATTTAGATTAGATATTGAGAAGAAATTCTTCATTATGGGGGTGGTAAGATGCTGGAGAAAGTTGAAATTGTGACTGCTCCATCCTTGGCAGTGTTTAAGGCCAGGGTGGAAGATATTTTGAGCAACCTGATCTAAGGGGATGTGTCCCTGTCCATGGCAGAAAAGTTGGAACTAGATGAGCTTCAAGGTCCCTTCCACTCTAATCATTCTATGATAATTTGAGTAATTTCTTTCCATCCTGTTGGGGCATATGTGCAGGTACACTGCTGAAGCTGAGCCTTAGGCTGTTTAACAGGGAAGCTGGCAGATCAGAGAATTGACTCGCACCACAGTATTTTCCAGGACTGATTTTTAAAGAAGTATAAACTGTTAGTCATTTTGTGTTTCTCTGAGCCATGAATCACTTGAAGCTCAGGGGGTAGATTACATCCCTACCCAGTCCCTATATTCTCCTTCTGTTATTGTCTGCTGCCCAAGCAATTTCATATAGGATAGGAGACCATCTGGGGTTCCCAAGGTTGCCTGTTTGGGAAGTCTATCTTCCCTGGCAATAAAAGGAATTGGCCTTGCTGAACAGCCTCTGTCCTACAGCAAAGCAGGTGTGAGAAAGTAGGGACACCTCTGAAATGCTTTTTGTCCAGGTGTACTTCTGGAAAGTTACTTTTATGACAAAACTTGTATGGTTTCTAAACACATCAAAAGATTCCTCAGTTCTTAAATTTTCTTAGCCTTGGGAGAAATTATAGCATTAAGACCCTTGCATTATTAAGAATGTAAGAAAGGATATCTTTTCGTCACTGACTTGTCACTGTGTACACATTCAGTTAGCCCAACTGTTAAAGGCAATTTAGCAAAGCACTTTAACATATTGTGTGTGTAGCTGGGGGGTATGAAATGATACAATATCTTTTTCTTTGGTCCCACGGGGAAGGAATAAGGCAGTCTGGCCCCGATTCTTCCATTTTGTCCCTTAATGTCTACAGGGTCTTTTTTTAGAGCAATCTATTATGTCAAGTCACTTGGAGATAGTGTAATTGAAACAGCACGTCCACATCCACATGTATATACACATATGCTAAACATTTGAAATGTGGATGTCTGTTTACAGTAGGTAATCTTGTGAAAATCCAGCATTGCAGACAGGACCCATCACATCCTCTGATTCAGGAACACTTTGCAAACTACCTCATACAGCTAAACATGCCAAATACATCCTTAACCATTCCCCATCTATGTACCGTATTATTCTGAACATAGTATAGTACTCTTGTTATTCTTGGGCATTCCCACAAATGCAAGGACTGAGACATAAGGCTTGCAGCTTATAAATACATACTTTCATACTTTATCACCACTTCTTTTATTTATATGAAAAAAAAACCCAAGAAAAAAGGCTGTTTTCCTCAGACAGCCAAGGTACTTGGACAGGAGCATTGTTGTGGAATTGTATAAATGTAATTCTTTCTTTCTTTACATTTTTAAGTTCAGCATAGGCTTTCTTCCATAGTGTAGGCTTTGTGATAACAGCTCTGATTCAGGAGGGGAAAAATGTCATATTGGAAAAGTGTGTAGACAGATCCGTCAGATAACAAATAACTGAGTAGAAAGTGAATTGAGAGTGACAGCAGCAGCCCACTGGAGATAACAAGCAAAAAAGACAGGAAGCCAGTGAGACATGACATAGAGAGTAAATGAAATTAATCTTCTTCCTGCTGACAACAAATTTTAGGCCAGCCACAGTCACCCAACTTTACATTACCCACAATTATATTCTAGCTAAGTATATTTTCAAATTAACAGGAACTTGCTGTAGGTTTTGATCGACTAGATTGGTGATATGCAGGAATAAAAAGTAATTATTTTTTAGGTGGGTTTGTAGATGTATTTTCTATAAAGCATTAGGCTCTTGTCATACATAGTATTTTACTATCAGATGTCATTGGCATCAGAAATGAAAAGCATTTGTTGAAAAGTCATGGAGCAGTCACAGACTATCAAAGCAAGAATAACAGTGTGTACACTTTGAATGGCAAAGATTTCCTTTCTCTTCCATTAAAGATTTTGGCTTAATGTAAGTTAAGTATCTGATGTACAACTGCACTGCATTCCCTCAAGACACTTCCGTGAGTGGTCACTTTTGCGGAGTAGTAAGAAAACACAAATCAGAATTAAATGTCTGATTTAAGTAAGGCATGGGCTTCCATTTCTTTACACTGTCATGATCACAACTGATAAAGAGATTCAGAGACTCCAGAAGCATAGTACAGGGTGAAAGGTCTGCCTCTAAATTAGACATGCACTGATTGAATCTAAACTATGAATAACTGGAAACAATCCCACTTGCTCTGACAGGAATAATTGCTTTTATTGGCACTCTTCATCTGCTGAGTTTGCCTGGTATTTCCCTATCAGTCATTCATAACACAAAATTGTTTCCAAACAAATAATGTAAAGAATGCAGTACTTACTACTATTATGTATACTGAAAATCTTTATAAATGAATGCGTTGAATATCAAAGAAAAATACTTCAAAATGAGACCTGCCAGGTATAATACATCAAGCTCACATTTTGTCTTTATATGTAGACTTACATGTTGAGCCAATTTATGAATTGTCTTAACTTAATCTAAATAAGAATCTGGTGCATTCTATCTGGTCAGCACAGCCATCACTAATTAGTAATCTAATGAAAAACAGTCTCATATGCCAGTTTTGAACTCCTAGTTACTTTCTGCATTTATTTGCTTTTTGGAGAGTTTTCTCTTTTTATTTTGTTTTATTAATTCTTTGACTAATATAGCTATTAACCACTTTTCTTCACACAGAAAAAAATGACCATCTGTTAGAACTGTGCTTTTTAAAGTGCTGTTGCTATCATATAAAAAGTTTATAAAAACTAGCAATTTAATATATGAGGGATACATAGGCCTGAAGTTTTACCAAGCACCCCTTTGTGTGTGCTCACAAGTGGAAATGGAAATACACTCCCATTGGAGAAGTAAAGAGTCATTTACTGCAGATGTCAATGGGTTACTTTATGAAAAGGTTAGACAAATATCTGCCAGGATTGTCATAGGTAGGTCAAACCTTGGGACAGGCAGATGAACAAGATGACCTTTCTAAGTACTTTCTTATTGTTATTTTATGATTTTGCAAAACATAAGAGCATTGCTGAAGCACAGGTTTCATATCATAAGACAGCATCATCTCCCTCACTTGGACCACTACACCTGAATTATTTCATTCATTCATTCAATGGTGGAGCTGTTGCCAGAAATACATTGACTGCAAATTCTGCAAAAAGCTAGGAAATCTCTGAGGTAAAATGACATCTGAAAAGCACTATATTTCATCTCTCTTAACATTAAAATAAGTGGAGCTCTCTGAGCTGTTTGAGCTGTATAAACTGGATTGTCATGGGTTCAGCCGTGGCAGTCATTTTTCTCCTTCTTGTAGCTGGTGCAGTGCTGTGTTTTGACTTCTGGGCTGGGAACAGTTGCTTGATAGTGAGCATGTTTTGAGGGTGTTTTTGTTCAGGGCCTTTTCTGAGCAGGTGCTCCAGCCAGGTGGAGGAGGGGAGGCCGGGAAGAAGGAGAGACAGGACACCTGACCCAGGCTAGCCAATGAGGTATTCCATACCATAGCACGTGATGCCCAGGATGCATACTGGGAGAGAGAGAGCAGGAGGGGTGGAGCTCTGGAGGAAAATGGAGGAGGGAGCACACGGTGCTCGGCCGGGCAGGGTGGAGTGAGTTATGGGTCGGTGGCTGGTGGGGTGTTGTATTCTTTTCACTTGTTATTGGCTGTATCATTATTATTTGTAGTAGTAAATGGCAGTAGTGGTTTGTGTTATGCTTTAGCAATTAAACCGTTCTTATCTCAATCAGTGGGGGCTACATTCTTTGGATTCTCCTTCCTAACTCTCTGGGAGTTGGGGGACTTGGTTTAAACCACGACATGGATGAACACATGTGATTGCAGAATAAAGATTTAGAAATTAGGTATATACATATATATATAATAATTTTTAAAAAAGGGTTTTGTTATAAAAATAATTGTAATGTTCAAAAAAATACCAGGCAATAGAAAAATCTCCAAAAAAGTGTGAATGTCCTGTCACAGGTATCAATTCTTAATCTACATAAAAGTCAAAAAAAAGATGTGTTTTGAAAACAATTGCCTTCTAGATAGCAACAGAAAATAACAGTGCTCTAAAGCATCTTTTTTCTTGTCCTGTGACTGTTCCACTTGGAGAGCAGAATACAAAGCATCCAACAACACAATCCCCAATCTGACTAGGAGACATAAAACATATGTTTGAGATCACAGATCAGGTTCAGAGCTGGCATGCCTACTCACATGATGTGTGTAATTCGCCAACCCCTCATCCAAACTGTAAGACATGTGTTGCTGCCAAAGCATTGTAGTGGGTAATGATTATGTGTAATAGATGTTACATAGGTTGCAAAATGAGTTGAGGAATTTCTCTTTCTAGACAAGATGTGGGAAAGTTGGAAGAAAATGCCAGATGTTTAAGTTTTTCTCATTTTGGTGGAGGAATATATAGCACCTTCAAAGGAATGGCATGTTTTAAAACAAAGCCACACTAAACTAACTTTCTGGAACTAGGGAAAATATTTCAGTTCACTATTAGCACCAGATATCTGAAATGACTGTAAATGAATAATGCCTTTTTATACTAGCTGAAAAGCAAAGTACTGTGTATCTCCTAATTATTCAACAGATTTTTCATCAAAGATTTCCCATTTGAGGCTAAAACATCCCTCAAGACCTTAAGCTGTCTTAATGGGGTAAAAAAGGCTGAAACTGTCTAGAAATTATCTATTAAAAGAAGAATGGAATATTTTAAAAAAAACGGGGAAGCCTTTAAAAATGTGTGGAAAACCTGACATAGTTATAGGTAGTATCCAGCATATAGGTACCATGAGAAACTCCCCAGATCAACTGGGTTTGAGATATTTTTTTTATTCCAGGTTCAAGCAGTGCTGAGTGTTGGATGAGAATGTTGCAAATCAATAATTGCACAATAATGTGTTATAATATTGTAATATAAAAATGCAAGTCTGGTTTAATTTATATGTTCAGTCTGCATATGAAAAATGTCTAACTCATTGTCCTCAGATTCCTTGTCTTATATGAGGGCTGATTTCACTTGAAGGCCCTGAGACTAAAATCCCTGTTTATGGCTTAGAGAGGCAAACAGGAAATTGCCTCACAGCCTTACTCCAGAGCTTGAACATCCCTGGAAAGCCAATTGCAATTTGCTGTTTGCACTGGCAATCTCTTGCAGGGTTTCTGTTTAGCTTTTCTGTGGAATGGTTCAGTCTCAAGAATAAAATATTGCAAACTAAGACCATTTCATATTGTAAATAGGTATAGCTATATCCAAGTCAATGTTCAGTGATTACAAAAGGATTACACCAAGTTGTTTTTGTTTTAGGTAGGCATAGTTTGTACCACATTTGTGTGGTTTTTCACACAAATGCATACTTTTAGTATCCACACATCAGCTATGGATGTACCCTAATACAGATGAGTGGAGGAAAGAGCTATTCCAGCATGAGCTAACTTCCCTGGTGAATATTTGTGCAAAAACATCGCTGTAGAGATTTGCGGCTCCCTCAAGCTCTTCCACATTTGTTGCCCAGGATTATTAGTGTCAGCTAAACCTTGGTAAGTTTGACATTTCATTTCAGCCTAAATACAGAGTCTTTGCTAAATTTAATCTGAATTAAGAATAAGAATTATTCTGCTTAAATTGAGCTAGAAATTCTGTCCTGTAACTCCATCTATCATCTGATTTTCTTTTCAGTCCAGACCATAACCAAGCAGGTCAGTAAATGAATAAAAATAGGCGGAGGGAGAGAGGAAAAACGTTCATGGTAAGAAGGTATTAAACATAGTTTTCATCACTAAAAACTTCTATATGTCAACAGTTCAATATTTGGCCAAGGATTCAAATAATTTGCTATTTTTTTATCAGTATCTTGTTTTCTTAGGTCTATAAAATAATACGAGGAGAAGTTTAAACTTGTAGTAGTAACTTTCATTATATTACACTTGAATAATTTGATAAATGAAGACTATTGGCATTAGTGAACTTATCAGCTGAGGAAAAATGTCCTCTATGTAGAGTGTGATGATTTACATGAACAAAGCCTTCAAGAAGTGTCTCAAACACATTTTATTTCACCAAAAGTTTGATTTTTTCACAAGTTAGTTGAGAGCAAGGTGAACTTAAAGGTAACGAGAGAACTTTTTATTAACTTTTCAAGGAGGTTTCTGTATTGTGTTTCTGGTAAATTTGTATAAAATATTGAAACCTCATCATATTCTCTTGATAGAGTAATAATAATGAAGTTTAAGGGAAGACATACAGCATTGCCTTTCTTGGCTTTCCTCATGTGTAGGATATACCTCACCAACACAAATGTCTCTGAAAATCTGCAGATGTAAAAGGCCTTTCAGATAGAGATTCCCAAGCTGCCTGCTTCAGGTTGGAGTCTACAGGAAGCTATTTTATAAGTCTGAAATATCCATCTTGGTTGTACTGTCTTCCAGTCCTGGGTTTTCTTCCAGTACAAATGTAAATGATGTCTTATCAGCACTGGTAAGGCCAAATCACCTCGTGACATTGGTGTCGAGGGCTCTGTCACCACTGAAAACCTCCCCAGCTGGGTCCCCCCCATTGGTGGATGCAGCCAAGATAAGTGTTTTTGATGATGGTGGCAATTACAGCTCACTTTCTTCTAGTGGACTGGTTTCCAAAATTGATTCTGTTGAAGATCCAAACGCCATCCTTGCTGGCCAGATTATAGCCCTGTGAGATGAAAAGGAGACTGACTCTAGAACTTGGTTCCTACTTAGCATGCAGGAGTCCTGCTCCCTGCTGTTGTTTTTGCTGAGAGAAATTGCTGCCTTCTTGGCAGACTGCAGGGGCAGCCTTGCTTACAGAAACTCCTGCCCCAGACTGCCTGCCATAGCTATGGAGGGTCCAGGACAGCCTAAGCCCCTCTCTTGGTAGCCAGGATTAGCTACAGTGAGTACACAGGAAGACTGCAGAAACATGTTTTAGTACTTGGGATAGCAAAGGCAGCTACAGATGAGATAAATAAGCTGTGAGCAGAGCCCAGATGTAAACTTTTTTTCAATTCTAAACATCTTCTGTGCCAAGTATTCTAGCTTGACCACCCCAAAGCTGTCTGAAGCAAATGGAGCTCATTTCTCTGTTCCTTATTTCTGTTTTTTTTTTTTTTTTTAAACAGCAGATGGCAAAGCTGTTCATAGACTCCGTTTAGACTAATGTATGCTGTATTGTAAATAATCATGAACTGAACTTTCAGACCGACCATTCCCCAACCCTCATGTATTTTTATGCAACATATGATAAAGTGGTACTCAGAAAAAGTTCATATGTTTCTGTTATTATATCGTATAATTTTTGGGATGATTTGTGTCAGGTGGATGAACAGCCTGCCAAAACCCAGGAAGCCAAGGATCACGAGGCCTTGTGAGCTTTTGCTATTTCTGCTTTATTGTGGAGTAAATATCTCTGCTAGAAAGTGCAGATTGTGATATTGCCTTAAGGGCCTACTGTATCAACTACAATGTATTATAGCTTTCAAGTTCTGACATAATACGTTTTGCTGATTTATTATTTTGAAGTATAGAGACATAACATGACTGCTATGTATATAAAATGACAGTAAGTTGATCTATATTTTCTGTTTCTCTGTGCCTTTGGAACTTGAACAGGGCTCACTCATTCTGCTTTTTCTCCATTTGTCCTTATTATTGTACAAAATGTCAAGATGCTAGCTCTTCAGTAAAATTGCAAGTGTCTGTGTGAGGGAAATTATCTTCTATACTTACATTTAAACAGTTTTATTTGAGCATGGCAATGTCATGAGCTGCAAATACATTTATTCTTTTGAAATAACAAAGGTATTTTTCCAAAACCAGTGAGATTTCACAGAAGAAAATGAATTCTAAAAGATTTTCTATTTATAGTCTCTTGGAAATAATGATATATTTAATTGTCTGTAGGTTTCCATTATTTCATCACAAAAATTAGAAAAGTAAAGCCAAATTCTATCTAATGATAACTGGTCAAAGAAAGAACAAATAACTAATTTGATAAGACTTGGATGATGGTTTACAGTATCTGTTATACCAGGAGAGAGAAAGAAGATATCCTGCATGGCCTTGAACCTTTGCTGTATCATGCTAGAAAACACTATTTATGCTACACTGAATGATGTTAATAAAAAGGTAAAATTTGCTTTGTCCTTTCTTTACTCTTCCTTACACAGACCAACCTGCAAAGCAGAAAGACGCAAAACATTTTCATTTGCCACTCACTGATTTTATTTTCAAATCATAGTACAAATGATTAACAGTCCTTGCCTTTTCTTGAATTCTAGTGTGGGCTTTTAGTTATAAGTCTTGGAAATGCGTTGTAACTTGTGATAGCCACATTGATCATGTCTAAATTGTGGGATGTGTTTTCCCATGAGAAATCCAGTGTTCTGGACCTCCCATTTTCCAGAGCAGAGGCAATCTAATCCCTCTGGCTCCTATAAGCAGGTCTCTTCCCCTAGAGACTAGCACATTACTGAGAGTAGGAAGAATGGTGGAATCCCAGCGTCTTATCTCACTGTGAGGTCAGGAGAAAGCTGAATTTGACCCAGGATGTGAGAAGTACATCTTTGTCCCACAGTGAAAATCTAGCTGCTGAACACACTGCTGTATGATAGTGCTCTGAACTCAGCAATTGCATGACACCTTCACAGTCAAGTGAATTTCATGTCAGTCTTTGTTCAGGTCATTTTATGATATTATCAAATGTATACAATTTAAAACAAACCATAAAAAAATGTACAAAAAAGTTAGGTACAACATGAAAACCTTACATTCTTTCACAATAAGAAAAAAAAAATATTTTAGTCTTAATATCCATATTCACAACAACTGCTATGACAGAATGAACAAGATATAAAAAAAAAGCTAATTAAATTAGCCATGTTTTAGTTTCTACATTCACTTGGCTCTGAAATCAGTGGAAATGTTACTGTTGGGCTTTCTCCTGTAGAAAGAAACCTGTCTATCAGTAATCCTCAGTGAGACAGCCTGATTAAAATAGAAGCAATTAACAAAAATTTCCTTGTCTATTTGAATGCAAAATATGAAAGTATGCACTTTGTAAGTCAGTAAGAGATTTCCACACATATATGCACTACTTTATATCAAACATTAGTAACAAAACCTCTAACTGTTGCAAATCAGTGTAGGATCCAATTATTTTATTGATGTGATACCAATTGTTATAGACAGAGGACTTTTCTGTGTGGACAATTTCTAGAGATGATTGTGTTTGCTAGAAGCAGAAGCTGTGAGTTCCCGTACATTGAAAAGAAAATGGCCACTTAAGGAATGATGTTATGCTTTCTGAGATAAATCCTGTAGGACACATAAAGCATTGCCTCAGCTTCACTTCCCACCATGATATTGAGGAACTGGATTTAGTGAATATTTTGGGCCATGCTTGCAGATCTTCTTCAAGAAAATTATGAAAGTTTTTGTTTGTTTTGGGGAAGATCTGGGCCCTGTAGCTCAGGCTATGATGTGTGCCTGGTTATGCTCAGAGTTCAGATGCCTCAAGAGAATACTAAGAAGCTATATCTGCTGGATCTCTCCATGCTGTATCAAAAATGCTATACTTGTTTTGCCCTTAATTTTATATTCAATACTCATGCATTGAAGGTTAGAAAGGAACATTGCTCATCTCTTTGAGAGAGCTGTGACTGCCACAGAGCTTTTGGATTTACGCTGTAAGGCACCGAGTAACCTAACCACACTCCCTCAAACAACACAAATGCACAGGAGAGAAGAGCAGCGATGCAAATAACCAGATTTAAATACTTTAAACATATTTATTTACATTATTGTCCTGGGTTCATTGGTGGCAGTCATCTTTTTCTCCTTGGTAGCTGGCGCAGAGCTGTGTTTTGACTTTCAGCCTGGGAACGGTGCTGATAGCACCCATGTTTTTAGTTACTGCTCAAATATTTACTTGGGTCAAGGACTTTGTGAGTCTCATGCTCTGCCAGGGAGGAGGGGAGGCTGGGAGGAAGCAGAGACAGGACACGTGATCCAAACTAGCCAAAGAGGTATTCCATACCACAGCACATCATGCTCGGGAAGGTAACTGGGAGTTCCCTGGAAGGCCTCGCTCTCTTCCGGGTTGGGCTCGTTTCGGCGGGTGGTATCGTATTCTCTTCCCTTGTTTATTTCCTCTATCATTATTATTATTGGTGGTAACGGTAGTGATTTGTGTTATACCTTAGTTACTGGACTGCTCTTATCTCAACCCATGTGGGCTACATTCTTTTGATTCTCCTCCCTAACTCTCTGGAAGTTGGTGGAGAAAGGGGGGGAGTGAGTGAATGAGCTGTGTGGCTGGGTTTAAACCACGACAATTATGAAATTAATGAAATCAAGCCAGTACACCAATAAGTGTAAAAGTTTTACCAGTACAAATATCAGTTACATTTGTAATTGCAAATAACGTAATCACGTAAGCAAAAAGTTCACTATAGTTGTAGCTGTATCTGCAACTGCTGACATACAGTTATACACTGGTTTTCAGAAAGTGAAGCAAAACTGCAAAAGATTCTCCCTGAACATTTCTATACAAAACTTTGACAGAAGTCATACTTTAAGTCATCTTTGTATGAAATTCTGCAACATATATAAAGTTGTGTAATGTATATACAAAGTTATAATATGTATATAAAATGTCAAAATGTTATTTATGTACAAATATAGAAAAAAAATGGAGTGAAAACTCTAAGGTACTGAAATATAACTTGTCATTACATTATATATTTTCTTTATTCCTATTTTTTTTTTATTATGTATTTTTCTTAAATGACAGATTATTTTATAGGCAGTTATAGTAAAGGACCCTGGAATAAGAGTGTGAAATAAGTAAATATTTAATTTATCTATTGGGGTACTTATATGTGATTTCTTTTTTCTGACAAGTTTCTGAGAAGAGTAATAATAGTAATCATAAAAAAAATTGACAAGATGACTAAGATTAATTTCTTCAGTTTCTGAGTTTGAAGTATGAATTGTGCCTGAAACCTTGTCAAAATTTTTTGTCTGTACTTGTTGATCTAATGAAGCATAACACTTGGTCTACTTATGAACTTTGCCCTAAATATGTCCTACATGCAGCAAAATATTGCTCATGCATGGCTTTTCCAAATACATGAAAAAAAAAATCTGTAAACATTGAGACCCATCACTCTTTCTTATGAGAAAACATGTGGAATGGGTGGAATTTTCTGCTAGACTTTCCTTTCAGATGCTGTGTTTTCCACATAGTGAATATTTCTTCCAAAGCCACAGCGATATTCAGTCATGTATAAATGACAAGGAAGAAACTATCCATACCCTCATCCTATCACAATTCACATTTATCAAAGCTTATGTTGCTATAATTTCATAGTCCCATATAAATGTGATCGAAAGACTACACTGACAGAAAACTTGTATTACCTTGCATTCTTTCTATATTTTAAGAACAAATAGCACAAGATGCTTCTTTTCTATTGTGAACACATCAAGGGAAGAGGAAGAATGTATTTTAATCCAGTCAGTCCTCAGTCTTGATGCCCAACATCTTTATTTAATAGATGGATACCTGGAACAAGTTTCTTGCTTTTTTTGGAAGCTCAGAGACTCTTATAGTTTTTGTGCCAAATGGTGTAGTTCAGTAATTGGTTTTGACAATTTTTTTTTTTTTTTACTCAAAGAAGCACATGCTTGTTGACTAAAACTAACGCGATAAACTGATTTGAAATGATTATTTGCTTTAAGATGCACTCAAAATGTTCTTAAAAGCAATTAGAAAAAAAAAGTTTATTCAGTCATTTATCCATTTTTATTCACTGAAACTTAGACCAAAAGAGACTCCAAATATTTTCTTATTCCTTTTCAGAACTTTTAGGCTTTTGATGAATGAAAAAAAAAAGCTGCTTTAAGTGACTGTGTCCAGAAACTCATACAGACAAAACATTCAGTCCCTGAATTAATAATTCTGAAAATGCTAGGAAAATATACTTCATTTTCTACAAGAGATGATTCCTCTGAACTGAATTTGACTGGGTTGACTCTCTTTGGAGAGTGTAATGTCACTGCCTCCATAGATCTGTTCTATTCACTGCCATTCTATCCTTTTTCAGAATTATAAGACACTGAAAAGCAAACCGAAGCAAGCAGACTGCAAATAATATTGACTGGTGCTTTTCAGATGCTAATTTTATTTTTCCACGTCTTTCTAGAAATGTGCAGACCTTGTAGTTCATATATAAAAAAGGGAATAGCTTTTTCTTCCTGATACTATCAACACAGATGTTCTCATGGTTTTCCCAGTCAAATGTTTCAGAAATACGTGGCAAGAAAGTAGGAGCAAAAATAAACATTGAAATAAATGGAGGATGATCAGTGTACAGAACAGGGTTAATTTATTTTACAACTACCAACTAATACCAGAATACTTTGATTGATTGATTGATGGCTTGGCTTTGTGAGCAAATATTTGGGAAGGGCTTTAACAACTCTTACTACAAGCAAAATGACCAAGGGCATGTGGGGCACCTCATCTAAAAAATCCACTGCGCAGGCTGGAAGGTCTTACTCTCACTTGTCTGTATGGACAGGCAAGGGTCGAAACGGTAAGTGACAAGGTGCATGGGAAGCTGCAGATCCAACTTTACATGCAGGTGGACCAGTGCATGGGTAGCTCGAGATTGTTCAGGAGATGGCAGTCCTGGTCGGACACTTCCTGTTTGCCTAAGCATCCTTTTTTTTCCAACTAAAATACTTTGAAGAACTAGAGCAACAAACAAAATTGAAGTACTTAATTTGTGGTAAGAGAAATACACAAGTTAAAGTTGCTTGAAGTTTACCTGAAGATGTCAAGCAAGCCAGATTTAAGCGTAGAGCATCCTTGCTGCTACTCCCTTTACACTTTCTTTCTCATTTGAATTAAGTCAGAAGTTCTCTGATCATCTAGCTGGTGGAAAGGTAGACAAACAGCTGAACTAGACTGAGCAGTGTGCCCTTCTTGCAAAGGAGGTGACCAGCTGCATATTGGCCTGTGCTAACCAGAATGTAGCCAGCAGAACATACCAGACAATCAAATACCATTTATATCTAAGTTATATATCCTATTCTTTTACCAAAAAGGGAAAATGGTTATATCGGGAGTGAGAAATATGAATGAGAGGCTAGTTGAAGAGGTAGATGCAAATGTGAATGCAGATTACATAGACAAGCAGGCACTGTGGTTTATTTTCGCTTTGGAGGGTTTTATGGGTTTGTTGTGTTGTTTGGTTGGTTGGTTGTTTTTTTTCCAAGGGAGATCAAAACATCCCCTTCTCCAACTTAAAGACTCTGACCAAGCATTAATTTCAAATTAAGATAATATATTTTTAAAATTTCACCTGATTGGTTTTATGGGATATAGCCCTAAAGGGTAGGGCGGCCCAAGACTTTTGGTTGATATTCAAAGATCCCCTGCTACGAGCTCAGGAGTATTACGTCCCAACTAGAAGAAAGTGCAGCAGGAGGGTCAGGAGACCTCCTTGGATAGATAAGGAGCTGCTGAGGAAACTTAGAAGGAAAAAAGAGGTTTATATAAGAGGACAGGCTGCCTGGGAAGAATACAGGAATGTTGTCTGGGAAGCTAGGGATCAGGTTAGGAAAGCTAAGGCCCAGTTACTATTAAACTTGGCTAGGGTTGTGAAATATAACAGGAAGGGATTGTATTTGCAAATAAAAGACAGACTAGGGACAACATGTCTGCCCTTCAGAAGCTATCAGGAGAGCTGGCTACACAGGATTTGGAGAAGGCTGAGGTTCTGAATGGCTTCTTTGCTTTGGTCTTCACTGGCAAAGGCTCTGACCACACCACCCAAGTCTTGGAAGGCAGATGCAGGGACCGTGAAAACCTAGACCTTGGGTCCACTGTACAAGAGAATCTGGTTCAAGACCATCTTAAGAACCTGAATGTACACAAGTCCATGGGACCTGATAAAATCCATTCGCAGATCCTGAAGAAGCTGGCAAATGAAGGTGCTAAGCCACTGGCCATCATATTTGAAAAATCATGGCAGTCAGGTGAAGCTCCTGAAGATGGGAAAGAGGGAAATATATCCCCCATTTTCAAGAAAGGGAAAATGGATGACCCAGGGAATTACAGACCAGTCAGTCTCATCTCTGTGCCTGGGAAAATCTTGGAGCAAATTCTCTTGGAAGGCAGGCTAAGGCACATGAAAAACAACAAGGTGCTTGGTGACAGCCGGCATGGCTTCACTAGGGGAAAATCCTGCCTGACTAATTTGGTGGCCTTCTATAATGTGGTTACAGAACGGATAGACAGGGGTGAAGCAGCTGATGTCATCTATCTGTACTTGTGCAAAGCGTTTGACAATGTTCTACATGACATCCTTGTCTCTAAATTGGAGAGACATCAGTTTGGTAGGTGGACCACTCGGTGGATAAAAAACTGGCTGGATGGCACCACTCAAAGATTTGTCAATGGCTCTGTGTCCAGCTGGAGACCAGTAACAAGTGGTGTCCCTCAGGGATCAGTGTTGGGACCAGTCTTGTTCAACATCTTTGTCAGTGACATGGACAGTGGGATTGAGTGCGCCCTCAGCAAGTTTGCCAAAGACACCAAGCTGTGTGGTTTGATTGATATGCTAGAGGGAAGGAATGCCATTCAGAGGGACCTTGACACGCTTGTGAGTTGGGCTGATGCCAACCTCATGAAGTTTAACCATGCCAAGTGCAAGGTCCTACACCTGAGTCGGAGCAATCCCAGGCACAGCTACAGGTTGGGCAGAGAAGAGATTCAGAGAAGCCCTGCGGAGAAGGACTTGGGGGTGTTGCTCGATGAGAAAATGTGCACTCACAGCCCAGAAAGCCAACTGTATCCTGGGCTGCATCAAAAGGAGCATAACCAGCAGGTCAAAGGAGGTGATCCTGCCCCTCTACTCTGCTCTCGTGAGACCTCACTTGTACAGTTCTGGTGTCCTCCACATAAAAAGGGCATGGAACTGTTGGAATGAGGGCCACGAGGATGATCAGGGGTCTGGAGCACCTCCCATATGAAGACAGGCTGAGGAAGTTGGGGCTGTTGAGCCTGGAGAACGCTGCGTGGAGACCTCATAGCAGCCTTCCGGTATCTGAAGGGGGCCTATAGAGATGCTGTGGAGGGATTCTTCATTAAGGACTATAGTAACAGGACAAGGGATAAAGGGTTGAAACTTAAGCTGGGAAAGCTTAGACTGGATATAACGAAGAAGGTCTTTACTGTGAGGTTGGTGAGGCACTGGAATGGGTTGCCCAGGGAAGTGGTGAATGCTCCATCCCTCGCAGTGTTCAAGGCCAGGTTGGATGAAGCCTTGGGTGACATGGTTTAGTGTAAGGTGTCCCTGCCCATGACAGGGGGGCTGGAACTAGATGATCTTAAGGTCCTTTCCAACCCTAACTACTCCATGATTCCAGGATTCTAGACACTGCAGCATTTCCCCCAGCTTGAGGAGCAGCACAAGAAGCCTTGGTCAGCGTTGGTGCAGGCTGGGCCCAATGGCAGCAGCCAGCCAGGGGTCCTGCAGCCACAGAGGGGTCGGTGCAACCACCCACATCTTTGGTCCCTCGCCTGTGCCCAGCCCTGTCCGAAGATGCAGGGAGCCTGGAAGAGCCACTCTGCCAGGGCAGGGAGACCATGCGAGGACAGGTGGGGGGCCCCAGCACCCAGTGCCAGCATCCCCTGACCCCTCCAGCCCTGGGAACCTGGAGCAAGTGGAAACCACTTGTCTGCCAGCGCCTTGTGTGCTCACAGCAAATACAAAGAGAGACTGGATCAAGAAAGCATTGAGAAATTTATTTTCAGAACAAACAACACAACAAACCACAACTCTTCTACATAAAAAATACAACTATTCTATGAAAAAAACCCTCATCTGCAAAAACCCAACAATCTTCCATGAAAACCAGCAACTCTTCTGTAAAACTCTTCCGTAAAACTCTTCCAACACCTCAAAACCTTCATCTGCATCATCCCTGGAAACAAGCAGCACAAGGTCATTTCAGTGAGGCTCCTGATGGGTCATTGTGTTTGCCACAGCCCTGGGACATGCTGGGAAGAGCAGGATTCTACCGTGGGGCTCAGTCCTGGCTGGGGCTGGGAGCCAGGCTCTATGTGATCAGACTTGGCTCTCGTGGCCCCAAGGCAGTGCAGGGCAGCACAGTGGTGGCACTTGTGCTGCCAGGACGAGACCACAGGGCACCGTGTCCCTACAGCGGGACTGTCGCACACAGCTCCAGCCCCAGCGTGGCAGCAGCCGAGCCAACCTCACTGCTGGCAGTGGATGGGGGGCACGTGCTGCCTTACCACTCCTTAGTCCACCTCCATATCCTCCATCTCCTCCACCTCCACATCAACTTCCATGGGCTCCTGCTGCAGCCCCCCTTGGGTCCTGCTGGCAGCCTCGTTCTCCTCCAGCTCTCGAATGTGTTGGAACAGCCTAAGGCAAAAGCCAAGCAAAAAAGTTCATTGGTACTGCCCTGGGCAGCAGAGCAGAGCTGTGGGATGAGGCTCTGGGCACCCGGCCCCCTCTCGCTGCCCAGGCAGAGCCATGGGGCGCTGGGGCTCTGGGCACATCTCCAGTGGGAACTGGCAAGAGGCCGGGGGCTCCTTGTCCAGCAGCACCCACCAGCTCTGACAGGCTGGCACTTGAAGCTGGAGGAGCCTGCGCCTTCTGAGCTTCAGCACCTTGCGGGGCGGTGGTGCCTTGAGGACCTGCAGAGCAGAGATGACAGGGGTGAGCGACTGTGCTCCCTGCCTGCAGGCCCCGGGCACAGACCCGGCCCCGCGCCTGCCTCGACACCCACGGGCTCCATACTCTGCAGATGTAGGTGCTGGTCTCCTCGCTCCCGCAAGGGCTGCGCTCGGCTGCCAGCAGGACAAGTATGGGCTTCTTAGGGGGCTGCATGGGGGTACAGGGACAGGACCGTGGATCAGGGAAAAGGAGACTGGGGCAGGCAGTAGGTTAGAAGGGTTGGGAGTCAGGCAGCAGGGGTCCAGCAAGGGTCAGAGGGAGCAGAGGACAAGAGCAGGGTGCAGGGGTAAAGGTGTCTCTCTTGTGTGTCTCTCTGGTAACGGGCAGTTGCTGGTGGAACAGGGGCTGCAACATCACAGCTCTGTGACACTGGAGTTCCATAACAGCTGGGGATGAGGACGAGCCCCGAAGGGGCTGCAGCTTCGTGGGGAACATGGGGCAATCCTAACTTTACCTCTTGAGATGACTGAAATACACTCTTGTGCTTAAATAGACAATAAACTGGTTGAATGCTGTGCTGGCTGGCCAATTGCACAGGGCCGGGACCATCTCAATGTCTCTTTCACTGTCCCACAACCACTTTGAGAGTGATCTAAGCAGTGCTGACGTGCTGCAGTTGTGATGAAAAGTTATGGTTTCCACTTGCTCCAGGTTCCCAGGGGTGGAGGGGTCAGGGGATGCTGGCACTGGGTGCTGGGGCCCCCCACCTGTCCTCGCATGGTCTCCCTGCCCTGGCAGAGTGGCTCTTCCAGGCTCCCTGCATCTTCGGACAGGGCTGGGCACAGGCGAGGGACCAAAGATGTGGGTGGTTGCACCGACCCCTCTGTGGCTGCAGGACCCCTGGCTGGCTGCTGCCATTGGGCCCAGCCTGCACCAACGCTGACCAAGGCTTCTTGTGCTGCTCCTCAAGCTGGGGGAAATGCTGCAGTGTCTAGAATCCTGGAATCATGGAGTAGTTAGGGTTGGAAAGGACCTTAAGATCATCTAGTTCCAGCCCCCCTGTCATGGGCAGGGACACCTTACACTAAACCATGTCACCCAAGGCTTCATCCAACCTGGCCTTGAACACTGCGAGGGATGGAGCATTCACCACTTCCCTGGGCAACCCATTCCAGTGCCTCACCAACCTCACAGTAAAGACCTTCTTCGTTATATCCAGTCTAAGCTTTCCCAGCTTAAGTTTCAACCCTTTATCCCTTGTCCTGTTACTATAGTCCTTAATGAAGAATCCCTCCACAGCATCTCTATAGGCCCCCTTCAGATACCGGAAGGCTGCTATGAGGTCTCCACGCAGCGTTCTCCAGGCTCAACAGCCCCAACTTCCTCAGCCTGTCTTCATATGGGAGGTGCTCCAGTCCCCTGATCATCCTCGTGGCCCTCATTCCAACAGTTCCATGCCCTTTTTATGTTGAGGACACCAGAACTGTACAAGTGAGGTCTCACGAGAGCAGAGTAGAGGGGCAGGATCACCTCCTTTGACCTGCTGGTTATGCTCCTTTTGATGCAGCCCAGGATACAGTTTGCTTTCTGGGCTGCGAGTGAAAACTGAAGCTGGCTCACATTCATTTTCTCATCGAGCAACACCCCCAAGTCCTTCTCCACAGGGCTGCTCTGAATCTCTTCTCTGCCCAACCTGTAGCTGTGCCTGTGATTGCTCCAACCCAGGTGTAGGACCTTGCACTTGTCATTGTTAAACTCATAAGGCTGTCATCTGCCCAACTGAATTGTTGACAAATCATATGAAATGTCTTGTAAAAGCAGAGGTTGTATTCAATGAGTGGAGATAGTACTTTCAGTTCTAAATCTCTAAACTAAAATTAAAATATAATAATTTTAAAGGTGTATATAAACCAAGTAAACTTGGAAAGCGATTTTGAAGAACAGCAACAACTGCATAGCAGATATTTCATTCAGATGTGCACCATGGTGTAAACCCATTTCCTCTTCTCCTTGACGAATGATAACAGGACCTCTATGTGGAACTGTTTTGTGAATGCGTATAGCATATCCTTATTTTATTTTTTTTTTAGTTTACTTGTCTTTGTTATGGTACTATGGCTTAACACAATAGACATTGATAATCTGCATATATTTTAGTATAAGGTACTCAAACTCTAAACGGGACAAAAGAACTGTATTAATCACAGAGTTATATTTTTCTGACAATAAAACTCAGCAAAGACCCTGCAAACTGGCAAAATGAGCTATGGCTATTGAAAAAGTACTTCAAAACTTCAGAGGGGAAGATAGGATATTGTGTGAGGTTAAACCCCCTTCTCTGCCTTTTCTATAAGGTCTGACAACCAGTCTGGGAACCCACAGTGTACTTAAAAATAGGTATTTGATGTTCATGTACTAACTTGTGACACCCTGTATGCCCAGTACCTCTTGAATCCAGGACAGGGGACAGGGAAGGACAGGAAGGGAAAGACAGGGATTAGCAAAGCATATGTACCCTACAGACCCTGCAATGTTGGCAGCTGTGCACTGGCAGAAGTCCTATTTGTAAGATTTCCACAGGCATGTCTTGTGCTCTGTATTACAATCATATATTAGTATAAGTAGTATAATTGTGTCCTTATCAAGAGTGTACACAGTCATGAAGTTTATAGTTCTCTGGTCAAAGGAGTCCAACAGAAGTTGGGTGGTTTTGTACTCAACACTGAATATACGTTGTTAGCATTTCTGAAGGTCATAAATAATGGTGCAGTATTTCACATGCTGCATATACACCTGATATTGTGGGAACACAACACAGATTTCATAAGTTAGGAAATACAAGCTAAGCTTTCTTTTTTGTTTTTCATTAACTCATGAAAGCCATGGGTTACCAAATATAGATGGTAACTGAGGCATGGCAAGTCATCTCTAGCTTCTGTAGAATGACATAAAGTAGAAGAATTCAAAGCTCATAATTTCCCAATATATCTATTTCAGTGCAGCACATAAGGCCTAAACCGGTGTGTTGCTAATGACTAACACACGTTAATATCTATTTGTATACCTCAAGGTGGTTGAAGGTCATGCAATTCAGTTGCTGTAATAGCAAAAGTAAGTCATTAACTCATGGAAAGTTCTTAGCAAACTTGGAGAGTAAAGAAATAACCACAGAAGTAATCTTGCAGGGCAAAAGTAGACATATTTGGTTTTAATAGGTTTTGTTAATTAAAAAGGAAGGCAATTTTACTATATAATTATAATCCCAAATGTTCTTAGAAACTTCCCAAATCTCTGAAGCTCCTGAAAAGACCTGTTTTCACTGATGTGAACAGAACAGTCTGTGATAGGGATCTGAACAACCATTCTTGAACAAGAAACAAGAGCAAGCTGGTTATTATTAGAAAGCTCTACAATACTGCAGAGCTTTGTTTTCCCATGATGTAATAATCTATACTGTGGGAAAAAAAAACCCGTTGAGATATATAATTTTTCTCTATCAATACTTATAGCCAACCACTTCTTCACATACTCTGCTGCTGTACAGTCAGTCAGAGGCTTCTGGGCAAAATACTATTTTTTTCCCAGTTGCTTTTCACAAGAGGTCAAAAGGCTGTTACCCTTCAGGAAGATGCTGGCATGATTTTAATAAAGCTATAAACTGAGGCCCAAAGATCTCACTAGAAAATAAAATTTATCAAACATTGCAAACATTTAAATATTTAATTATGTTCTTTGTTTGTATTATATTTATGATCCCAAGAAGTATCAAAGCCCCATTTTGTCTAAATGTTATGCAAATTTACAGAAACATCCTGTGACACAGACAGTTGTTACAGTAATTACAGTGGCAAGTCCAGCACTGAATAAACAGGTGGAGTGGAAACAAGTAGTTAAAATAGATAATGGTACGTGTACTAGGATCCTACAGGTTATATCTTTGTAAACACAGCAGAAACTAGTTCAAAAAAGTACCGCCGATATATATGCAAAAAGAAGAATATTCTGTTTGTTAAGCATCAGCCTTTCCCCCTGGCATGTCCTGTTCCCCTGATCCTTTCTGTGAACAGCACACTGGATATATGGCCTACAGGCCTGACATCTAATGTCAGCATTTCTCCAGACCTGAGTCACTGCACTGCTAGAATTCTTAGATTTCTTTCATGTGTTTAACTTATAATGAGAACAAAGAGCCTCCTATAAAAATTGAGTCTCCATGTTTCTTCAAAGCTCAACATTCAAGTAGTTCTTCTGTATCACTTTCAAGGCACATTTTACAAACTTGTCCGTATTGAAATGATTTTTTATGTGTTCTGCTGTGTACTTTACACAGAGATGTTCTTGTTTAATTTAATGTTTCTTTTAGAAGGTTAATTAAACCAGTAGAAATACTTTTTTTTCAGAGTGCATAAGGCTTATTTTAGTTTGGTTTGAGTAAATTAAGAGGAAATTTGTACTAAATGAAGCAAAACAAAAGAAGAAAGAAACGAAAGCAAAGTGTAGTCTATATGCTAAATTTCTATCAGTATAACTAAGTAAATTAGGCATATTAAAAGTCACAGCACTAAGCAACATGGCTATCCTGGCTGAAACATTGTTGCATAGATTTACCAACAATGCTCTTTACTACCTAGCTCATTTTATTCAGATACAAACTCTGACAAATTGTGAAGTTGTTATAAATGAAAGTAATTTCCAAAGTGGAAATTGGAGTAAATGGAAATTGGTATAAATGGAAAGCTCTGCTGGTTTGCTGATACTTGTCTTCAGCATGGACAGGCTATCAGATTCTTTCTTCTATAATTAAGTGCCTAACGATGGATTCAAACAAATGTGAAAGCATGAACAGACATTTCAAAATCTTGCTGTTCTTGTGATGGCAACCACATTCAGTCCTCTCTTTCTTAGGAAGGTTACTGGCCTCCCATTCAGCAACAGCTTCATGAGCTGGATTATAATCCTTTATAACCAGGATTTAGTGAGCAAGAAGTCTCAAAAACAAAACAAAAGGAAACTGGTTTTGTTCCCCTGATGATATTCACCTTTGAAAAATGTTGTATAAACCAGAGGAATATTTCTGAAAAGTGGTTATTATGGCAGATGCGTTAATATTAAACCACAGGAATTAGCTACAGTAACCAGTGTAGGAAGCCTGAGAAGCACAGGCAGCTAGAAACTCTGAGGTTTCTAGCTGAGGCTGTCCCAGAAACAGTCACTCCAGGCATGCTGTTTCTCATATGTCAGTAGCCCCTGCTAAAGAGTTTGCTACAGTGGTATGTGATCAATGTAAGTACCATTGCTCTTATACAAAACGATACATTTTCAAACCCAGTCTGGACCACAGTAGTGTAGAAAGTGCTCATGTAACAGCTCCACCAGCAGACTGTGCCTGAGCAGGGGACAGGTGACAAATCAGCCAGAGGTGAAGGGGCAGGCACTTAACACTGCAGATGGCAGAACACATTTCCCTCTGTCCCCTCAATAATCTGCAGATTGCTTGCATATAAATAAAGCCAGAACTTTGCAGGTCTTCAGAAGATGTATTAATCTCAGAGCGCTAAGTCCATTTCCACATCAGGATTTCCAAGTAAGTATTTCCTCTGCTCCCTATAGCTTCTGTCCTGTCCTGGAGATTTGCTTTGCTATGGTAATTTTCCCGACAGGAGGTGTCAACCTGCGTCTAGCTCAAATCTGGTTTCAAAGACTCAGGCCAGTATATGCAACTATGTATACACCTAAATGTATATGCATAGAGGCCTGTATATATAGAATCATAGAACCATAGACTGGTTGGGGTTGGAAAGGACCTGAAGATCATCAAGTTCCAACTCCTCTGCTGTGGGCAGAGGTATCTCACACTAGACCATGTCACCCAAGACTCTGTCCAACATTGTATTTATCTCTATTTTTTTTCTGCTACATATGAATAAAGATACTTGCATAATCAACATGATCTGTCAAAAACAGGTGTTAGGAAATTACATTCTGAGGAAAGAGAGTCTCTGTGGTAGTTTTTAATAAGATGAAAAATGAGAGATTTTATAAGTCATGTTGCCCATGTGTTGATGTTTGGGCAACAATTTACATGTTTTTAAAATACTGACAAACAACACTGCTGCCCCTTAAGCTTCAATGAAAGTTCCTTTCTGTGGCTTAATTGTATGCAACCTGATTTATTGGGTGTTTTTCTTTTATGATATTCAAAAAGTATAAACAAGTTAAAAGTTTAAAAGCTTTTTGAAATAGAAGGGAAAGTTGCATGGAGAACTAGATTCTTACCCATACTTAGGGGAAATGTTTGCATTGACATTTTAAACTTTGGCTTCAGAGCTTCAAGAGACTTTGGATGAAACAAACAGTTCCATCAGATAATAAGAAATATGAATATGGGCAGAGTTGACAGGAATCAGTGCAGCAAAAGCTCACAGATTTGCTTATCATATTTAATTTTCATACCATCAAATGAAAGTTGTAAAACTCTACTTGTGGTTTTCTAAAATAATTCATAGTTGAGGAAGATACTAACAGTTTGGTTTTGAAAGTTTGTGATATTAGAGACAGGTAAGAATATCCAACAAACTTCTGTAATTTACATGCATGAAAGTGATTATGGAGCTCTTACAGACTTATTTTCAAATTTCTACAAGCCAAAGAAGTTAATAAGATTACACTGTTTTGGTTACAGTGGAGAATGCTTCATAATGTTAGCCAACATAGCATGTGTAGACATGCTCTTTGTTCCTGTTTCTTCATTTCCTAATTACTTTTTCTATCTATTGTATCATACACACAACATAGTAAGGCAGCAATAAACAGCGTGGGGTAGAAGGAGAAGAAACTCAAACTATTGCATTTCACACCCATCACGAGCAGTATCAAGTATATTTCCATGGGCTATATATGAGTATCATTTCATGAGTCTGATCTTTGGTGATGTTATTTGGTTTGCAGATCCTAAAGATAAACTGGTAGCTGAAATCGGGAAGCTGGGGTTTAAACTTCATGATCTCAAGGTACTTTCCAACTGTAACTATTCTATGATTCTATGAGTGTAGAGACTTTTCTGCTGTATTCCATTTTTCCTGTTTCTGTAACAATGTTATGCATTCAGGAGGGAGATCCATGAGGTAAGTCATAGACCCTGACTGTATTTCCATCCATTGCTTTCACTGCTCACACACAAGATATATTTTCCCAGACTTCTTTTTTTATCTCTAGAGAAAGAATGTCACAGTATTATTATAGTGTGGATTTAGTAAAGCATATGGGAAGCATGAACATTGTGTATGTATGGTGGGATAGCAATAATCAGGGGAACATCACTGGGAAGTGTTGTGGGTTAACCCCACTTGATAACTAAGACCCACACATCCATTCTCTCAGCCCCTCTCCAGCCATCCTCCTGGCAGGATGGGGAGAAGAATCAAAAGAATGCAAAACCTGTGAGTTGAGATAAGAAAATTTTAATGACTAAAATAAAGTAAAATATAGTGATAATAGAAAACCAACAATAACAATTATGATAATAGTAATATGGAAAAATAATAATAAAAAAAAGACAAAAAAAAAAAAAGAAAAGAAGAGAAATGAGAGTCCAGAAAAGACAAGTGAAGCACAATACAACTTCTCAGCACCTGCTGATTGATACCCAGCGTGACCCAAGCAGGCACTGGTCCCTTCCAGGTAACTACCACCAGTTTATATACTGGGCATGACATGCTGTGGTATGAAATACCCCTTTGGCTAGTTTGGGTCACGTGTCCTGTCTCTGCTTCCTCAAGACTTATTGTACCCCTCCTCACTGGCAGAGCATGAGACCGAAAAGTCCTGGATCAGGGTGCTACTGAACAACAACTAAACATTGGTGTGTTATCAGCATTATCAGTGTTATCTGACTAAAGCCAAAATACAGCGTTGTACTAGCTACTAGGAATAAAGTAAATTCCATCCCAGCCAAAACCATGGCACCAGTTACACTATCACTTATGCTGAGATAGGGTATTGAGAGCAATAATCTTCCAGTCTAACTCCGTTTGGTCCCTTGTAATGTTTACAATGCTTAAAAAAGAAAAAAAATATAAAAGGGGATAATATTTTTTTTTGCACAAGGAGTAGTATGGCTCAATTTTCAGCTATGAGTTAGTAAGTTATATTAGTTAGAGATCCTTCACTGGTGCCAGCAACAATAGCTGTAGTTAGTACTTGTCTACCCTCTGAGCCACTCCAGGAATACAGTCACATGCTACATCAGTTTTCTATCTTTAGTATTGTGTTACAACTAGCAGAGAAATTGTCAAATAAAATCTGGGTAAATACACCATAAGTTCAGACTTCCCATTTGGATATTTTGCTGTTGCTCAAACATCATTTTTAGACTAATTTTCAGTTTTTTTCTCACACACAAGCCCATTTTTCTTGAGTGCCTTGAGTGCTGAGGAAGCTTTGAACTTGAAAAAAGAGAAGTTCCAACCAAATAGGGTTAATAAATAATCTTCTTAGCCTGACTTTACAGGGCTGGATTGTCTTTTTGCTCATTCCAATTGTACACCTGTACAACCATATTAACATAAAATTATTTCTTTTTGTGAAATGAATGGTTTCCTCTCCTCCCAATGAAAAGAAAGAAAAGGAATAACTTTGACTACTTTCTAATACTCTTTGCCCTCCTTCTTATTTTTTTTCCATAAATTTGATTGCAAGAACAGACTTATGACACTTTGTGATGAAGAAATTAAGAACAGATAAGGAAGGTAGTTCTTCATTAGTGATACATGGTAATTCTGTGAAGCAAGATGATAGTTGCAAATGATACAATTCAATAAAATTTGGAAAAGGTGCATTCATTTCAAATGAAACATACACATGTCCATAAGTATATGCTTTGTAAGTGGGAGTGTAATGATTTTCTTTGCATTTCTCTTGAATAAGATGATTTGGGCCATATTTCAGTATTTATAGCAGCTTGGTTCATAGCAGCTGGAAGACCTCATGCTCCTTTCTGTTTCTTTCTGTGTCTTCCCTGTACTTTCCACAGACATGAAAAGAAGTGAATGTAGATTATATACCTGGGAACTATTTTCTCTTTCCAGAATTCTTTTACAAATGAGAGGCTTGACTGATCTCATAGTAGCCTTGCCCCAAAAACCCAGTGAGGCTTTTCACTGGCTTTTCTGTTACAAATGCAGTTAGCAAATATATTATCTTCTCTCACTCCTTACAGATGCTGAGGTGAGTAAGCATGTCCTGTTATTCACGATTTTTTACTGATTATGTACTTTGACTGAATATCCCTGATGGCTTTGTAGGCTTTATTATACAGAAAAGCCTCATCTTTTACTTAGTTACCCTTTTTACAATTTTTCAGACCCTGCCAGGAAAGTTTTCTGAATTGGAGCTCTTCTGATGGGAAGGAGCAGGAGTTGTGTTATATGTCAGACACAACAGTCATTTGAGTAATTGTGATCAATTTAGGGTTAAAGTTTGTGTCTATCAAAGAGTGCAAACTGTTGCAGAAAAAAAAATAAGTAAATAAAACAGAAGTTCATGCTGCTCTTTCTGTCAAATAATTGTGTTTGTTTTTCACAGACAGACCTATTTTTCTTTCTTAATGAATCTAGACTTTAATGTTTACTGAAATAAGTACTTACAGTAATGGTCAAGGTGTTCTTTTCATATTAAATAATTTTGGTTTTATTTTCTTATATTCTTTTTCTTCTAATATTTCTTCTTTCTTTTTAAGGATTAGTTTTCATATTAATCCAATGTTAATGCATTGTTACTAATGCCATTAAACTAATAATTGAAATTATCTCTATTTTTTTATTTTAAAACTTGTCATATCTTTACATTCAATAAAAAGAATAAAGAAGAAAACAAGAATTAAATAAGGTGAAATGCTGAGGTTCCTATTCTGGCTTATCAAGAGAAGCAGGGATTTACAAAGCAAGGCTCATCAGTATTCACTTCAGTTACCTAAAATTTTTGTACATGGGGTCATGTTGGGCCCCAATTTTATCTAGGGTGAGAAGTTTTGTGGGAACATTATGCAGAGACTTATAAGCTTGCTGCATGAAGGCAGGCTTGGGTCTGGAAGTGGCATAGTCACAAAGACAATCTGAGGAGCCATTGGCTCTTCTCTTTCCAATTCAAAAGTTTTCACGCAGCCACATTGGGCATCCTTGCTTTGTGTTCCCCAGCCACCTGCTTCCAGTTCTAGATTTAGTATGGACATTTCTTTCTGATGGGAGATACAAGCTGTTAGTAATTTCTTTGGAGAAGGGCTTCTGGCAATAGTTAAAGCCTTGGATACAGCACAAACTGTTGTACGTGTAGTGTCTCTAGGCCCACAAAACCTAGCTTGGCATGGTGTGCGTTTAGTTGAGGTCTCTCAGCTCAAGGTTTACATCATGGCACTCTATTGTGTGGCATAGACATGGCCTTAGGCAGACTCCCACAGGCATATGCGGAGGGAGGGGGCCTTTTCTGCAAACCAGTGCACTAAACCACATCTTTAATTTCACTTTGGCACTGTGAGCCATCCCTCCACTCCTCAGGTCTCCCAGTACACGTGGCGCCATCCTACCCCAGACCTGTACAGGTGCATGAGGAAAAGGAAGAGGCTGCCTGTGTTCTTTTCCCTAGTTGGCAAACCTTGCATTGCAAGCCAGGATTTTGCCTTGAGCATCCATTCCAAGAGAGAATATCATGCAAATGAAAGCAAAGTCTTTCATTCCATCATGTCATTAAATAATAATCCCAAAGTAGAAATTATGTACAGCGTCTGCAAGATTTATTCTTTATATTAAACATTGTCTGGTTTTAATGTTCACTTGTAAACCCTCTGGCTTTCATTGCAATAAAATTAATCTTCAAAGTTCTGAAGCAATATGAAGTTTCCCAATGCTCCTTATAAACCTCACCCAGTTTCGAAGGTGTCCGATTTCAGAAGCTGATTACTAGGCTGATTAAAATATCTTTACTCACCTGTTAGAGTCATAAACTTATGTCATCCTAAAAAGGCGCATTTTCTGCATGGAGAGAAACTATGACTGACCGCAAGTGCTGGGAAAGTATTTGTCTACTGAATGAGTGACTGAGGAGATTCAAATCAGTTGCCTTTAATAATGTACACAAATAGCATGTTGCCTATGTACTTTGTTTATATTTGTCTTTTTTACTGATGTTTTTATTTGCATTAGAGTTGCTCCTGATCCAAACCAAGACACGCAATATGTCTGCATATGCAAAGATACATTTCCTTTCCCAAAAGAACTGTTTATTTTCAGACAAGAAATAAGATGTGGGTGTAACCAATACAGCAGGAGGGGAGAGGATAAAGGTAAAACTGAAAAGATAATCCAGCTACATCGGTAAGGAGTGCCTAAGGTTTTTGATTAAATTAATTTGTTTTTAATTAGTTATATAACTCTTGCTTGACTCACACACATTGTGTTTGCAGAGTTGTCAGGAAAACCATCTCCTTGTTTGCACATTTTATCTGGAAACGGTTTAGAAACAATAAATGACTGTACAGTGCCATTTTAATGCAAAGTATATTTTTCTCAGCAGTCTTCTACTGTACAACACTGTTCCTCTCATTTCCAGCCCTCAAATTTGGTTCCAAAACACTCAGAAAAGTGTGCAGGCATTCACAACACTATTTTACTGGGA
Organism: Melopsittacus undulatus; assembly: GCF_012275295.1. Taxonomy (NCBI): domain Eukaryota; kingdom Metazoa; phylum Chordata; class Aves; order Psittaciformes; family Psittaculidae; genus Melopsittacus; species Melopsittacus undulatus. Next base: position 22,764,376 of record NC_047531.1, on the reverse strand, counting down.
TACCAAGCTCTATGAGTTGTAAACGAATTGAATTATATAAACAAAGAAATAGTCTATTTCTATGTGTCAAATGTAAGCACAGAAATCAACCAAATACATCATGACTGGCTTCTTCCCTCAAGTTCCTCCCCCATATAGGGGGATATGGAAACTTTGCCATGTGGGATATAAAAACACAAAAGGCAAAAAATCATGAGATTGATGGGATGACATCTCTAGCAAACTGCATGTAAAACTGCATGAATAAAGTGGCTAACTAAGGCTCCAAGCCCTTATTTAGTAAGATGCTATAAGCATCCATATGGTTGTTCTAAAGCTTAAATCCTGTTTCCATGCTTGTATTCCTAATTAGCCATGTGTAGTGCTTTGCTGAATTAGGGCCAATAAGAAGACATTGCTGAGTAACCCCAATACATTTAATCAGTATCAGAGATCTGAACTACATGCCTTTATTTGGTTTAAACTGTTCTCCTAAAAAGCACATCACACTATTCCTGATGAGTCTCCTACTTGCTCTGTTTAGATTTTTATTCCTTTGGGCACTTTGAATACTTAGGATGGGAATAATGTATGTTACATACTATTTTAAACTGGGGGTTTTGTTCAGGGTTTTGGTTTGTGGGTTTTTCTGTTTGTTTCAGCTCTTAGGGGGGATTTGGGTTTTTTGCATACTACTGACTAATCCCTTTTGCAGAAACTCAAAAAAAAAAAGAGGAATAAAAAGAAAAGGAAAAAAAAAGAAAGACATTCATGTTTGATTTGGGAGGAAGCCAGTGTCAACGTGACCAATGATGGGAACAATGATGATATGTTGGGTGTGTCTTTCAACTTCTGGAACATGTAGAAGCCTGTTAAATGGGGCTGAGCGATCCTGACAGAAGTGCTCATCTGGCAGTAAAACTCACTGCAGGGAATAAGGGCTAAAAAAGACACCCAACAACAAAACTTATCAGGTTTTGAAGATCTGATTTCTGCACAGGTCTCAGAGCAGCAAAAACAGCTACTGCAAATGAATATTCTGTGCAGCCCTGATATGAAAAAGCATGAGGTGGTCTTTCTTGCTCAGTAGTGTCCTCAAATATTCTTTGCTCTCCTTAAAATGACTCATATGTGTATTTTCCTTCATCATTAAATACTTTTTATCTTCTGTTCTTGCATTTTGTGTAAAAAAAAAGCTAACAAAGGCATGACCTCTCTTACTTTTCTGTGAATTCACTATTCACTAAAACTGTTGTTTTGTCTACCAGATCGGCTAGTTGTAACTGAGTTGCAGCATATACTGTACACCGTCTATTTATCCTATTATGACCATTTAAAGCCAAGAATGTCCTGTGAGGTTCCCACCTCCTCTGCTTTTGGTATTGTGCAAGTACTTCCCTCCTCCAGTTCTGCCTGTCAGTGTTCCTCTCTTCCAGTTTCAGCAGGTGAAAATAGTTTCCACTATGCAAACTCAGTACTCTGCTTCTCTATTGAAACTGAAACAGGGTATGGCTATTATATCTAAGCCAAAGTCTGACTGTGCTTTCTTGAATATAGCTGGGATAAGATAACAATAGCAGCTGAAAGGTGTTGGCACAGACTTCTGATCAGGATGAAGGTGCAGAATTTTAGCATGTTATGAAACCATACACTGGAGTTTCATGGTTATATGTACCCTATGCAGGTATTTATTCCATGCTGCTGTCAGGTCTATTTTTATATTATTTGGCAACTCCATCTAAAGTAGCAATGCTTATTGCACTTTTGTTTTGATGTGTACATATACCCTAGTTTTCAATTAGTGCTATGTTAAGTTGCTTCATGATCTGGCCAGAGGATTTGGACTGTAATTAAAATAAGTTTTGTATTTGGTACCAAGTAATCATTATGGGTTCACCTAACTAGGATCAAAAACGTAAAAAAGAGATGCAAATTAACTTGTTCAAAAAGTGCAGTACAAGCAAGTTATGTTTACCACAGATTTGCATGGATCTCACCTATGTGTTAAACTGATGAGTTTTGCCATCTCTTCCAGATCAGGTGGACTTCTCGAGTCATTTCTAAGCTAATCTAGATTCAACATCACTAAAACCCTCAAGTCATCCTACTGATCATGTTCATGTCACTGACTATTATTTCTGGAACAAAATAGCAAATCCTCATTTTTTCTTTTTTTCTTTTTTTTGTTTTCTTTTTTTCTTTTTTTTTGTTTTCTTTTGTGTTCAGAGGGAATTTAACTTGAAGAACAGAGGATATAATGCTTAAAATTATAGTCTTCTATAAATGAAGATGACTTGAGAGCTATGAACCAAGAAGCTCAATTAAATGTGGAAGGAATGAGCTAGTGAGCAATACACAAGGGAAAAATAAACCATAGAAAAAATGTATCTTATAGTCATGCAGAAGAAGGACAGAGTGTGCAACAATAGATGCTAATTAAAAACTCTGTCTGTACTGAGTATCACCAAAACTTTTCTTGGAAGGTAAAATTACAGATGATTACACCTCTTCCATCTTTACTTGAATCTGCTGTTTTTAATCCTGTCTTTGTTAATCTGCTTAAAACAAAACCAACGACCCTATGGCTCCACCAGATTTCTTAAACATCTCGAAGTCCAAGTTATGGTGGTAAATTAATATTTCTGAATAATATTAAGCTCCTACACAAACACCCCCTTCCTCTCAACTGCCAAAACCTCTCTCAAAGAAGAAGAGAGCAGCTGACCTTTAAATCTTATCATTAACACTGACATATTTGCTATGCTCATTCATTCAGAATGAATGAAAAATACCATAAACAAAGGACTATGAAAGCACAGTGCATAGCAATAGTATTTTGAATCTCCTTTTTTCTGTCCATCCATCTCTCATTTGCTATATGCACTGTTATGCTTATTTAACCCACTGTATTAGCTGTCTGGCTCGAACTGCCAAATGACAGGCTGGAAGGAACCTTGGAGGACTTGTACTTCAGACAGGGCCAAAACTGTCAGTCTGCTCAGAACTTTACCAGCTTCACCAAAGGTGAGGATTCCTTGGCTTCTTCACACAGTCTGATTCAATGCTTAGTTATTCTCACAGGGTAAATCCTTTCCTTATATCCAGACCTCACTTGGCCTTTTCACGCAGTCTGTTTCAATGCTTAGTTATCCTCACAGGGGAAATCCTTTCCTTATGTCCAGATGGAATCAGTTTTCATTTGATCTGTGCCTGTTGTTTTTCACCTCTGCCCCACTGTGCAGGGTCTGGCTTCATCTCTTTGATGCCTGTGGGTACTGGGAACTGCTGGTCAGTCCTATCCCTACTATGGGCTGGACCAGCCCAGCTCCCTCAGCCTCTCCTCAAGGTCAAGAGCTCTAGCCACAGCTATCACGGTGGCCCTATGTTGAGCTTGCTTCAGTTATTAGCATCATTGTTGTTCTGGAGGACTAAAATCGAGTGCAAGAATGCAGATGTAGTCTAACAGGTGCCAAATAAAGTGGGATAATCACCTTCTTTTCTCTATTTGATATAGTCTTCTTGATACAACCTGGTATGCTTACTCTCCACCACTGCCAGAGCATGCTAGTAGACCTGACCTCTGGAACAGCTTTAAGTGATATCTTAAAGTGGTTTGGCGACTAATGCTTTAATTGTTCTCCTCACAGCTCCCAGTATTTCCCAGGTCAGAATAAATGAAACTTGAGTGCAGGATGTACAAGCCCTTAGCAGGAAGATGTAAACATTATGATTCACCTGAAAATCATGGGACCTTAGATATTTACAGCAGATACGCTTATAGCATATGTGTTGATTTGTTGTATTAGATGATCCAATCACTGTGGGCCTGAAAGACAACTTCTGGAAATCTCTATCAGCCACTTGGTCATTACATCATTTAGACTTCTTGCAGCTCTACACATAGTGCTCTTTTTGTATTGACCACCTGAATGTGGAACTCATCCTTCTCTGTAGTGGATGCCTTTTGAAGTGTTCTCTTTAGGTTAACATTTCGGTGGATTAAAACTCTGCATTTGTTAGACCTTTTGTTTAATATTTATGCTATTTTATTATGTAACACTGATTATGCTGATGATATGAAATAACTGGCCTGTGAACTGATTTGCTCATTAAGGGCTTTCAGACATGAAAATGTGTATGATTTCAGCCAGCAATAAAAGAGGCCATAAAGAGCTATGACCGTGCAACCAGGAATATGAATGGGACTTGAGGCTTTCCTACACAGCTCTATGAAAATATCAAAAGCCAGGCAGATGAGTATTTCACTAAAGCATTGCAGCACATGAATAAAAATCTTCTGGGTGGATTTTTTTTTTTTCTGTGTAGGAATGGATTGCAGTTATTGCAGAAATAGTCAGCAACTATTTATGTTTTGAATGCTTATTAGTGACCACAGGTGAAGTCTACCTCAGAAGCTACTACTTTTGTGTTATCTTCCTTCATCTAATTTTTATTAAAATCAGTCCTAGTTTATTACATTACACTACAGATTTATGTGTATAAGTGTATGCATGTGAGTGAGTGTGTATGTGAGACAGATAAGGAAGAAGGCAATGCAATTCTGCTAGTGAAATGTCAAAATAAAAATATCAATGTTATGGAAATGTGCCATGTGAGAGAAAACTGTTGAAAGATGATGGTCTATTGCAGTTATTTTTTATCAAATAGTAGTTTTTCTTCTTTTTTTTTCTGGTAATGTACAACTTTTTGTTCTCTCTATGGTTTTTATTTTCTGTAGCACTGAGCCTTCTGGAGCTGAGGAATATTGCGATCGCTTCCTTTCCAGCTTGAATTCCCTCTTTGCAAAACCCCTAGAAGTACCTAACTTTTTTCCCTCTCTCCTTACAAGTCTCAGTAGGACAGTTTATAAATTCAGACTTTTATCCTATGAGAGTTTGCAACTATACGAAAACTTACCAAACACCAAAACCTTCTACTGAGAGGATTTTGCTTTCCAGGGTGACTTATGCAAGTTACATTTAAAGGCCTAATACCCTGTTTCTGCTCAATTGCCTCTGTGGCCTGGCTTTCTATGATAACCTCTTATTGAACTACTGCAAAGGACCATAGATATCCCTCACTGTTCTAAATAATGGGAAATATCTCTCTAAGAAATCTGGAACATGGAACAGAATGAAAGCAGGAGATATACAAACACCGCTATGGCTAATTAAATAGGCTACCTTATAGTGGGCAGTGGGCAGCTCTAATAGACATCATGGCACCTTCTCTTTAGCAACTGCTTAAGATGTCAAAGACTGGAAGTCCTGTAGAGTAAGCAGTATGAATTGCTCATTGTTCTTTCTTTTTTCTTTTAATTTTCATCTTCTTTTCATCATAGTAACTTCTATATCAGATTGCCTGAATAATGTTCATAGTTCCTTTTCTTTTCAACAGTACATCCACAGAGCACTAGAGACAAGAGAATTATGTGGAAAGTAGCAAAGATTACTTTCCGTAGGACAGATCCAGGATTCAAGGGTCTTCCCAGGCATTCTGAGAGATTAGTCACTAATGCTAGAAACTGCAGCAGCCAACAAGACCCAGGCATACAGTCTAAGAAAAGCTGTAGAATTTTTTGAAAGAGAAAGTAATATAACATCTTTTCATATGGAAAGAGCTTATTTCACCACAGAGTGAAACTTTAAAATTTTTGTAAAAAACTTTCACTCATCAGTCAAAATAAAGAAAATATGCTGTCAGCAGCATAAAAAACTTTTAAAATAACTGTAGCTTGCACAAATGCTTTTGAAAAAGAAAAAAATGAAGTGTTTACAGTAAAATAATACTAAACCCAGGCCATTTTGACTATTCTGAAAATGCTTTAAACCAGTAACTAGAAAACACTTGTTTATATATTTAAGTTTAACTGCAGCTTTATTTGGAGAGACAGATGACTGTGGTTTTGGTCTTTTAAATGAGATCCAGATATTTTCTGTGTTTCAAGCTGAAATGCAATTGGACATCTGCTACTGTAAGTTAATCAAATCATTGTTGGTTTTCCTGCAGAGTGAGTTTAATTGTTCTGTAACTAGGTTGGGTGCACAATGCAATCCTCCCCATGGCTATGTACATTTATTTAAATTGCCTCTGAAGGTGACAGTGATATACTATAACATGAAATTTGTGTTGATCAACAGAGAACTCCCCACAAAACAGTAACTACAAACAGAGCAGTAATATGAACAAATCATTCAGCTAAACAAGATGGCAGGTGGAAGATCTGGTTTTGAATACTAAGAATGCAATCAGTTGAAGTGCTGAACTATAGGCATTCTTGATTAGGATGTGATTCTAAGTGAAAATAGAAAGAGGCTGCCTAGAGTGGAACATTTTCTCTGTTAGGAAAAACTGTCGTTTATTTATTTTAATTATAGTGGCTTCCAGGCAGAAACTCCTTTTGACAAGACTTGAAAATAAAGTGTTATTTTGTTTGCAAGAAGAGTCAAGACAGAAAGTGACTGTGACTGGCAAGTGAATATTAAGAATATGAAATAATATTTAATAATATACTTGAAATAAAGACTGTGTAATTTGCAATGCTGAGGATGTCCATACTCATCTCTCCTAGTGCTAAAGTTATACAGCATTTTAAGTACCTGGCTGCACTGGTGCCACAAATAATAGCATTGAAGTTGGTGTAAATAATGATTAGCTACTCACAGGTGTGTATTGGGACAGCACACTGTCCCAGTGTAATTTCTTTTTTTTTTAACCTCTTAAAGAGCTACTACATGAAATGACTATTTGAATGTTTCCATTATTCTCAATAATATATTATGTGTCCCATAGTTTTCTTTATAGCACACTGGTTTGTCTTCTCAACAATTCTCATCAATATATCACCCATTAACAATCTGAACTTTTTCATGGTTATTCTATAAACCTTTCTGTGCCCTTTCTCTGGTGGGGGGATTTGGCTGGTTTTTTCCCCCTAGAAATGTGAATTTCTTTCTGCGCTTTAGCATCTTCTTCTTTGGTTTCTACTTCAGGCAGCCAGTACACATATCAGATTATTTGTTTTGACAGCATCCCACAATCCGTAGTAAGTTACTGGGGTCATATGTAGCTGCTCCAACTTGTGAGTATTGGGAAGTCATGTGTTTTTTCACTGAGTGAAATAAAAGTAAAAACATTTACAAAAACATACTCATGCAAACAGTTTCTCTTGGATAAGTGTTTGTAGAAATCTATTAAGGCATACTCCACAGCATAGTATCCACTGTTCACAGTAGCAGCATTTTGTGGTTATACTGGGTTAGCATACACTTCAAAGTGAAATCCAGATTTTTGGGAAATGGTTTAATTAGTTTATACCAATTCAAATATCCTGGAAATAAGAATGAATTAATACTTCCTGTTGTCAAGGAAAAGGGGTTATTGACACGACCCTGCTCCTTGAGCTGTCTTACATGTTTCTTACAGGTAAGACTCTGCACTTCAATGGGCAGTACCCAGTGAATAGAAAATGAATAATAGTGTGTGGGGGGAAGATTTCTATGTAAATTGGGATAGTTTCCAAAGTGACTCACCCTAAATCATTACAAAGATTTTGATCCCTTGAAACTGCTCATTGTGCCAGAATTGCACAGCTGAGCTCTCTCACCCTCTATTTCACAATCCCACTCTAAGCAGTTTACAGAAAATAATCATGGTAGTGCTCCACCCTGAAAATGAAATACTGAAATCAGCTTGAGGTTACGTGAGGGAATTCTGCTAGCCTGAACAGTAAAAACAAATTGAAACCAAAGACGGAAACACCTTGCATGAGAGTGGAATCCCCCAGGTCCCCTTGGCAAGTGATGTAACTTTTTGCATTATATTTTTGCTCTTTATGAGGAACACTGCTAAATGGTCACAGGCTTGGCACAATGTGGGTGACATGAATGCATTCCAAACCTCATTATACACTTGCAAGTGGGACAAGTATTGAAACAGAAATATTTTCAGCAAAAAACGTAGGTCCTCTATGACAGAATTCTTGAAAGTAATCTCAGTGCTAGCAATACTTCCACAAAACCACCAGTCTGAAAATTCTCTTCAAGAGAAAAATAGAAAATAGAGTTCATATGCAGTTCATGGAATCATAGAATCATAGAATAGTTAGGGTTGGAAAGGACCTTAAGATCATCTAGTTCCAACCCCCTTGACATGGGCAGGGACACCTCACACTAAACCATGTCAACCAGCTTCATCCAACCTGGCCTTGACAACAAAAGGTATGGAGCATTCACAACCTCCCTGGGCAACCCATTCCATTCAAAGAATCCAGAGAAGGTCTAGGCTGCACACTGGTTTTGCAGGCTGTCTTCTTATGGAAGCATTAGGTCTTTTTTTTTTGTTTTACTTTGACCTTTATTTGGGAGAATAAAACTTGTGATCTTATATGAGGAGCAAGCATAGGAAGAGTCAGTGTATGAGTCAACTGTTTTACAAGTGCTGATGAAGAGGCTAAGATTTGCATCATACTTAGAGAAACCTTATTTCACAAGGGGGCCAAGATTGTTGTTGAAATGCCTCAACTTGTCAAGTGCCCACCCTGCAGTGGCTAAAAGAAGATAAATATTTGTTACATGAAATAAACCATGAAATTATTAAAGTGCAGAGACTGATAACCTTGTAGCTGAAAATTTATCACTAAAAAAAACCCCAAGTGTGTTTATTAGAAAACAGTGGAATTTGACTCTGAAAGAATTTCTCACATTGTCTTATACTAAAAGAAATACAGTTAATCTCCATTATTATCTTATGTGGCAAAACCAGTGTCCTATAACAGTAATTACCAGTTGGCAAAATACCCACCTGAGGCTTTTTTTTCTTAAATATCACAGACAAGTGTATCTTCTATACCAAATATGTCAAATATCAAATATATCAAATATATCACAGACAAATGAGGTCCTGCTGAGGACCACCAAATAAGGGTCAGATTTCTGCTTACAAGCAGCAGTGAAAAAGCAAGTCCTGAAAGTATGGCTGTAAAATAACAAGAAAAATATATGATGAGCTGAGCCAGTCTTTAAAATGTAGCAAAGGTTCCCCAAATCTTGGCTTTTGGCATCAGTTGATCCTGCTTTAAAAAGACGGTGGTCATAGCAGTGGTTCATAGAGAAATGCATTCATGTGACAAAACAGCTAACACAAGGAGTTGTGACGACCTACACACTCTTTGGCAATATATGCTCGTAACTCAACAAGCATGGACACTGCCATTTTTGTCAAAGCTGTATTTCCAAATATTTGTGAAGAATCTTGCATAACGCCTGCATACACCTATGTCTACAGATCAAAGCTACCTTTTAGAACTGCCAACTGGAAGTGTTTGTGAAACCGTAGAATTAAGAGGGGAAAATATGAAGAAAACTAAGTACTTTGCAAATATTCCTACTTAGCATCACTTTGAGGAGGTCATTAGCAGTGACAGCAGCTGCTAAATGTTTCATGATTAGGAAAAGAGAGCATCTGAAATGATTTATGAGTATACAGACAGTCTTAGCTAGTCCAGATAAAGCTTTATTTAGAAGGCTGAATCCCAAATTCAAGTCTAAACTTTCTTCACATCTTTGCTATTTTGATGCAAGCCTGTCCTGAGTAAACATCACAGCAAAGGAAAAAATTGCACAGACTAAAACATATACCATCCTGCGGGGTATCAGTGTCAGCCTTTGGCACTTTACTGTGATCTCTTGTCATATTGTCACAGTGCTGACACCATGCAGATATCTCAGCTGAGAAGGTCTGTTCCAGAAAGCTCAAGGCTGGAGGTCTTTGCCTCCTTTTAACACTGTTTATGTAGGAGCTAAGGGAATTATATAATGAAAGGTGAGTACATAACACAAGATTTTTTTTTTCTGGGTTCCAGCTTAACTTCTAAGGGAACTGTACATGTACTGTGTTAGAGGACTACTCTGTCCTTATTCATTCCAGCAGTGAAGAAGACATTCACAAGATGGATAAGTTGTCTTTCAGTACTAAACTTCTGTGGACCTTGTGTGTGTGAAATTCAGTGGGTGAGGTGGAAAACCAGTGAAATGGGAGGCTTTGATTAAAATCATTCTTCTCTTCAGGATTAAAGGCAATTATTTGGTTTTATTTGTATTAGCCTGTAAAATAAAAAGTATCTTTCTATAGATAAGGCAATAAGAAAATCTCCAGATAATTGGGAGTATTATTTTGGTTATTTCATATTAACAAACTTCTTGGGTTCAATCTAACATTTTCTGTGTACTTCCTCCTGTACTGTGGAGTAAGTAAGACTTGGTAATCATAACAGGTCATTCTAATCTGAAAAATCTATATGTTATTGAAGTTTAACACCAGTGCATCTGCCATAATTCAGATCTTTAAAAGTTAGCTGGATCATGCAACATCAGCCAGTCTAATCATATTGACACTTCAAAGTCAAGGAAGAATCATTACATGTACCACAATTACATATTTTAAAATTAAATGAATTGCACTCTGGAAGAGCCTATTTGTATCCTGCTGTCGAAAAGGGAACTTCTGCATTTCCTCACGTTAATTTTTATTATTTATGTGCTTAATGCTAGGTGAATTTAGTTTGTTTTGTCTGAAAGGGTTCAGGAATGGTGTTTTTATTATATTGGTTTGTTGATGCATGACAATAATAACTTCCTTTCTAACTAAGCAGAAGAATAATATGAACAGTTTAATTCACCTTTCTTCACAAAATGTTTAAGTTCAGCAAGTCTCTGAAGTATGTGCCAAACTTCAGCTTAACCTTCAGTGTAGACTACCTGTCATAGAGAGGTAGTGAGTGAAAAAAAGTTTCCTGGTTAAGGGGAATTCCCTTTGTAGCTATATCTCTTGAATCTTTGCCTCTGCATTCCTGCCTGGAGTTCCAATGCACTAGGAATGGGTGGGGAGGAGGCATAGCAGGTCAGGAAGGATAAGTAAAGTCACAGTGGCCTGTTGCGCTTGCCACTGGTGTAGCGTGTTGGCAGAAAGCCTAGAGGTGCCCCATAGTACCTTTAGGGCTATATCTATAATGTGTGTTTGCTCTTGGTCTCCAAGGCAGCTGGACTCAAGCTGGCCCTGATTCAAAAGCCACATGAGTGCACTGATACAGCACTGTCTCTTAGAAGCTCCTGAGCTCTGTCTCTCAGAAGGGTTCATTAGTGTAGAACTGCACTGTCAGCAGTTATCCTAGACTGCAGCTTGCATGAAACTCACATGTGCATTCATGCCTGCTCAGAGCATAGTAGATATGTCTCATTGTGCCTGAAATATGCCGGGTAAATATTTCTGAAACAGTCCCAGGAGCACTAGGCACCATAAGGCAAAGTTCTGCTATAATACTGCACATTATTGAATCAGCATCTTTCTGAGTTGCCTTGTCAATATCCTTATAATATAAGGGAGTGTTAGAATCTCTATTTTTGTGTATGGAGGGTGTACCAAGGGGTAGTTGCTCTTGGAAGCAGTAGCTCATGTTAGCTCAGTTGTACAAACACTTATGTACGTGATCAGCTTCATTCACCGAAGTTCTTTTCTGGTTCCAGAGGGCCACTCATGCGTGAAGATCGTTTATACGTCTATTTGCAGGGTTGATGTTCGTAACAAGAGTTCAAAGTTCACCTTCAAAAGTAGAATAAATTTTGAGTCTCACTAAAAATACAGGTCTGTGGCCTATCAATCAGGAGTACAAATTGATAAATGCAACAGGGAAACATGGCTTTAACCAAGAAGGTGGGAAGAGAAGGAAGTAATTGTTAGTGATTGTAACTCACTCAAGGGCTTACCTCAAGGCAAAGCCTAAGGGCATATGAAATTTTCAAGTCAGCATCAACAACTTTCTGCTTTCCAGAGGTTATTATTGTTAGATCACTGTTTCTGAGTCTGGAACTGAAGAAGGTCACATCATTTAGACAAAATCTATATTTCCTAAAGTAGAATTTGGTTAGTATAGTTTAGCTTTGAGATTGACCAATAAAACATAAATGAAAGTCTGGACACACTGGGTGAAATTTTTAAAAACCCAGCCATGCTGCTTTTTCTATTCTTGTACCATAGAACTTTGCAAATAGAAATATTTTAAAAGCAATCTGCAAATTAATAAACTATACGGTGTCATTTGCCTCTTTACATTTCTTAATTAAACAATTAAGGAAATCTCTGCTAGTTTTCCTAAGGAAGAATGGAACTGTAGACAGAAAATCTGGGTTGGAGATGGCATCCACTCATTGGACTTTATGAGGTTTTGAGGTTTACTTTCTTTTAGAATAATTTGTTTCCTTTTACAGCTCATCTATTTAATCTCTGTGTTTAAAAACAGTGGTGAAACTCAATATTCTGGACATGCTTTCCAGCATGTATCATATCTAAAAGATAAAATGGAAACATTTGAAAAGCTGTGTTAGAGCAACACTGTCTTCGTTTATAATGATAATTTTGATTTGGTTTTTTTTGTGTGGGGGTTGGTCTTTTTTATTTTCTGGGTTTTTTTTTTTTTTAGTTCTTCCTGACCATGTTTGTGAGAGTTTTTCACTGGGAGACAATTTGACAGTCTAGAGTATGCTACTACTAGAGTACTGTATTCTACAGTATTCTAGTATTCTACAGTCTAGAGTATTCCACTTAGGAACACTCTAGATCTCTTTTCTCACCATCTTAAATCCTATGGCCAAAAAAAATGTCAAGAATTAATTTCTTGATGTATCACCTGTTTTGTTGTCAAGGCTCGCTTTTCAGAAGAGTCTGTTTGTTTGCAAAGTGCATAGAGGACCATTTCAGTGAAGCAGGTTGTTCGCAATTACTATTCAAGCTGACGTATTCTCCAGAAATGTCAGGCAAATCGTCTCCCCTCTGTCCTAAGTAGTTTCCTTAGTCATTTGCTCTCCCTCAGATATTTAACAGCTGTCTCTAGCCAACCGATAATCTGGCATAATTTTTCCCATTTTCTTGGCTTGGCCTATTCATCTCATATTGGTGCAAAGAACACTTGCACTGCTTGAACATTCAATAGCAATGCCATTCTTACACTGTTATATATCACCCCTTTGTGCATCTCAGACACAAAACACACGTCTTAAAATCTCTTTAATACCTTGTGTCTTGGAAATGAAAAGGAGTCTGTCCATCACATGTCCTTTCTACAATTTCTTTACTATACAAAGAAAGATCAGGAAGTCTAAGGCCTTGACAAAGAAGAGTGTTTTAATCCAAACAGTTCTGCTAAGAACTGCCTGACTATTACTGAAAGAAAGACTTCTTTGGAGAATGACATCTTGAGAGATTATATCTGTAAGCACCACCACTAATGGGGCATCCATTTGTCTTAACATTATTTTCAGTTATGCTCCATCCACTTTCTCCCTCGGTTGCTTGCTAATTGTCTAATATTCGTTTCACTTTGCTGTTCCTAGATACATTTCTCAATTGGATGTTGCTTTCTACTTTCTTATCCAGTCTTAACACATGCATTTTGAAGGAAGCCATGCATTGAATACGTATGGTATAATTTCCCCTGTTCCTGCTTCTCTTCCTTATCCTCCAAAGAGTTAACATCCTTTAAAAGAATTTTTGATTAATCTTTTCTGTAGCTATAGCTATCTGTATTATCAGAGATGATAATGAGTAGAATAAGCCACTTTTTATTCTGGAGTCACAGTGTTTTTCTATCTATCCATTCTTCTGTAACAACTTTTCTTAATGGAAGGAGGGGTAAAATAAGAGAAGTGAAATCTAATAATCTGAAGGGGGCCTACAGGGATGCTGGTGAGGGACTATTCATTAAGGACTGTAGTGATACGACAAGGGGTAATGAGTTGAAACTTAAACAGCAGCAGTTTAGACTGGATATAAGGAAGAAATTCTTTACTGTTAGGGTGGTGAGGCACTGGAATGGGTTGCCCAGGGAGGTTGTGAATGCTCCATGCCTGGCAGTGTTCAAGGCCAGGGTGGATGAAGCCTTGGGTGATACGGTTTAGTGTGAGGTGTCCCTGCCCATGGCAGTGGGGTTGGAACTTGATGATCTTAAGGTCCTTTCCAACCCTGACTATTCTATGATTCTATGATTCTAATTCTACAAATCGAAAGTTTCCACAAAATCTGGAAGTTCAGACCCAATATAGATTAAGGGGTGTGTGTGTGCAGAATATATTGCAACACATAAGAACATAATTATAAAAGTTTATTATATAAAGTATATAATATATATGAAAGTATATAATATATATAAATTATGTATTAGTTATATATTAGTATACATACTATCTATAAACGACGTAATAAGAATGGAATGGAGTAGAATATACTAGAGAAAACTAGACCAGAAGAGAACAGGAGTGTGATGAAAGAAAAGGTGTAAGTTTTATAACAGTAGATGACATTACATCAGATTTCTGTTTTGTCTATATATGCTCAGACTAGACTTTATGGATCATGCAAGGGGATGAAGTGACATAGAGGAATATTTTTGTTGTATAATTCTGTTAGCTTAGAGGATTAATTTAACTAGCAGGTCATCTATGATCCTGGGGGAAGATATATAGCTCTACCAAGGATAAACTGGATCAGAAGGCTGATAAGAATTTTCTAAAGGAACCCATGCTACACAAATCCCATGAAAAAAATATTCCCTGCGTACTCCTGCCTGAAATCAAGGAGTTCAGGCTTCTTCATCTGACTTCGTCTCTTTTGCTTGGTGTGCATTTACTGGGACAGGAGTGAAAAGTTCACTCTTGGCATAGAAAGGAAAAGCTGTATTTTTACACTGATTTTGCTCATAAAGTTGAACATAATTCTTTTCATCACTTTAACTCCAGTATTTAGGCCAAGCAGCCAAATTGATATAAATTTACTCAATCTATTGTCCGTGATGAAGAATTAGTTGGGTTATGGAATTGTAACATTTCCTGTTAACAGAAGTGCTAAGGGGATCCTGTGCAGTGATTTGCCCATATATAGTGACTTTATGAATCAGCATTTTCTAACGGTTATGTTTGGCTCGGAACCCGGATGGATTAGTACCTAGTGGGAAAAAAAAACAAACACAAAAGGTGCCTTGTGTTATTTTAAAATTGTTAGTGGAAAAATAAATGATGATCACTGGGCATATATGGTTCCCAGTGATATTCAGCTTCTGTCACCTTCACCCCTGTTTAGTAATATCTTATTCAGTAGCAGTTCTACAGATATGAAGGGGACAGCTCACAGTGTATATTATTTTCCCTGAGCAAAGCTGACAATATATCCTTGAGATACTAAATTATGACAGAATTCAGTGGGGCACCTGTTAAGGGAGACATAAGTTCGCAGTCTGGAGCAAGTTTTCACATACTATTAAATAGCAGAAGATTAGAAACTATTGTAAAATGGCTTCCAACCATCCAATCTAAAATAAACATAATGTTGTAACCAGCTTGCAGAGGTGAGTGCTGACCTATTCTTTTTCGGTGAGAAAGTACTCAATGATTGCTTGCAATTAACAAGTTTGGGAAAATAGAAAAATAATGGGTTGATCTGGCAGATATCTCAAAATTTATTTAGGAAGTACCATATAAGCTTAATAATACATATTATGTTTGCATAATGTTTTAAAATCATAAAAAAGGAAAGAATATAGTAGAAAAAGTTCAAATCGCTAATGAAGAAGTCATTTGAAATGAATGGGTTATGTGCAATGAAATTATTAACACAACATCCTGCAGTATCCAAAAAGCAGACTAGCAGTAATTCAAGTCCTGCAGGAAAAAATCAATAAGGGTTTCTCATGCCTTTCTGATCAAGACTGTAGTACAATATTAGCAACCTGTGAAACAATGGGGTACTCATTTAATCTTGTAAGTATGCAATGTTTATCAGATCAGTCATATTTTCCATGCTTGCAAAACCTCTCTCTCCTATTATGATAAGGTCTGTGATGGAATCTTGGAGGAAGAAGGTTTCTGTCACTCTCACATGAAGTTTATACTGAAAAGGAAAGAAAATTAAGTGGTTATTTACTTAAGCATTCAAACATAAAAAGAAAATATTAAATTTAAGGTTTCAAGTGTATGTGTTACACTGCAGGATTTAATTCTCTCCTTCCATTGAGTAAATTAAGACTAAATATTAGGGTTCCATTACAACAACACCATATGAATCTGCTGTTGTATAAGAATTAAGTCTAAAGGATACAACTACCCCTTGGTTTGCACTATGGGTATTAATTCAAAATCAAGTACGATTTAAGCCACTGTTACTGAATTGTTGCCTTTCAGAACTGTCTTTAAGCTCTCAAATTGTTAGGGATCCAGGGACTTCTTACCTGCATATCAGATTGTAACTTTGTGCTTAAAATATTTTCCTTTAGGAATTATTCTTGTTTTCCCTTTATCTGAAGAATTAACTATTTTGTTATGGAAAACTGAGTTTCTTTCCAAAATGGATTACTCAAGAAGCATTATAAAATTCAAGTCTCTTTCAGAAACATAGTATTGTCTGTGACCTATTTATGATTCTATTTTTTCATATCTGGCATAGAAATGTAGAATACCATTTTTTTAAATTTCAGCTGATCTCATTACTGAGTATATTGCAAAAATACATTAAGCTATGAGTATATGGTGCATTGACAACTGCAGTTCCAAGTCTTCAAAGCAATGTTTCAGCTCAGTACACATGAAAAAGCTTATACTGAATCATATACTTAAGCTGATAACTTCTGGATAAGCCACTTACATAGGAATTAAGTTTAAGCAACTGCTTAAATGGTCTGCTCAGTCAAAGTCTTTTCCTTCTCTGGGTCTGTTCAGAAAGTATCAGAAAAGTATTACTTTGTGCTGCAACTGGAAAAACTTCAGTGCACAGGTAAATTTGAAGAACATGCTATTATGGAGAAGAAAGTGCAATTGCTAGCTGCAATAAATAATAGAAATTATAGTCAGGCAGTAGAACCTATTAGGGATTATTTAAGTTTCAGTGCAATGAAAACACTGTATACTGCCATAAATAAATGAGTTCATTGCTTGTTGAGCCATATTTACTTCAGGTAAGTTCTGAATCAAACAACAGTTTTTAACACTGTGGTCAAACTATAAAAAAGACAAAATAGTATTTCAAAAATGCCTATTTCAAATACTAAAATTTATCCACTGATAGCAACTCTTGAAAGAAAGGACCCCCCTATTTGGACAAAGTTAAATGTGCATAATCTAATTAATGTACTTAAATATTTCACTAGATATCAGATGTTTTATAAAACAAAGCCTAGGGAAGGAACAGTAGATTCAACTGGACTACTCTCATCTGGTTACAGTACACTTTACTTGAGTAAATAAGGTTTTACAGGATATTCCTATCTTAACATAAAAAAAGTGCATCTTATCACCTTTCCTGTGGAGAGTGTGTAATGTCTTTTTAACCCACTGCATGAAGCCATTACAAGAATAAATTAGAACAAACTTCTAACTAAAGTCTGCATGCTGTCTACAGGGTGTTAGAAATTTGCTTCGCCAGAAATGACTCCAAAATCACAAATTCTTCATATAAGATACTCAGCAACACTAAATAAAATAGGCCTGTTGGTTAACGATCCATTAAATTTTATATGTACCATAAACCAGACCTACTTTGGATGGATCCTTAATTAAATTATAGGATTGTCATTCAACTTTCTTTCTGGAAATAGATACTTAACAAATTTTATGAACATGATTTTCATATCTGCTAAGTATCTGCACCTCTTGACTTCTCTACTGACTTAATTAGAAATTGTGCGTGTCCACATCTGCAGGTTTAAATGATAAGAACTTGAGTTGATTAGAAACACTTGCTCACAGCTCACAAATTGTCATTCGTTATTATGCCACACCACAGTGATCTCCAAACCCAGCAATTTGTGAAAGTAACACACCATTATGGTCATTACTATCTGCATCCTCACATATCTTTGTACTATGATATACACATCAAGCAAATCATTACGTTAATTACAATGCATTTGTAAAGTTGTAGCTTTTCAGGCCAGAAGGGACCATCCTAACCAAATAATATGTCCACTCGTGTAATAATTATTTTTCTCACTCTGTCTTTGTACGTAATCAAACTTAAATAATAAATGCACTTGCTTCAAGCTTGTATGCCAATGTTGCACAGAAATAGCGTAGCATAGCTTACTGGATTAGTTTTACCTAAGCTTTAACTTAGCTAAACTAAGAGTCATAATAAGAAAAATGCTTATACTGTAATGCAGTAGCTCTTTTGCCTGACTTACACCACCTGCCACTCTTTGCCCCCAAAGGAAAAGGTAAAGGAGAATAAAGCTTCCTCTTCAAAGACAAAATCACAAAACTGGTAAGGAACCTCTCAAAATTCAGCGACAGTATACCACAGGATCAAGTAATATTTGTTCAGTGAATACACTACTAGAGCTCAAAATTAAAAAATAAGTTTATGCTGTGGATAAGTGTGCAATCTGCAATGGCAGCATCTCCCTAAATCCTGTATGTGCATCTTGCACATCTCTTTACTAATCATTAAAATTGTCTGTATTGCAGCTAATGTGCTGCACTATACTAAGGTTATCAGACAAGTTTACAAACTTGTTTGCCACACCTTTGTACATCTTATATCCGTATGTAAATTTTTGGATTTAGGAGCACTTTCTACCTCCTTGGTTTGGGGGATTGCCATGGATACCTCTCATCTCCATGGTGGGGCCTAACCTCTGGGACACAGTATAAGACTTTCTGTCAGAAAATTTCTGTTTTCCATGGAAATGAAACCCAAACATATAATCTGGGAAAAAGACCTCCACCAAGGAAAAAATATGTACTTCATTTTTCTTCCAAAGCCCTTGAAGTCTTTCCTGGGTAGAGAACCAATGTAAACTCCATCGGTCCAAGCTGTTCATAGAACAGTAATAGTTGGAAGGGACCTCAGGAGGCCTCTTGTTCACAGAGCAGAGTTAGCTGCAAAGCGAGATTACTCATGGCTTTAGTAAATTTCAACTTCAAAATCAATGATCAGGGTGATTGTGTGTCCTATTTAAGCATGTCCTCATCATGAAACTTTCTCTTATTTCTTATTTCATTTGCTTAAAAAACAAGATGTAACTGGTATATACAACTATCAAGTAACGGAAATATGAAAGTAAACATAGTTTTTTCAGTATAGATGAGCTGCTTGATTTTTCTATTTTTTTTTTCTTGTATTCCGTGTAATTTTGTGTTTTATAAGTGACTTAATCTGGGGAGGGGGGAGGGGGAAGAGGGAAAGTGGACCCAACCTCCTCAAAACAACAAGAAGATAACCACTTTCTTATTCTTTTTTTCCCCCTATTATTCATCATGAGTAAAAAAAAGTATATTTAGATAATTATTTTTTATTATATCAAGTTAGAATAAAAAAGGAAATATATGGGCAATGAGTTATCACATAAGTCTACATGTCTAAAAGTAGAAGAACTGTCAATTTTAACAGTAACATTGCTATATCTACACGCTGGTATGACTCACATTGTGTTTGACAAAGTGCAGTTAGAATGTTTCTGCAGTTTTTTAAAGCCTGCAAGTCAATTAAGAAGTGAGAGCTGGAATAACCTAAATTATAATGCAGATAGAATGTCCACTGATTACGATGACTTCAGTAATAGGTGGGCTACAGTTTGAGGTTCATGTAGAGCAAACATAATGTCCAATATTCTGCAGGTTGGAATACTGCACATTTAATATTCTAGAGTACTGTTGTGGTGTCATGAGTCTTTTTAATCTCCCTCTATACAAACCTTCCCAATACAACAGATAGTCTAAATATTGATTTGCACATACCTGACTTGATAGTACTGATTTAAACAAAAAATACTTTTTAATTTAATTTTAAATCTAGGATTGCTAACCCTTTTTGGACTGGATCAAAGACAGCAATTACTCTTACCAGTTCTGTAATTGCAGTTCTCTCCTGGCTTGACATAAAGGATGCAGAGAGATTAATCAGTGACAGGTAGATGCAATGGTACGTGCATATTTTTTGTATTGTTAAATGCAAGAAAGATCTTGGATAGAATATGGACAGGATCTCTTTAAGTCAATTCTTCCATTCTTACACCTAAGTAAAATATAGGGTGTTAGTGACAATGGGTGAAAATACTGAAGTTGTACTTTATATTGGTACATACAAACTTTTTAAAAGAAGTTTCCAAGTTAACTGTGTAGGCAAAGGCATTAAAGTGAAATTTGCCTATCCATACTGCTGTTTCATGTGCTTTAATGATGTTTCTGTAGTGTAGAAGTTCACTACTAAAATTAGAAATTGAAGCCACTATCCCAGTGTTTTATCTTTACTCAATGAAACAGGTTTTACTGGATGGGAATTTCAGAGAGATAGAGGGCCTTAGTAGGTACAGCTGTATCTATTCATATGTGGAACATGATTACAGTATACCAACATCAAGAATATTAGCTTAGAAAGTGTTTTGAATATATTGATTATAAAAAGGAGTTATTAAAATATTTTCTATTTCCATTTTAATGAGATTGTCATTTCACAATTTGCTCTGAAAAAGGGCAGCATGTTAGTAACCCTGTTTTCAGAGAAAAATGCATCATATGTTAAATCTTTATATGTTTTAGTTTTCTACAGCAATGGATTGACCTATAGATCATTTCAGCTAGAAGAATAACTGAATTTTATTGGCTCAAATATACCAGCAAGAGCACTAAAGACTGCTTTATCTTCTTCACCCTTACCAGTAATTAAACAAATAATCACTGTAGAAAGTTTATGGAATGCTCTGAATGGAGCTCCTATAGCTCAACATACCTGTGAAATAGATGAATAAATGTGAACAAGTCATTCTCTATCCTATTCTAACAAGTGTCCAGCTATCTCAGTCAGTAGAACATGGGACCATTCTAAGTGGAAAGAAACTGCTATTTTGCAGCCATTAAGTGTCTAATTTATGACAGATTTTTTTTTTGTGATGTCTGAAAGTGGATTGAGATGTATCTCACCTACTAACACTTTTTTTCACACTGCTTGAGTGCAAAAGAAAATGGAAAATTTTGTAAACAAATGAAATCTTGTCTTATTCACTAAAAATGAAGACTACGAGTTCTCAGTAGCATATTCAGGAACAACAAATACTATTGCAGCAATGGGAATATCCTCACACTATGCTTGTTAGCCTCAATGCTTCAGGATGTGGAAAAGTCTTTTTCTAATATGATTTTATGCTTTATGTTGCCTTTATACTTTTGCTCTTCAGTCATCATCTACCTGACTAAAACACATATCTGATCAAAACTGAGATGCTAAAAGGAGATAATCTCACAAGAATCCTTAAAAAATTGTGAAATTTATTTCTCTAAATACTGTCTTGTGAAAGCAAAATTTGTCTTAGTGTAGGAACTATACATTAATATAAAGATTATAACTTCATTGAAACATAATTGTGCTGCCTCAAATTATGACCTTCATTTATCAAGACTCTTAAATACACGTTTGATTTTAAGTAAGTAAATAATATCCTTGACTTCAGGGACACTATTTGCACTCTTAAACAAGTTCACACATGCTTTGTAGATTTGGGCCCAAGTATTCAGAGCACAGAATCTAAAGGATAAAACCAGGCAAAGCTTTGTTACTTTTCCATAAACTTAACCTCTGTTCTATCAGCTGCTTAGGTAATGGAATGATCAATAACTATTTAAAGTTTTACCAAGGTTAATCATTGCATAGAAACAGGTTGAAGATTAAGTGAAATGCCTGCCTGAGGTATGTGCCTGCACTTTTCACACAGCTAGAGATAAACTTTCAACTGTGACATTTAAATTAGTGAGCCTAAGTTGAGAATAAACAGTTCTGTAAGTGGAAAGCTTTTTCTAACACTTCCCACTCCTCAAATGCAACAACAGTACTTATTTTATAGGCTTATCATGTAGGCACTTCATTTTTTTTTTCCATTTAGGAGATCTTTACACCACAAGTACATGTCCTCGCTATGTAAATGGCCATACCAAAATTTCTTCTAAAACTCTGTTAAAGCAAACTTCATTCAATAGCTTTTTAATTTTATTGTTTCTACTTTTTTTGACTTCTCATGTTCATCCTTCAGACTAAAATTTCCTATTAGCATCTCACATATTTTGAACTTCTGAGTTCTGCCACAGTTAAACCTGTTTTTATTCAGCGATGTGATTTCCTAGCCATTGTTGTCTTACCTTGTTTATTCTCTTAAATTCTTTGGAACAGAGAAAATACATGCCAACTAAAATCTATTCCATCATATTGAGAATGTCTATATAAATGATATTATAGTCCTTTATAGAATTCACAGCAAGTCAGACACAGAAATCTGACAAAAATATCTCACAAACAAAATTCAGTTAATGGCATAGCATAAATCTATTCTGATGAGAATGTTTTACTTGGATCATTCTTTAATTTATGACTTAGTGCCAGTCTTCTTCAGAAGGGCATTACACTGGGCTTGTTTTCATTTATATTCAGTTTGCCCATTATGAAAGGGAAAGTATCAAACCAGAGAAGAACAGAAACAAAATCTAAAGCTCAGTCTCAGGGCCTTTGAGGATAGTTTGCACACTTATCATTTGGCCTGATCCCCCTTCATCTGCATGGCCCTGAAGTTAGCAACTCTTTAAAGGGCTATATTCTCTGTTTTTGGGTATCCTACAGGACAGAAACCACTTAGACAAAAAAGTCAACAGAGTAGCTTTAAAGGAGTTGGAATGAGCCCTTACAGATTCAGGAACAGAAGTGACAAATAAAAATTGACATTCTCACAGACTCTACAATTATTTTATTCATGGAACATCTGGGACTGTATGCCTAGTGCAGCAGCAAGAACAAGGAATGTTAATTGACTGATCAGTCATGGCTCCTACTGAGTCACGCTAACAAAGAAGTGGGATAGCAGGAAAGGCTTCTGCAGGTTAATTAAGAAGTTTGAGGTAGCCTTATTTTCTTCCTTCTTAAGGATTTTTTAAGTTTACTGGTGATTCTAAAGGCTTAATCTAAATAGGTAAAACCAAAATAAATAGTTTTAGAACAATGAAACAGTGAAACCCTATGGAGAACACTCAAAGAATTTGTTTTCATGGCTTTCGTTTCTGGCTTTTACTACAGTTCAGGATAATAGGTGTCCTTAATTTTTGATTGCAAATGTAGCTAAACCTGGAAGACATACAGGCATTGGGTAGGAAGTCAGCATTGTCACAGAATCACAGACCACTTAGGGTTGGAAAGGACCTTAAAATCACCTAGTTCCAACCCTCCTGCCATGGGTAGGAACACCCAAGGCTCTGTCCAACCTGGCCTTGAACACTGCCAGGGATGGAGCATTCACAACTTCATTGGCAACCCATTCCAGTGCCTCACGACCCTTACAGTAAAAGAACTTCTTCCTTATATCCAGTCTAAACTTCCTACATTTTAAGTTTTAACCCATTACCTCTTGTCCTATCACTACAGTCCCTAAGGAATAGTCCATCCCCAGCATCCTTACAGGCCCCCTTCAGATACTGGAAGGCTGCAGCCCCAACTTTCTTAACCTTTCTTCATATGGGAGGTTCTCCAGTCCCCTGGTCAGCTGCGTGGTCCTCCTCTGCACTTGTTCCAACAATTCCATGCCCTTTTTATGTTGAGGACACCAGAACTGCACACAATACTCCAAGTGAGGTCTCACGAGAGCAGAGTAGAGGGGCAGGATCATCTCCTTCAACCTGCTGGTCATGCGCCTTTTGTTGCAGCCCAGGATACGGTTGGCTTTCTGGGCTGCAAGCACACACTGAAGCTGGCTCATGTTCATTTTCTCATTGACCAGCATTTCATTATGTCAGTAGAGGTTTTCATGATTATTTCAAGGAACAGACCTCTAATGACTTTCAACATTTTTCCTATATGGCTTACAGAATGCAGATAATTTTCCTTTATCATGAAGTAACTTTCAAAATTTGTGTCACTTGTCATTTTCTGATTTTAGCAGGAAAACCCAACTGCCTTTCCCATTTAAAACAAGAATGTTGAAGTCATTCTTCTCTGACCTTGTTAACAGTTTCTATACAGTATGAGTACACTACTCTTTTTGAAAAGCAGAGTGATTAAAGTTTGTATGTGCCTAGCAGATAGGAGATTCAGATTCAAATATGGGGTCTGTATGATCTGAAGCAGACTCTGAACCAGAAGTTCCTGTTTAAAATGTATTTAACTGTGTCAAAAAAGTTTTCACATGAACTTTCTCTAAGCTCTTACTATGCACACAGAAATTTTAGCAAATGAAAAATAGTTAATTTTCCTAGAGAATTCAATTATTTATGGAGAGTGGAGTGACTTGAATAGGAAAAATTCTGCAAAGCAGAATAACCTGTAATGTTTTCATCTGTCCAGTCTCTTTGCAAAGTAAAATTTTAATTTCTCTGAAGCAGAGGGTCAGGCAAAGATGGGATTTGAACATTTTTGCTCTCCAAAATGTGATTTCTACACATCCATTGACAAATATTGATAAAAATTCAGATAAAAGCATTGATTTAGGATCTTAAATTTGTATCTGATATTAGAATGTTAAATTAGATCTGATGTTAGAATGGCAGTTAATAGTATCTGATGGCCAAGTGAAATCACATCCTTGAGTCCCAATTTCTCAGTTTGTAAAACTCAGATAATACCATCTTCCTTTGTAGAGTGTGCTGAGACCACTGGATGAACACACCAGTTTGTTTTCTTTTTTTTTTTTTTTTAATACACTGTATTTCTGCCAAAATTATCAACGTTGATATATTATTTGTAGGTCTCCTATGCTTAAACTTAAAATTGAAATTTTAAATTTAATGTAAATTGTGTTAGTCTGACACACCTCAATCTAAAGTTCTTCTATTTCCCTAAAATACCAGATATTTGAAAATAAGAAAAAACAAGAAATTGACATGAATAAACGTATGCCCAGCTTTCTAGTGTAAGTTTTTGCTTCAACTCTGCATTCTATTTATTTAGTGTTGTCCTGGAGGGACTCTCAGGCATGCAAGCATAAGCAAAGCCCATTCAAGAAGCAGATAGTCCTTGTGTTTTGTTCCACTGGTTCATTTGCCATCATACCACAGTCAGCCACATGGTTATAGGTATTCTGCCATGATTTCCTTCTCCTTGGAGTCCTTGATAGCTGAGACACTAAAGAATGCTCTAAACCCCACAAGATTAGGATGCTTGAACCAGAATCAAAGGACTAAAGACATTGTTTTGATGTCTCTCCTTGTCTCCATCAGCACGTATTTCAATGACAGCTTAAAATCCTATATACTCATGGTATATAACGTAGCTTAAAATCCTATATACTCAGAAATATAATAAAAATGCATCTTGAGGTATGTTCTGTTGTTAGTAGAACCACCCATTATCTTCACTGTCGTTAATGAATACACTAGTTGGACCATGAATACAGTATTGCAGCTGCTACTAATCTAAATGTTTCTTGGCCATGGTGAATAAGGTGGCATAGCCTAGGACTATGGTAGTTTGCATGTGGCTTCACTGCCTAAGTGTGTCTGGTAGTCTTAAAATAGACCATTTAATGCCATATTGCCTTGGTGCAAGAGAAAGTTGTAGTCTCATTTTAGTACAGTAGTATAACTATGATCTCAGAGTCCCATTCAGTTCAGTAGGACCCCACATAAACATAAGTGCCATCAACAGAGAACAGTTTTTGCAGGATCAGAGCCAAAACTGCTTAAATATCTGCAAAAATTATTATTAGCAAATTCACCAATTAATACTTGCTACTACTCTTCAAATACATTACTTAATGAACAATATTTAATTAGGAGCATTTGCATATGAGGCAAATTATTTTAAATAACTTATTCAATGCAGAGAAGAAGACTTAACTAAGTAACATAAGCTGTACAAAAAATGTCCATCCAGCCCTCATGATAACCATTTCTCATGCTTCAGTATTTCATCCATGTGTCAATACTGCTATGAACTGGAAGAACTCCCATCACAGTAATTAGTTGGCCACCAATTCGGCTGGGTATCTTTATCTGACTTTGTTTGGTTTTTGCAACAATTTGTCTGTCTCACAACTGTAATAAGACAATAGTTTATATTTAGCAGGTAAAGAGTTTAAGAACAAGCTGTCAGTAAATTGGTTGAGCTTAGTGTGAGGGTCAACATTTTACTGTTAACTTTTGCAACAATTTGTGTTTGCTCATCTCCTGCCATAGTTCTTACCAAGTGTGCCACAGCTTCAATGGCCACAACTGTGTAATGCAATACCAAAGTGATATTTGTCATAAAGGTGTTATGATGGTTTATGTGTCTGGCCTAAGTTGTCCAGAAAAAAAAAAAAAAAAAAAAAACTGATTAAAAAAAATAATTGTACAGTAAGCAACAGGTCCATATTAGCAAAAAATAGCACATAACTGAAATCTATTCATTTTTTATTGTTTATAAGGTCATTATTAGTATTGTAGTTATTTGCTACCTATAATACAATATCACCAAGACACTTATCAGAATCAGAAGCATAAAGCATAATATAAACATTTCTTCAAAGGCTTGAAATTTAACATCACAGTGCTTCAGCTTTTCATAGAACTTGGTGTTCAGAATGACATTTTAGAGTTTCTTTAGTGGCTAGGTATGAATATTTGCCTGAGATCTGGAGTTATCGGAATGAAAAGCAAAATCTGTTTCATAGGCCTTCTTAGTGAACTGTAATTCTCAAGTTATTTCTATTTCTATGGTCATTTACCTGTCATGTGAGCACATCAGAATTTCTTTATAGGAGGCTTTGTCTTCATCTACTATAAATGAATATGTTTTTATCAGTATTTCTCAATTATAGACATTTTTGCTTCTAGGGATGAAATAGCTCATTAGTGTCCGGATTAAGATTCAAATTCTCTAAACCACAAAACAAGGCTGGGATTCTTAGAAAGTACTGGAAACTTTCCGATTGATATTACCTTACCTAGCATACCAGAAACTTCATGCATTTCCAAGACAAATCTATGATTTTTCGTAGGTGTCCCCATCACTCCGATCTTAACTTTACAAATTCTAGTCACTTTGTGTGCTTTATGTTCGCAAGCCACTCTCTATTACTCATTAATATCTATAGTATTTCTCTTCACACTACAGCCCACAGTCTGCTCTGTGACTTCTGTGTCACAATAGCACAAGTAGAAGGGGAATGTTCCCTATGAGGCCTAAACCAGGTACTCTTTCTCATCTCCTCACCATCAGCAGAACATCTTAGTGTTTTTTTTTTTAACAAAATATGACTTCATAAAACTGCTGAAGTGTCTTGTGATCGTGCTAGAAAGTGGTTGTTTCAAAGAACTGCAGTCTTTGTCTCCACTGATAACTGTAGGAACAGTACAAAAGTCTAAGAGTAAAAACATCACAACTTTGTACCTAAATCCATAAATGTTTGCATGTCAGGGTTCTTAGATTTATAGCTGAGCCTTTAGAAATACAGCAAAATTATTTTGCCTTAATTGGTCTTTTTCAGAATGCATGCATAAATTCAAAGACATTAAATTAAACAGTTTTCATTTACAGCAGTATGAAATATTGTCATATGTCACTGTGGATGCAATAAGAAACTTTTTTAACTAACAATTATGGCCTGTCAGGAGCAGGATACTTTCATAGGCTAAATTATTTAGTTTAATGTATACTTTTGTGGGCACAATTATTATTTTATTGATGTTGTTAAAAATTATTACCTTGGCTAAGCTTTCATGCCTTTGGCATTCATCTTTCATTCGTTAGGCTAAAAAAGTAATGTTGTATCTTCTGCCATGTATGCATTGTATTCTACAGTTTGTGTTGCTTTCAATGTAGCTACTGTAGTTTATTACAAAGAATAAAGAATATAAAACACTTACCATAGTTGTATATAATAATTAAAACTTATTCAGGTAGGTCCAGACTTTCCAAGCATACTCACTGTCTTGCAAATCCTGCAAGTACCTCCTTCTATCAGAAAGCTGCTTTCACTGAATTATTTATTATACATTGTTTATAACATCAGACTTAGAAGAGACAATGTTGCAGCTCTTCAGATTGAGTTTACTGCAGAGTATTCCACTTCTCACGAGAATTAATGTCACAACAAGCAATATCCCATTGCATTTCTGGCCATGTTACAAAATCAGTATGTCTTCCAGATCCTCTGCAAAGCAATTAAACAATAATGTTACGATCTGTGTACAGAGATCTCCGTTGGCTGGACAGATGCTCCCAAGATCTCTATTACATTTAATTCCCTATTTTTAACAGTAGTATTGAATTTACTAAATTAATTTGATCCTACTTGCAATCATTAAGGGCTTTGGTCTATAAATAGCAGAAATACTTAGAGGTATCAATTCTATTAGATTACTGTAGTATTAAGTAGATCAGTTTCTTATTCACTGGTCATGATTCAAAAGTAACTATCAGAACCTTCAGCAGCTAACCTGATTCATGCCCCTGCCTGCCTTCTGCCTGGTTTTCCTTCCCTGTTCACTGCCTACTTTCACCTCTTCCTGCTTTCCTTCCTTGCCTCCTTCCTTCTCTCCTGCTTTCCCTCCTTTTTTCCCTTCTTCTTTCCCTCCCTCCCCACTTTATTTTGCTTCATTTTCTTTTTTTTACTTCAGTCAGATTCGAATGAGTAAAGAGCTATTCTCCAGTTGTGACTTTTTTTGTTGCTGTTATTAATTTTGCTCGAGGAATAGTATATCACAGCTCTAATCCAGAGTCTCAGTCTTGGAAGTTTGATCTGCTCATGAGTGTGTCTCATCATACTCAGCTGAGAATAATGGTGTCTCAGTTATGATAGAAGTTATGATAAAGGTTGTGTTAAGACCAGATTACCCTTAAATTGGAGGCTATTTTGTTAGGAAAATGTTTAAAAGAGACTAGGTAGAGGCATAATTTTAGAGCATTTTCATCACAGTGTAATAAGAAAGTGTTTCCACACTCCAATTGGTTTAGAGTTTTATTTCTGTAATCCAATAATAATTTCATTTTCTGGCTCAAAATGCAATGTGCCAGACTTTGCAGTGGTGCGAACTGATGTAGCAACTGATAAAGATATTATACTTTGTTCAATTAGGGTGCAAGAACTAGCTGAAAAAAATTAAAATAAGTAAAATAAAAATAAACCAATATTTTAAGGACATTTGCACATCCATTCATATTTAACTTCTGCCACTGTAGATTACAAGATGTACAACAGCAAAGAAAGTTAACATGTTTCATTTATAACCATATACTGAGTATATTTCACAATCTGTTGAGTACATTTAAAAATACTTGGAAGCAATCCAAGATCCTTTGATATATCTCTCATTAGCATTTTGAAGATGTCAGCCATTTTCAGATAGGGTAATAGAAAGTAATCTGCCAAGGGAAATAGTTAGTGTACTGCTGTGTGTCAGAACAAATATGATTAACATTGTGCCAGATGCGTGTCCTCAAAAACTCCCATGGGGGACTGGAGAAGTAGACCTTGTAGTCAATTACTGAAATTGGAAGCGTTCTGTACCTTAGGTCTGTGTGCACCAACAGTAACTTTCACATAGGGTATCAGAAATACAGCTTGTGCATGCTTGTGTGCAGAGCATTAATAAGCAGATATATGCACATCATTATCCATGTCTTTTTCTTGTTTGCTGAATGCACTTTTTTTCCAAGAGTAATTAATGTGATCTAGTGCTTCTACATAATAAATATACATTTATCTAAAAGTTACAGATAGTGGAAAAAATATTGCTGATGTAGATGTTTATCCCTTTTTGATTATTAATGGTCAAGGGGAGAGGCAATTAACCTGAAAAGTAGTGTAGAAAAAAAACCTGGGAGTATGGAGTTATAAAAATAAGTGGTTTATACAGATATATGTTAATTTTGTCCCTCCATCTTGGGTTGTTCCACACAGTTCTTTTAACTATTTCAGATGCAGAATTATGAGATCAAAATATTTATTGTATTTTATTGTTATTAATTTCTATAAATAACAGCTGAATAGATTTTGTCTGGTGACTAATGCCACTGAATACTAATTGGTGAGATTAAAAAATTGGTTCATAATTTGCACACAGTGTTTCAGTAAAGTCAATTCAATTTTTCAGAAATGTCCCATTTCAGATTCCTTACCCTTTCTTTTTTTGAGCTACATACGAATACTGTTCACTGATCTATAGGCATGAGGGTGATATGAGCGATGTCACAGGCTAATCGTTCTCTCAGGGTATTCTAAACACTACAATACAAGCAGACAGGATTATGCCTGCTTCTAGTAGTCCCAAGACAGCAGGATACAAACCATGTGATGGCATTTCAACAGTGTCAAGTCTGAATGAGTAAGTGCTGCTGGGAAGAAAGATTAGTAGTTCAAACCCCTTGACATGATAACTGAAGTTTTTCTGGTTTTAGTCACTTCAGAATGGCCAGAGGAATGAGCTCATTTTTTCCTAGATGGTATATTTCTCCAAAATCACTTCTTACGAGATAAGGGTATCTACATAGGCTATTTTCAGGCCAGAACCAAGAAGACTTGCTTACACTGTATAAAGCCCTAAGAACTATGAAATTCATATTGAAGTATATTAAAGGAGAACATACATTGTCTGCTGGTTAGCATACTGTCTATTCACAATCTCAGTCCTTGAGATTTGACAGGACATGTGTGGGTAGTGCCTACCATGGCTTCCTAACCAAGTGTTTGCTTGTCTGATATCTGGACGTCACTCTTGTGAGTGATATATTTAAAATGAACTGCTGCCCTAACACAAGCGGGAAAGGGTTGTCTCACGTAGCTACAACCCAAGTATGTACAGATTTGAACCAGTACATTAAGCTGCATGCAGAAACACGAAACTAATCAGTTTTTGTAGGTTTTTTTCTGTCTTGCAAAAACCCGTGTTTTATAAAAGAGAGGTTTTGACCCAAGATGATGCTGGAAGAACCAAGAACAATTATTTATATGATACAGTTCTATGCTATGAACTTCTTGGGTAAGGATGAGATATAGTTATGGTTATAAAAATGATTCCTTACATTCTATTTTGCTGCCCACCTCCTCTGCCTCCTGTCTTCCTTAATAATCTCTCTTTTGTCTGAAATGATTGCCAAGTTCCAATCGCACTAAAACACTGTGAAGGCAAAGACATTGTGCCATCTGGGTTTGCTGGTTTGCTGAGGAAAAAACATAGATCTGTGTACTGTGTCAGTGCAGCACAGATTTCCATCCTAATTACCCAGGCAACCTCATGTGCACACTGAACAAGACAGGTGATGGCAGAGATATCTGTGTAACTTCACATAAGATGGATAACTTCACTTTAGGCCTTTGAGTTATTGAACAGTTGGCTGAAACTAACCAATCTGATCAATGTAGAATGAAAGAATCGGATTTCTTGAGCTGACTCATTCAGAACACAGTACCTAGAAGGAATCCAATAAACTCTGTGTATAAGATCTTACACTGGGAAAAAAGTGCTAAAAATAAACACAGAACACAACAATGTATTTTTGTAGCAGATTAAGGTGCAAGTAAATTGGATTTTGACAGAAAAACAAGTCAAAGAAAATCAAAACAAAGGTGCTATGCCATTTTTCCTTTTTTCTTTTTTTTTATATTTTTATTGGTATTTATTTTTTATTTCTCTAAGTGTTTTCATACTTTTGAGAGCAATGGAAAATGAATTGTTCTATGTAGCTCAGAAATAATTCAACAAAGGCAGTGGCTTTTTAAACTTCTCGATGTTTCTTTATCCATATGTTTTCATCTACCACATGAAAGACCATCTGTTAGCAAAAGACTATTTAATTTCCATGCTGGTCCTGCTCTGGGGGTGTGTAGGTCCCAGTCTTTAAGAATGCTGTGGTTCTTTTTGACCCTTTGTACTTGAGCTTGCCTCTGATAAAAAAGCAAGGTGAAAAATTTTGAAGTCTAAATAAAGAGCTTTCAGGTAACTAGTGAAACAGTATTGGAAATGATCAGTTTAGACCATAGTACCTTAGGACAGAACAGAAAGCTGCCCATTGGTGCCTGGTAGTAACACAAAACACACACGAGTCTCCAGAACTCAGCTGAGATATAAACTCTGGAGCTTTTAAAAAGGTAACAATGGACAACATTGATAACCTCTGCTATAAGGTGACTGAAATCTACAGTCATTCAGGAAAGAATATATAAATCAGGTGTACATCTGGGAACTTATTTTTAAACTCCTTATCATCCTCATTTCCTTTATATTCCTGCTTTTGCTATGGCTATTGGCCTTTTCAGCAATAGCCAGGTTTAATTTTTTACCCAATTTTCTCAGTGTCAGTGAAATACAATTTGAACAGTGTAATTGCTATGGATTTGCACAGAGACAGTGAGTCCACATTTTAAAACAATGAACTTGCACGTAAATGATGAGGAGCAGAATCTGGAAGGAGCTTGAGAATCTGGGGATACAACTGGGAAATAATTGTCAGAGTTCCATCTTCAAAAGAAAAAAATATATTTAAAAGACCCATAGAGTTTTCAGAGGTTTTCGTAAACGTCTACTTATTTATTACGATTTAAGTCTTTAAAAAGTGAAGGCTTAAGAATCACTTTGAATCACAGGATTTTAAATTTATAGATTTTCCATTTTGATATTAAATCCAGTCTTGCTTAAAAGATGTGTTTCATTGTGCCTTTAATATCAAAAGACAGGAAGTGTCCGAAGCCTTTGCTCATTCTATTTCAGCTCCTATTCCATCTGAGACATTACTCCTGTAAATCTCTTAGGCTATGGCTCTCTGTGCTTTCATTTCCAGACACAGGAGCAGTCTCACCCTTTAAGGAGTGTTTTAAGGATAATTAAATTAAATATTGTGAGGTCTGAGATCACATGCAAATAGTTACAATTGAGAGAAAGAATTCAAACATTTTTCACTGGAAATAATTGACTATGCTAACAATGTGCAAATCAGGGTTTACATAAACAAAATAGTACATGCATACACATATATGTATATATGTTCATGTGTATAGAAACATATATATTTTGAGAGGGAAAGCAGGTATTTAAATTAGGCAGACAAAAAGTCTAGCATTTAAATGTGTTCTAATCTTCCAAATGACATTGGTTTATTTTCCATCTCATTTTGATTCCCTTTTTCCAAAACAAAGTGTTTAATCCCTGAGCAAAACTGATAAAAGAGGCTTTAGACTGAGTGCAAGGATCCTTCCAAGGTTATCAGCTTCTGAGAGCTCTGCCACCTGTAGCTTCCCAGCGTTCCTCAGATCTTTCCTGCTGTTTGATTTTCCACTCTCTGCTGAGCTCTTTCACATCCAGCTGTCAGAGTTTGACCAGGTCTCATAACCCAGGCCATGTCAAGGTTTGAACAGGAGCATGATAATGGAAACAGCATGTTGAAAAAACAGTGTTTTGAAAAGTTTTACAAGAGATTTACGGTCATGCTTTTGCTGGAATACAAGCTGTGCTGCGGAAAGACACAATAGGGAAATGTGTATGTGAGTCTATGAAAGGGATAGAGGTGTGCCATTCAGTAAATCCCATTGTAGACAAGATCTTAGAAAGAAAATTATTGAAAGAGGTTCCAGAAGCATTTAGAATGTCTTTCAATATTTCAGAAGAGAAAACAAATAATTGAAACAATTTCTACCTACTCCATATTTCCTATATGGGCTCGTTGCTGGAAATGCTTATATATTTTTCAATATATGATTGAAAATCCATCAAAAAAGGAAAGTGTGGTTTTGCTGATGCTGGGGATTCTTGCTACTGTTGAATTTTTTTGGGGTGAGTAGATTCACTAGAGAAGAATCCCAAGAATAATCTGTTCTGTAAAGGGTGGTCCCTTTGTAGCCATGCAGACAGGCAGCTGTTGCTTTTGAATATTTCTCCAAATCAGCTTTCACTAAATATGGTCCAGTTTCCAACACTTTTTCTCCCACGTGATCTGAATTTAAGCAATGAGGACTTTTTTCTGTTTGTTTTGTTTGTGTGTTTTTGTTGGTTTCCTTGGCTTTGTGTTTTTTTTTTTTGTTGTTGTTGTTGGTGGTGGTTTTTTTCAGTAGTTTCTTGTTTGTTTGTTTCATGGTGATGTTAAAAACTAGAAAACTAAACAAAGACAGAAATAATTCCAAAACAGGTAAAACACTCTCTAGGAAAAGAGCACTCTAAATTAGTTTCTATGCTAGAGATGGAAGTGGTGTCTTTTATTAAGGTTCCTATTATGAAATTCTGTATTCTGCCACATATAATTTTGTTGTATTTTATATAATTGAGCTGGCACTTCAAAAGCTGGTTGCCTTTCCTAGTCAAAATTACGTTATTTTTATATATATTTCAATTTCATAGAATCATAGAATCATAGAATAGTTAGGATTGGAAAGGACCTCAAGATCATCTAGTTCCAACCCCCCTGCCATTGGCAGGGACACCTCACACTAAACCATATCACCCAAGGCTTCATCCAACATGGTCTTGAACACTGCCAGGGATGGAGCATTCACAACCTCCCTGGGCAACCCATTCCAGTACCTCACCACCCTAACAGTAAAGAATTTCTTCCTTATAGCAAGTCTAAACCTCTGCTGTTTAAGTTTCAACCCATTACCCCTTGTCCTATCACTACAGTCCCTAATGAATAGTCCCTCACCAGCATCCCCGCAGGCCCCCTTCAGATACTGGAAGGCTGCTATAAGGTCTCCATGCAGCCTTCTCTTCTCCAGGCTGAACAGCCCCAACTTTCTCCTGATCATCCTCGTGGCCCTCCTCTGGACTTGTTCTAACAGTGCCATGTCCTTTTTATGTTAAGTGAGAATGACTTGGATGTTTCTCAAAATTAAGCTTCAGAAAAATATATTGTTTTGTACATATTAAACAAGAGAAACCTTACCTTTGAAAGAAGGTAAAAATTATCTGAAGGAAAAGGAAAAGCCTTTCTATCAGGGATGTGCCTTTTGCCACCCTCAGGAAAGGCTGCACAGATTTGTCTGGGTTTTAAAGTTTGTCTGGAGTTAACAGGTCAGAGGTGAAAATTCAAAAAAGCACCATTAAACACGATAGCTACTTTTATGTGAGCTTGAACCTGTTTGTTTAGCATTGGCAAGTTTGGTCTTTCTGCCACTGTTGCAATCTTAGAGACCATGGGACCAGCAAATGTGCTGTCCTGGGACTTCAGCACTATTTTCTTCCAGAGAATGACCATGGAGTAAGTCCAGCGTTTACTGTGGAACACATGAACACATTCTGACTCATGTGTGCCCTTTCCATGTATTGGCACACCGCCACAAAGGATTTCTGAAACCAACAAAATCTTGCAAGTTTTTTACCTTCAGTTTTCATAGAAGTCAAGATACTTACGTTTTACATTGAACTTGCATCCTGATCTCTATTTTTACATAACTTATCTATCATATGGCACATGAGCCATAAATATGTCTTCTTTTGCTCCCTTTCTTTTACTCGTTATTTAGCAAGACTGTTCACCTTGTACAGACTCTACTTTGTACACACATTTTGTGGATGGTGTCTACTGCATGTATGTTCTGTAAGGCCTGCTATAACTAATTCTGTAGAAAACCCACATAGGATCATACCTACATGAATATCCTAGCAGGGATACCAATTATACCATCACAACCACAGGCAGTGAACCTGCCTATCCTGTAGTCTGAATAATCCGCTCCTGTAGTCTGAATAATCTGCCCCTGGCCCTCTCTCAAACTCTTCCCGAAACAGTATAAAGAAAAACACAAGACAGGGGACTGAGGGGGGAATAAGACTGTATTAATGAATATATCAAAGTGACAATAGGACTGGGGAGGAGGAGAAATAGGATAAATAGTTGGAAAACAGAAGATTGAGCTAATCAAGAATAAGTCTGGAAGCCTGAGGGAAACAAAGCTGCACGAGGTTTGCTGTGGAGAATGAGACTGGAGTCTGGTGTGTGGGCGACTGCACCCATGAGCTGGAGGAGAGACTACAGATGGATTTGTCTGACAAGAAAAGTAACATGAATCAAGGAAGCAGTGGAGGAAATGGCATCAGGCTTTCTGGAAAAGAACAACCACTGAGTTTAGATAGCTTTCTGAGGGACAGAGTAAGGACTGGAACATCATACAGCAGGCTGGATTGTTTTGAAAACTCAGGGAGAATTGAACAGAACAAGTACTGTAGGAACTGACTGTAAAACCGGTCTGTGAAAAGGAGTTGGTAGGAACAGTAAAACAGAAGAGGGTTTTTAGTTGTTGTTTTATAAGTTTCAAAAGATTCAGAGAGGTAGTAAACCAGCCATATTGGAACAAGGCTGACTGAAAAGAAAAAAAGGAGGGAACAAGAGCTCAGGGTGGCGAAATAGCAATAAGATGATTGGAGGGAACCATCATGAAAATGATCCAAGGTTGTGGTGAACATAAACTTCAGCTAGGATCCAGGATAACCCTTTGATTTTTAATTCCAAATTTCTTCTATTAGAAAATTTCTTCAGATAGAAGATCTGCTGATAGAAATTCTTACATAGGAAACATTTACATATATTTCTTGCGCACAGTGCATGAAATCCTGCAATTGTTATCCTGTGGTTAGTCCTTTAGCTCAAAACCTCGACACTTACTCAGTATGCATGGGAAGGCACTGTTATACCCTGAGTTGCAGTGTCTCTACTTTCAGGTTATGGAAGAAAGAAAATCACAAGTACGCACACAAAACATGTACATGGATGCATACCTACACAGAAGAAAGAAAAGAAACCAAAAATTTAAAGTACTTAGAAGTTACAAAACTCTAGGTTAAAAGTATTAGGGTGGTACTAATTCAGGCTCC
Organism: Melopsittacus undulatus; assembly: GCF_012275295.1. NCBI lineage: Eukaryota > Metazoa > Chordata > Aves > Psittaciformes > Psittaculidae > Melopsittacus > Melopsittacus undulatus. The sequence continues at coordinate 22,727,618 of NC_047531.1, read as the reverse complement.
TTATACATATGCATTATGATATTGTCTTTAGTGATGTAACCACTTCCAAAAGAATCCTCACACATTCAGTGCATAAAAGGCATATTCAGAGAGTGAATCAGGTCTTATTATTAAGAGGTTGTTTTGTAACTAAAAAGAGACATCAAAAACAAAAGGGAGGATTTCCTTGTTGTGATCTTTGAACACAGTTCTGAGGAATTTTATTTCTTCCCTCCCTTTTCCCATCTGTATGATGCTAAGCAAGTCATGCAAAGTCTGAGGTCATTGCTAATTGCATGTCCTCATGTCCTACATGTCCAGCATGAGACATAAGGGCCTATGAGAAATTCTCACAGAATTGCAACTGAACTTACTGGAACCTGAACTTGAAAAACATGAAGAGCTGTATAATATCAGCTTCTCAGGAAAATTACATAAATATCCCAAGCGGGCAACTTAGAGTACCATCGGTACTCTGACTTTTGAACATCTAACCCTCCTCCTCTAGCCTGATCTCCCATGTACAAATTGGATGTTACAATGCCCTTGATTAATAGGGGTGTTACAGAAACTAATTCAAGAATGTCTGTGAAGTGATCAAGCATTAATTTCTAGTATAGAATGCCATCAGAAGTAATCACCTTAAAATTAATTCTACCTTTGTGTAATGTAGGGATTCTCGGAAGTACGTAAAGCCTGGTTCATTGGACTTTTCCACTGATAACTACAATTGATTAACTTAAACCGAAGTTTTAAACAATTTCTCAAACAAGTAATCATCTTCTATCATTTGCATTAAGTAATAAAGGGCACTTAAAAACAAGAGTACATATACAACTAAAGTTAATATCCTAATGTAAATATACAAGAAGGCTGAATTAAACTTGCATAGGTAATCTTAAAAGTGTTTTTTCTGAATTCTAAGCAATGTATGTTTCAGTCAATAAAGTTCAAACAGCATTGCATGTGCATTTAGGCATAGAAGAGGTATTTGTAAGCTACAAGAGTGTGTGTCTTGTGTATACATAATACCTGTTTTTTAAACTGGTCTTTTCATCATGCTTCCTTGCTGCTTCTCTTTCCATCATTTTGCCAATGAATTAGGGGAATTCAGTAATGATTTAGCTGAGCTTTGAAAAAGGCACCAGGTTCTCTCCTAATCTAATATAGAGTATCTGAACCAGCCGATCTGAGTACGTGTAATATGAGGTAAAACAAGCTTATGAATCCACAACTGAAATACAGTTTTCTAACATGTATTCAGTGTGTGGGACTCAGTATTGAATTGTTTGTTTTTCCAGCCTGTAGTCTTTAAAGAGGGTACATTATATGTGGTGGCAACCACAGAGGCATGTCTGCTGCCAAGAAAACATATTGCTACGGTTCAGTAGTGTAACCTAATTGTTTTCCCTCTGGTCAAGTTACCCAGAAAGACTTGCTTTTCTACATCTCCACAGTAACAGTTAGTTAGATGAAATGACCTGCCCTCAAGAGAATTAGAGCCATTTTTTGAGGTGCTATTACTTAAAAAGGCTTCCTTCTTTGGGAAATTATGTATCCTCCCTGAGCCTGGTATTTTTATAAATAGAGATTTCTATCAGGAGGAACCATTTTATGGTGAAAAATGTTTTTGCCTCATGGATGTGCACGTACCATACTGTATGGGATAGCTGTAGAACATGAAATGATTTTCAAGTTATTGAGGCAATAAAAGTACAACGGGGAAAAAGCAAAAATAACTTTAGCATGTAGGACTAGCATCTTCTTGCTCCTTACCCAGATGTACAGCATAAACAATGAATTCACAAAGGCTGTCCAGTGTTCCTGGACAAAACAATTAGCTTCCTTTCTTATCAGGAAACAATGAACCTAAAAACAGGAAAGGGGGCCATGATTAGAGGAACTGCTGCACATCCCTCCTTTACAGTTGCATGTAGTGTGTTTTCTGTGCTCTCTCAGGGCTCAGTGTTGGAGTTTTGCTCAGCATAGGTCTGTGTTTACATGACACAATCCAAGTCCTTAGAAACTGTGAAGACATTCTCAGCACACTCAGAGCTAAGTGAAACAAATAGCTTATCAGTCTCTGGTGGAAAGCTGGTGATTGTTTCCTTACTTATCTCCAAATAACCTACTATTAAGCTAAATTTAATAGAGAGGAAAATTCTGTCATCTGAGAAAAATTTTATAAAGCCTGTGAATCAAGCACAATTTTCTATAATGAATCTAATGAGATGACAAGGGCTGTTCTTCAGTTAGAAGTCTAATTTAGAAGGCCCTGGTTTGCTGATTCTATATACAGAAACTGATCTATTGATTAGCTCTGCTAAACTAATTGAAAAAGCTAACAAAATAGACTGAAAGTTAAAAAATTCTGTGAGGCAGAGATAATAGAAATAATTTAAATATTTTATATTGATTTAAAAGAAGTGCAATTAAATCTCTTTGGTAATTACTAATTTCTTTTCTCTACCAGGATAAATACATTGTGCCTCAACATAATTACACAGCATAGTACAAAGCAAAACTGGCTAGCAGTCTACTGTTGGACTTTACTAAAGAAGTGAAGTAAAGCATAACTTAAAAAGATTTTGGAGTTGCAAACAGATTAATTCTAGGGGGAATATGTAACTTGTCCTGTGATCCGCACAGGGACATCTTCATGTGGCTGTGGCACAAGACCTATGCCCACATGCAACCAAGAGGATGGGGATGTCCTGAAGCAGTTCTTGGGTAAGAGAAGACACCAGTGCTGCAGGGCCCTTGTTGCTCTGTTCCCAGGAGGCACAGTGCTGTCTCTCCTGTTTCTTTCAGATGTCCCCCAGCCCCCTTCCACTTTGTGTGCTGTAAATGTGAGGGAAGTACTTTGACTGTCTCTGAGTTGTATGCAGACTTGGGAGCTACTGCTTGGTATTTAAAGGATAAGCATGAGGTGCCTGAACAGAACTACAATATGATGAAGTCATACTGAGCTTGACTTATAAAATGGGCATTTCATGGCTCATTTCCAAGCGATTGTAGCTACTCTTTATCCAGTAATTTTCCTTGCAAGGAACCTTGTAAAAGTGCCTGAACCAGCTAAAATAGTAATGTATTTTTCCAGGAAGAAAATATTACATACAATGGGTCCCTTTGTAAGTGTTGAGGCACATACAACTTTTTCAGCAGTTTTTTGCAATGTGGTTATTACATTATTTTTACTGTATATAAATAACACTGACTCACTTTGATTTTTCTAATTTTATCTGTAGTTTAGATAATTTAGAACAAAGCTTATAGAAGCACTGCAACCCAAAGGTTTTTCCATTTTATTTAATGCAACAAATAAATAAAAGGCAGAGTAATATGAAAGACAATATTTTCTGGATTAACTAAGGATTGGGAACAACTTGCAGTTGATTTTTTATGCTATTGACAAAGAGCAGCTATCAGAAAATCTTGAATGGGATTTCATTACAACATTGTCACCACTCTGAAAGATGCATTTTATTTGAGATGTAGCCAGCAATACTTTCACCAGAAGGTTTATTTCAGCCTTTCAGTTTCCTCTCTTTGGAACACAAGGACTTTGGGATGGTGGTAGCTTCTGTTAATAACCAGTTTGTTCCTGCTGGTAAATTTGTTTTCTGTAATTAAGTTTTCTAAAAGTTTAAAAATCTTCGTGGTGTGTTTCCTGAAGTACTAGGTCAGCTGAAGCCCTTCAATTAGTCAAAAATAGCTAACAGAGTACTGTTGAGAAGAACCCAGCACGGAATATGTCTTTTTAGTTGGCCTTACAGTCATAGTCCTAATCTGTTGCTCTGCTTTAAGATCTAGCAAAAATGCTAGGCAAATGTTTTGAAGTTTGAAGTTATTATATAATAGCGTTTTGCCATGGAGTACAAAACAAAAAGTAGAAACACTGTGGAAGTGTGCTGCAACTTCAGAGCTAACTCTCTGAAATGTAAGAGCAATCCTGGAGCATAAGTGGTTTGTGTAAATTTTAGCTCTGAATTTTAACGCTAAGTAAAAGGCTGTCAGTCTTCCTAGCAATCACTTTATTTAATCATTTAACATTTTTAAACAAAATTAATGCAATATGACTCCCAAACTATCTAAAGTAACCAGAAAGTGGCACAGAAACATTCTGGAACTATAAAATAAAAAAAAAATAAAGCAATGTTAAGAGAAAGAGAATTCCATTACAATTAGTACTTCTGACAGTTGCATTTATCCATTAACAGATTATGGTGGGCAGAATTCTCCACAAACATCCTTTTTATTTCTTCTATCAAATAAAGACTGCACATTTACCCTTGTCCTAAATTCAAAATCATTGTTCTCCACTGTACATTTGGGGCCTAGATTTTTTGTTTTTTGGTTTGCGTTATTGTTTATATAATTTTATATAATTTCAAGGTGTATGTGAAAAGCTGAATGCTTGTACATTTTAAACCTGTATATAGAGGAGTAAATTAGGTGCATACTTGTGTATGAAGTTTATTTTTTTTTGTTAATAAGCCAAGATAATTAGCTATTCTTGTGTACTTTTTTTTTCACCATTATAAAGAATCCCTTTCATTGTCTTTCTTTTATTTAGGAAATCTATTAAACCAATACTACTACAATTAGAAATTAGATTGCTCCATAGACAATTTTGTAGTGGCTATTCCAGTTCTTTTATTTACTTACTAGTTTTGCATGAAAAACAACATACCTGTCCCAGTCTCCAGAGTGCTTTTCTGCACACTTTACAAGCCAAGCCAATCATATGTTGAGCTACAACTGGCTTTACTGCTTTTCCGGAAGTGCATATATATACATGCTTGTGGTAGTGGTACACTTGTAAGTGAATAAAGCACATAAAGATTTAGAAAAGAGTTTGAATGCCCACTCCACCCTACAAGTCTGGCAATAATTGAAACAAAACAAGCACCAAAAGAATCAGCAAACAACTTCCTGGAAAAAAAAAAAAAAAAAGAAAATAGAAAGAGCAACTGAACACGTTAATAGGGGCTGCTCTAAGTGTAAGTTTCCTTCCAGGATTGAAATGATTTGTGCTTCACAACCCTTTGCTAATGATTGAGGACTGAAATTTTACATCTGTATTTTAATTACATCAGTGTAATACATTTCTTTGCACCAGTTACTGCAAGTTCATGCTGACACTTCTTCAGGCTGTGTTCTGCCAGTAGTAATTCCCCTATATTGTATAATATAGTAATTTAACTGAACTGCCTAAACATATTGCTAGAAATCTTCAGCTTTGTTTTCCCGTTGTATGGAATGCAACCCACTCTAGGACACTCTGTAAGCTGACATTTAGGTAATAATTTTTTTTTGCATTTGCTATAGGCAAATATTCTTTATTTAGTAGAAGTAAACATCACAAGAGATCAATTTCATTATTGGTTTATCTTGGCAATGTCCTCTTGAGTGTATTCCAATCGTTCCATGTGCACTTTTTTTTCTTTTCTTTTCCTTTTGAATAAAATATCCTATTTTTGTCCTTCCTTTTAATCCATGCTGCAGAGAGGTGCTTTCCCATCATTCCACAGCAGACAGCAGGTTCACAGCATACGTTCACAATAGCAGAGAGTCTGGCATTCTGTCCCACAAGAAATGACCTAAAGGCATGAAATGCAAAGCTCATGAAAATGCAGATCAATGAGAAAGACCAGGAAACCAGTCCTGTAACTGTGATGACTGCCACCAGAGAAAGAGAGTGGACTGCTGGTGGAAGAGTCTGTCGTTTGGGGAAGGTTCACACCAAAGACTGTGAGCTGAGCATATGAGTGTGCTTTAAATGGTAGATGGAGCAGATGGAGTAGATGAAGCAGATGGGCAGGAATACCACTGATAGCAGTGTCTGGTATTTCCATTCCACAGATTTGTACTTGGTCCTTCACCTTTCACTAAATGAGAAGGTGTGGCTGCTTTCTGCTTTTGCAAATCTTTATCTATGACGTTTGCTCTTCGGGGCTGTTCTTATTGAGTCTGAGCCAGTGCAGAGACCTCTAGAAAGGACATACACTATTAGCCTGGGATGAACTTTGCTCTGTGACTGGAAAAGTTCAGAAAAGAAAAGGAGAAGAAGAGCAGTTTCTTTCAAACTCCCCCACCTTTGGCTGGAACTCAGCTTCCTTTATTCCTTTAATCTGTACTATCATAGAATCATAGAATAGTTAGGATTGGAAAGGACCTCAAGATCATCTAGTTCCAACCCCCCTGCCATGGGCAGGGACACCTCACACTAAACCATATCACCCAAGGCTTCATCCAAATTTATATAAGTTCACAGTAGGGACTGCTTAAGACTCCTTCTACAGGGTATCACAGAATCAGAGCAGAGGGGTGTCGCTACTGTAAGGGTGGGGCTTTTCTAAACAATTAAAATGTGTATATAAATTGTGAAGCCTGATATTTAGAAACTATTTCTAGTAGTAAAGAAAGTGAAGTAGCAAGTTCTTCAAGTTGCAAATGCTAAAAATGTAAAAGAATTCCCTAAATATATTCTTACATTACCAATTCTTCTTAAACTTGAAACTGTATAAATCAATTCCCCTTAAAACCTACGAATGCTTTTCCTTATAAATTGTTACTTCAAATTCTCAAGTCTTTAGTTCACAAAGGAATAGGAGTTAGCTCTGCAGACATAACAAATTAGTCATATTGATCCTGCCAAAGGTACTAAATTATTAATAATCTGACTGTCCCTATGCAGGCAGCTTTAAACTCATGAAAAGCTTTTAGGACCATTTGGACAATGCACAAAACCTTTTTTTTTTCCTGAATCTATTGCATGGTTTATTCTTCACTGTTTTATGTTACTTGGGATATATGTGGAGGAAAATATAAAAATAGATTTTACCAGTTTTGCTTTCATGTCTTGGGAGGTGACTAGCACTCTTAAATGCACTAAAGTTTCACCAAAGGGAAAAAGATAAAAAATAAGAGAGAAAGTCAATATTCTTTAATGACATTCCAGCTGTCTTAATTCTCAGAGCCTTGTTTGCAGACAGCCATGTCAGCACTCCAAGTGAAATAAACTTTATTGGCCTGAAGTGCCAATAGTGAATGACTGTACTACAATTGCTGATATGCATACTTCGATGCCAGAGACTGCTTAGGCAGAATGAATATTGTTGTTATAAATTATTCCTCAGAGTAGAGAAAAAAAGAGTAAACACTTCTGCTCCATTCTCAGAGAAGTGGTTGTACTGAGGTTTATGCCTGTTAGATTTGCATTTTTAATGAGCCATGTTTTCTCTATGGGGATACTGGAGCACTATTTAGAGATGGTCTTTCAACACTGCATGCTATGTTTCTCCCAGGCAAGTGCAATGTCTATGCATTTCCTCCCCTATCATCAACACTGTACTGTTGGGATGTTCACAAGAAGGATAAAAGGGGATATACCTATAATAAGATCCATATTCTATTATCTAAATTTAAAGCAAGTTGAATTTTTGTTCTATAAATATCTCATCAGTTTAAAAAGAGTACTCCAAAAAGGCAAAGCTTTGAAATCTTTGTACTGGGCAACAATATATATAGTCAATGGACACAAAATGAAAGTGAAGCATGCTGATAGTTTATTGTATAGTATAAAATCATTAAAGTCTAGAATAGCCCTAGTGACTGCAGCACCCATTCATGTGATAAGGTCCTGTTAGATACAAACTAGTTTGAACATGTTGTTGAATTCTTGAGTAGAACTGGGGTTTAACTTATAATTTATACATACTGTGTATTCATAAGCATCACAAGACCCTCTAACTTATGCATATGAAGTAAAATTTTACAACTTTGTATTCCTCGTTTTTGTAAACAATGTTTCTATTATATGTTCATCAGATGTTATATTTTCATTATATGTTCATAATATGTTCAGAAATCTCTTCACAATTGCTCTTTACTCATTCCCTAGATTGCATGTTTGTAGAAGTATATATTCATGTATTAAGTTAAACCAAGGTGAGTGTACTTTATGGGTCACAGCCAAATTTTAGTTATGAATAGAATAGAAAACAATATTTCAATAGGAAGGGACCTACAACACTCAACTGGTCCAAATGCCATTACTTTCATGTTGACCAGGATTTTGGCAGGGCATTTACAGAGTGCTTTTAAAACACACTACCTGTTGCATTGCATTTCTTCTCACACACACAAAATGGTCTTCTTTGTTACAAACTGCATACAGTTCTGTCAGAGCATAGCCCCTGACCAGCCCTACTGAGGTATCAAAGTCAATGTCCTATTGCTTAGCTACCTCCTTCCCACAGTTCAGCCTTGAAACAAAAGACTCATCTGCACCAGTTGACCACTCTTTGTTCAGGGGCTTCTGTGTCATAGAGAACCATGAAAATTAAAGTTTCTTCATTAGCCCTGTGACCAATCCTGTACGTTTTCAGTCAAAGTGATGTCAGAGCAAACAGGCAAAACCAATATTCAAATGCAGTTTCTAGCTCAGTACCTGTTCACACAGCCATAATGCAAGAGTCACCAGAATCAAAAAGAATTAATCAGTTGTGAACACATTGCCTTCAATATTGTACTGTTCTAAACCAAGACAATGCTTCCCTGCTAACTTCCAGTGTATGCTGAAGTTTTAAAATAGAAGATAGATCTTCACTACGTCTAAATCAATATTCTGCCACTGAAATCACTGAAATAAAGACTAGACCGTTGTTATTTATTAATAATGGTATAAATTAGCTATGCTTTTCCTGGTGTTGGATATATAACAAGAGAAAAAAATTTGCCTTTAGGGCTCCCCAAAAGCCTGGTTCTCTGAACTTCTGCTTTGTTTATTCTTTTGTTTCTTGTGCTATTTACAGACACAAACTTATGAGAAGTTTTTAAAATTACATAAAATTGGTAGCTTCTGAATTCAAACATGGAAATGTCAATACAGTTTGGCTTTAGCGCAAAGGTAAAAGTTCTTTGAAGTTTATATGTGCTTAGATTTTGTTCCTAAGCTTTTGGACAAGGCATAGACTGCAATGATAAAAATAGCTTGGCAGCATCATGTAAACCAAAGCATTCTGCACCCAACTTAAGTAAATTTTCTGCTTTTGCTGATTAGTTTTTTGGGCCATTGCCACTCTGTATGGTGTCGTAGTTTAAACCACGTAAACCAAGTATGGTTAAACTGGTATAGTCTTGCTAATAAGGTATATTAAACAGTGTGACAAGGACCTGCATAATTTTGAAAGTACATCTTTTGAGTCACATAACCTATACCTATTTCTGTAGTGGCTGTACTATAAAACTCAAGCCTCAGATTTTCTTTCTGATACACTGTCTGGAAGCTTGAGGGAAGAGCTAGAATTGTGAAACAACAAATTGTATTCAACCTCCTATGACTAATATACAAACTCAGTATTCTGTTTTAATCTAATTTTGGCATTAAAAATTAAACTGGTAAATATCTTTTTTTGCTAATTAGAAATATTCCATTAATCAGCCTTAGGTCTACAAGAAGGAAGGAAAAAATGTTACAGGTGATACGGATACTCAGCTGATGACAGGTTTTTATTATGTTTACCAAATATAATTATACTGTGAAAATGTCTATAAGCCTCAGCCGGAATTTTAAACCACTGTGCTAGAATATGTAGTTACAAACATCGTGAAGGCCCTTAAGTTTACAATTCTTCCAATTTTGTTTTTTTGTGGTTTTTTTTTTTGTTTTTTGTTTTTTGTTTTTTTTTTTTTTTTTTTTTATTTAGCTGCTTGCTTTTGTATATAAGTATCATACAAAAACCTACCTGCTACCACTGGGGAGGCAACTTTATGTTTCATAGGTGAAAATTAGCTATATGATTGCCTAGAAGTCTGTGTAGGTCTTTCCAATGTATAAAGCTGAATTTATGTGACCTCTACCCAATTTACCTCCACATCAGATTCACATGAACGTGACACACACCATACATTATGGGCTTTAAGAAACCTTAAGCATAAAATAATGACAATTGTAAATCTGCAGAAAAAAACATGTTACTACATTTAATTTCTAAGCTGACTTATGTCAATAAAAATACAGAGCACACTTTTAAAAAGGACATTTCAACTGCAACTGTACCGTAGTACTAAAAGGAGAACATCAGGGTAAGTCTATGTCTTGTCTTACTTTCTCTTTATACTTTCAGGCAGAATTCTTAGTCCATGTTTTAATGTAAGTGTAGTGCTTGGGAAAGGAATTTGGATGAGAGCAATGGAAACTGAGCTCCTAGGTGAGTTACAGACTTAACCAGAGAAGTCAAAGGGTTCTAAATATTCCCAGCAGACCAGTTGAGGTGTGACAGAGATTTCTGGGAGTGAGAGGTGGAGCTTCACCTTCCTGTGCTTTCTGTCCTTGGTCTTTTCACAAGGATACTTGAAATAAGGAACTAAATTAATGTTAGATTTTGTCATGCTGACTCTTGCCAAAGTGTAATTGGGCTGAACACCTGCATTCCTGTTCTGCACACCACATACCAACAAAATGATAAAATTGTTGCATATTAATATCTTCTGTTATCCATATTTTTAAACCATCTATATCATATTAATATTTGCTTGCCTATTTTTTTTTTCTTAAGTGAAAAGAGACAGATATTCAGTTGCTGAAAAATCAACTCATTTTTCTGGTGGGTTCCAAGTGTCTCAGATCAGAAAATCCACTGAGAGAGAGACCATTCTTATTTCTCTTAGAGAACAGGTGTAATACAAACATCGTATAATATACAAAGAGGTGCAACATACAGGAAAGAAAAGCATCCTGGGTAGAGGCTGGGCTTTGAGCATGCAGTACTGTTTCTCTGCCCATTGTTAAATTCAAACCACTTGCTAATGCTTACCCTAATTTATAGACTATCTCTACAGCCTTCCATTTTACAGCACTAGCTTACAGACAGATGCTTAAACATGCTGAAGTTATTGAAAACATGCTAAAGCTAAATATTACTTTTCTGCATCAGGGTTTTTACAACATAAAGAAGCAGTCATTGACCAGTTTACTGAACAGATCACCTTATGGAATATATATTTTCTCCTCCACCACATCCTGCCCTCTTATATCTATCACATTCCTCCTCTTTTGTGTCAGGTATAAGCAGATACCATGATAACAGCCTCATTCTCAGAAAGAAACCACCCCCTCAAGAAAACCCAACCAACTAATCAAAAAACAAATAAAAAAAAACCCCAAAATCCTACCACAACAAAAATGAATGAAGGTGTGTATCATTCACATAGCAACTCTTCTCTGGAAACACCTGGTATGACACGTTGTAGCAAGGTGTATATAACAGGTGGAATTCAGGTATTGAATAATTATTTCCTGTCCTTTAAGAACAGATGATAGGCATACAGGATCCATCCAGCCCAGTATTTTCCCCTGAAAAAGGCCAAAAGCAGATATCGGCAGATGATTACAGGAACAGATGCTTATGACATCTTTTATTCCACCAGTACTAAGTGGGGACTTCCTAAGCCAGATGTAGTTCTTACATATTTATTACTCCTCAGCATTTCTGTTATAAAGAACAAAATATTGGGAAACATTCACAGGAGTGCTTTTATTTTGTTAATATATTTGTGAAATTAAATTCAGAGGTTAGAAGAATGCTATACACTTCAAGGCATAATGATACAGAAATAAAGATGAGAGAAGATACTATTTTTGTTGCTGCTGTAGCAAAAAAGGTGTTTCACCGTAGTTCTTATGAACATGAATTATAATAAAGACATTTTAAAACCTGCAGAAAGTATCACCACTGCATGTTGTAACAGGCATAACAAACCTGCCCAGTTTTAGATTCATATTGCTGTGGGAGAGGTGTTAATGACCTATTGGAATTGAAGCTGATTACAGGTCTGTCTCATTAAATAAATGGGTGGAGTAAGCATTCAACTACCCTGTGTAGTAAAAACAACTGTATGTGCAGGAGTTAAACGCCACTGCCACTTGACAAAATGCATGCTGTCTAAAGAAATGTATGAAACAGAAAAATAGGTGTTCCTGTTGTGTAAATGATGGTGTAGGCAGCTGGCAGGTAGCCCTTGCAGAGGAGCACGCAAGACAGCTGTTGCTTGAGCCATGACAGAGAAGACCAAGGCTTTGTAGAACAGTTGTCCAAGTACAAATTAGTCTCACCACTAAGCATATACATGAGACAGATATATTTTCTCAAAAAAATATCAGGAATAAAACCCATCCTTCCCTTTCTCATGGCAAAAGAAGTCACTTCTAAAAGGCTCATATTTCAGCTACTAGTCAATGAACAACACCTTGACTGTCTTTTTGGTTCATTTGTCTATACTTCTACAGGACAATTAATATAAATAGTATTTATTTACCTTTCTATGTTTAGTCTTCAGAAATATTTCAGTTATTTCACCTATCCTTAAAATGGAGACCACAGAGAATCTTTCTCGAAAGAACCAGAGTAACCGTTGATGAAAAGTGCTTTTTAAATACAAGGTATTAATTATCCCTAGTCCACCTAACTGCTTTCATGAGGCTTGTCAGGAAAAAAAAATATAATCTAATGCATTCTTTAATAAATCAAACAGAAAATAAATTAACAACAGCAACAATATCCTCAAGGCTTGTTGCAACAGACAAACAAGAATAATAAAAGATAACAAAAAAAGTAATTATTTGTAGCATATGCATTTATTCCAGGAATGGAATTTTAAATATTCTTTTTTCAGTGAATGTGTATTAACAGAAAATTATGGAATTCTACATTTCATATGTTGCTCCCAGCTTCAGCAGATGAAGTTGATAAGGTTTGGGAACACAAGACTCTTCTGATGAAATCAGGGTAACAACTGCTGCCTCCCTGGGGCTTCTGAACACTCTTGTATTGTCCAGGGTATACTAGTACATAATTACTAGAACTTGTTTTATTAGTAAGTGGATGTACATACTTCCTACAAAACTTTGACGTTTGTCTACCAGCTTTGACAATGGGACAGTCACCTTAATTAGGACATTTATGAAGATTTTGCTGTGTATTATTCTAGTTTTGCACCTCAGCTTTTCCCTCTAGTAGGGTTATTTATGGAAAGTTCTGATACACTTAGTATCCCCTACCCATCTATCTTCATAGTTAGAATAAATTAATTTTCCTTCAGACCTTTGTCTATCAAACTGTATCACTAACTTTATTTTTCTTCTAGATAGGGAGACACACTGAAAATCATTGCATACAAACTGTTTCCTTAGGTGAAGAGACAAAAATACTAATAAATAAATTACTGTTTTCTCTAGTCCGATTAGAAAAGAGTGCATTACTTGCTGAGCTTTCCAAAGTAAATTTCTGTCTGTTTTTCTGTCTGTTATTCTGAAAAAGGGAAAGTAACATGGAAGGGTCACATTGGTGAGAAAGACTGTGTACTTCCTTTTGGAGAACTGCCATTGAATGGTCAATGCATATTTTCATGGAGGCAGAAAGTTCAGCTCATGCACATCCAGATTTGATTCACCAGTTTAAAGCAAACATACGCAAAAGCAGTGAATCAAATCCATCAAGTCAAAATAAACTAGAGTACATGCTGTCTATTGATAACAAATAATTGCATACACGGATGAACTTTTTCCTACAATAATCTCTTATGGGAACTTCTTTCACTGACTGCATGCACGTCAGAGCTGCAAGAATTCTACTAAAACGCAGTGACCTGCTATGCAAACACCAGCCTTTGAAGAGAGCTTTTGTTTACCAGTTGATATTTCACGTGGCTCTTTAGGATTTGTTAGACTTCTGCACAAATAGGAACCATTTAAAATATTTTCCCATTTTTCAATGTGTTGACTCTGTAATGTACCTGCAGATATACCCGAGAAAGTGTAGCATGAACACCACGACACCTGGGAAGTGCATTTGCCAGGGTAGGATTCTGCTTCAAACCCTAATGGGATTTATGAACAGCCAGTAAATCTCTGCCACAAAAAATTTCACGTCTTTTAGCTGTTATTTGGACAATAAAAGACACTTGGCCCTATTGGACATGATAACTTCCTAAAATTTACATAGGACAAAATCAAAGGCACAAGTGCAGACATGATAACAATTTGTCTATTATATTCAGAAAGCAGATTTGCTAATTTTATATGCTTTTCACTCACTGCTGGAGACTTGAGTATTCAGGGTGGGTGTGATGCAGATTGATGAGAGCTGTGTTTGTAGCAGTGAATATCCAGCCACACCTGCAGCATCTCTCAACTAACACAGGGTCCCTGACTGTGTGAAAGACTTTCCGATAATTTGGCATAACTCTGGAGAACAGATGAACAAGGTCACTGAAGATTGTTAGCTCAATTTTTCCAGAAGGAAAAAGAAATGACACTCTATGGTCTTTTGATTATATAATTGTTTTTCTCAAGACCATCTTGACATCCTTGTGTGTATGTAACATTTCCGTTTGTAAATGTCACTAAAGTAGTTTTGCTAAGCCAAAACATTAATCTCATACCATTCATACAGGATGGGAATTTCAATCCCTTTTGACAAGGAGGGTGGATAGGTGCTGATATCCTACATACTACATTCAGTTCTGCTAAACCAGAGGGAGTTTGCCAGCAGCAGCATCCCTAGCATCTTTGCATAGCTTGATCTGGAAAATTTGACTCATGAATGCCCCAGCATTGAGTTTTGCAGGTAGACCGGCAAAATGCTTGCTTTTGTGTCCTGAAAGAGGTCACTCAATTCTTGACAGATCATAGACACAGGATTAGTAATTAGTACCAGTTTTGCAATAGTGTAATAGTACATTTGGATTCTAATAACTATAATCACATAACACATATAATGATATATAGTAAATATTCTCTGTTTTCGGTGAACAGCTTGAAGATTAATGTCGCTTGTTTTGTACTCATTTTCCCCATTAATAATAGGAACCTACTGTCATTCTTTCTCTATATAGAGATAATAAATGTAGTCCTAAGGAACATGGTGTGAATTTGAAAGGATCTCATCAAATAAAGATCAAAATCCAGTTACTTTTGTGGTTGGTTTAATTTTTAATGCAGAAATTGAGATATTAAACTGGAAAGTTTTTGCTCCTCAATGGGATCCATCTGAATAGAATCATAGAATCATAGAATAGTTAGGATTGGAAAGGAACTCAAGATCACCTAGTTCCAACCCCCCTGCCATGGGCAGGGACACCTCACACTAAACCATATCACCCAAGGCTTCATCCAACCTGGTCTTGAACACTGCCAGGGGTGGAGCATTCACAACCTCCCTGGGCAACCCATTCCAGTACCTCACCACCCTAACAGTAAAGAATTTCTTCCTTGTATCCAGTCTAAACCTCTGCTGTTTAAGTTTTAACCCGTTACCCCTTGTCCTATCCCTACAGTCCCTAATGAATAGTCCCTCCCTAGCATCCCTGTAGGCCCCCTTTAGTCTTCCAGTATCTGAAGTAGACAGTAGAGGAATTTAAATCACCATAACTAAGCTCCAAAGTTAATTGTGTGACCAGACTTCCCCAGAACTTTCATTTTAGTCTGCTTGCAGATTTAGGAAAATATCAGTGGTCTGACTAGCAAATAAACCTCATATTTTTGTTCATTGTAGTTTTTTAAAAAGTCCTCACTTATATTGCCAACTGTATGAAATATCTCCAAAAGGAGCAGCAGATGATGAAACATTTTTTATAGACTTGAAATTAAAGGACATTTGTCAGCAAGAACAGAAGAAGAGATGGTAGCTGAGGGTAAAAGTGTCTGAGTGGAGGTATTTTCAATTCTAGTTTGGGGGATGCAGTATTTATTTGTTGTAAGTAGTCTGGCCAGCAGCATTGAACAGAGTGCCTTACAAATTCACAAGATTGTCTGTAAAGTTTAACATATTATTAGTTATCAAAAAAGGGATATGCTCTGGATATGGAAATAAATTCTATCCAACTCTGTTGCTATAAACCTCTGAAGATATGTTTGGTATGTTCCACCCATAACTTTATTTATAATGATGAATAGAAATATATATATTTTTTTTATTCAGAACTATTTAAAGTTAATTATATAGTAAGTTAAACAGCAATCAGAAGTATAAATACATGGGAAAGAAAACCCATCATTAATCTTAAAAACATCAGTGTTTTTAATTTTTAGTCAACAGTTAAAATAATCCACTGCAAAATATAAAGATTGTTTTCCTGGTGAATTAATGTTCCAACTAAATAAGTCTTTGTAAGTATCTCATTGCTCATTCAACTCTTCAGAGCTGGGTGAACAGATATCTGTCTAAATACGATACTTTAACAAGTAGACAATGCAGTCTACAACTTGTTTGTTACTAGAAAGACTTATAAAACCACAGTTCATATTTGCTAAATACAAAAATGTGAGATAATTTTCA
Organism: Melopsittacus undulatus; assembly: GCF_012275295.1. NCBI lineage: Eukaryota > Metazoa > Chordata > Aves > Psittaciformes > Psittaculidae > Melopsittacus > Melopsittacus undulatus. The sequence goes on along the minus strand of NC_047531.1, from coordinate 22,711,296 downwards.
AAATGTTCATTCTGGCTTCATAGTATGAATGATAGTACTAGCCGAAATTCCCAGAAATCACCAGTGATATTGGAAATCAGGGCTGAGATTTCATTTTAGAAAGCAGATGCACAACGTTTTCTGAAAGCAAAAGGAGTCAGCTCAGAATATATTAAGGCAAACCAATGAAACAAGTAATTTGTCTATCAATAATCACACTGGATGTTGACACTTTGACCTCGCAGTTGATAAAATTCTATTTTACAAATGCTTTATCAGAAATAGTAAATTGGATTCTAGATGTCTGCACATGTGTGCATGTGTAACTGACAGATTTAATTGTGAAAACATTAATTGGCTTGTAAAAAATCAGCAAAAAAGTGTTGACTTTTCAATATTGTATATTGCATTATACATAAGAGGATTTATTATTAACTTTGTTGCTTCTGTGTTTATATTCAAATTACAGGCTGCTGTCTCAGCATTATTCCTCAGAGAAATCTGGTGGTGTGTAAAAAGAGTTGTATGTGATGGTGCACTGCTAGAGCTCTCAGAACACAGCAACTTAGGAAAGATATTTTTCTGTATTGGAAGCTTAACAACATATTCTTAAAGTGTCAGAGAAAGAAAACACCATGATTTTAGGCTTAGAAAGGGGAATATCAAATTAAGACTGAACCTGTGTTTTTCATGTGGGCACAGAATCAGAATACTTATGATGTAAACTTGGCAGCTGTAAGAGTCCAATAACTAGTTTACAAAACCTGAAAACCTTTTTCTCCTTTCCCTCTCAACTTGCTCTTTATATTTTGCAAAATGCCTTGAAAACAGGGACTCCAGCACATAAGGATGAAACTATACTCTGAGAAGTTTCTCCTGAGTTTGGCAACAGTAGGCAGAACTTCAAATGAAAAAGGTCATATTCATCTGAGCTGCCCATACGAAAAACAAAGCAACATCGTGAATAGACAAGGAAGATACTGTAAGATTGCTAAATTCTGTCAATGGCCTCTTAAATGGCCTTAGAACCTTCAGATTAAAATTATTCCCAAAGAATATTTAGGTGGAACAGAGGTGACAGCATATGTGACATCTCACGTTGAAGCTTTGTAGCTAGAGACATTCCCTTGATCAGGAAAGGTGGGCTTTAGCATTTGGTGAGAAACACTTTGAAAAGGAACAGCATGACTAAGAAAAATCATGTAGAAATTATGGTAAAGCAGCAAAACAGAGAGCATCACCTCTACTTCAGAATATTTTCAGATTATCACATATATTTCAGTGCTTGCAACCTAGTATAGTAGATTGTCCTTTTCTGTTTATTAAGTATGTGGCAGATGTGGTGAGTTTATATATTATATTTTACTGTGTCCATATAGGTGACACAGAGAGATGCAGATACGTGCATGCAACTTGGTTTTGGTGTGGAAGACTTGCATAAGTGAAAGCTTTACAGATAAGCGTTTTTTGATATCACCGAAGATGATAGGAAACAGTTAATAATTGAGTTTGTGGGAACAATGACCACAAACAAAAAAAACAAGTTAAAAATGAATGACTAAATATCGTACTGACCCACATTTTCTCTGAGTGGCTGCTTTTTTCAAAGCAGTGGTATGTTGGACACTGGCCGTGTTTCAGAAAGTATACTGGAAATGAATAACACTGTGTGAAACTACAATGCCCAGCAGATACATGAATTGTACTGTGAAAATTGGCAGGTACTTGACAACCTTTGCTTGTCTGCATAATGGTTAGAGGCAATCATTTTGATCTGACTTTGAGAAACAGACAAATAAACTGTGAGCATCAACACAGATAGTGAATAGCTTTTTAAACTGTTCTTTGCCATCTCCCAGAGTAGCTGCATTCTTCAGAGTTAGTGATAACAACTGTCTAGTGTTTGCTGTGAGAACCCATGCCAGTAAGATTAGAGGATTCTTCTAATTGACTTCAAATAGAATAATCTAAGTGAGTGTTTTCTGTAAACACCACAGCAGTATTTTTTTAGCTCTACTCTAATAGCATATCTCTAATCTCACATGAGGTCTTTAGAGGGGCCCAGTTGATTCATTAGTTGCCAAAAATGACAGAGATTGGTGCAATCTGGTAGTGCTGCCAACATGGCACCACCCTGTTCTTTTATCATTAGCACAAAGGGAAACTGAGGGGTTTGTTTTGTATTTGAATGCTATATAGTCCAAAAGGCCACACTTACACTAAAAGAGCTATTGTTACTGGCTCCAAATATTGGAGATAGTTAGCTTTATTAAGGCAAAACTACTCTAGATGCCTAGGTTTTAAGCCAGGATGTATTTTGGTGACTATTTACACATAACTGCTGTGAGTCGGATTTTCCCATTGTTCAGTATAGCTAGAAAAACAAAAGATGTATCTTCACTATGTACGTTTCTTATGAATTTTTGCCTTAATTTGCCTCTCCTCCCAAAATATAGACATGTAAATTTTATAATAACAAGTGTTTATGCCCTAAGGAGAGAATGAAAGCATTTCAGAGATCAAGGTATGACTGAACATGGGAAAGGATTACATATGGGAACTTTATGTAGGCTTTTGTGATTCTAGTTCTAGTAACAAATTAGTCATTATCACCTTTGACACAAGCAAAGGCAAATGGTCTTTCCTTTTCTATTTCTTCATTTATTGTATAGCAGTAAGAAAACACAGATCAGTACTAGGAATACACAATATAAACAGTTAACAGCCTGTCTCACATAGATCATCAACCTACAAATGCAGACAGCAAAAACCATGTTGTGTCAAAAAAAGTCAATGAGTTTGTAACTGGTTTCAATTAACAGTTTTTATAAGAGGTATAACATTAGTTATCTGCTACCGAATGGCACTCAGCAAGCTGTGGTGACCTCTTTTGTCTTCAGACATGTCAGAGAAACCAAGTACATTATTATCAGTCTCTTCCAATGACTTCAGCATAAGCAGAGAAAGTTCAGTAGAAATACACAGTTCAATGATAAAGTCCAATTGGTGTAACTGAAACACAAGTACATGCATTATAAGATTTTAGATTTTAAAACCATTAATCGCTTTTTAAGTTTACATGTCATATACTATTTCTAGAGTGTAGTGACTGAAACCCTAAAAGACTTGTGGCCTCACTTTAATGTACTGGCAATGCATGACCTTATTTGAATTTTAGGTGGGAAATACAAACTGGTTTTGACACCAGGGTCCAGCACAATGCAAAAAGTCTTTTTTTTTCCCCTCAGAATGTTTTCCAGTTTTGAGCTATAACTTCTATCATCACAAAATGTATCTCTGAAATGGACTGTTTGGATACGGAAGAGAATAGCTGCCTCCTTAATACAGCTATTTGTGAGTGGGCATATAGTACAGAGCGTGCTGAGAGAGGAATTTAAACCTATTGAAGCTAATTTCTATAGGTCTCTTGTACAGTATGGGGAGAAAGATAGGTCCTTCCAGAAACAGTTCCCAAGCTTCTACTTTGCAAGACAGCAAAGAGAGAAGCTCCCTGATTTCCTGGAAGCAAAGGAGTTAAAGCTCTGCTGCTTGTGATATTCACTGTCTTCAGCAGCTGATAACAGTTGTCATTGTAAAAATTTTGAACCAGTTTCATGGTCTGGAAAGCAGCTCTGTTCCAATGACATTTTTTCACAAACATTAAAACATATTTGTTAGTGACAAAGATAAGTGTGAGAAAACCTACAGTAGTCTTACCAGTCAAGACTGTTTACAGTATGAGATGTATCTGCAACTTTGCTGCCTGTAATAGCAAGTTGCTAGAAAATACAGTATACCCTTCACTTTTTCCATTTTCCTGTGAAAAGACACCTCCTTCACATACTTTTTGCAGACTAATTATAATATATTTCCTCACCGGCATGGCAACTACAAATTTTAAAAGGGAGAAATTGCCTTCAGATAGGAAACAGGAACCAGTAAAACACATTTGTGATGATTTGTACTTGAATGGTCTATTGACATTTATCTTCCTTCTTGGTTATTTTAGAAAATCAGCTGAGATCTATGTTGCTATAAAGTAGCTGTTGTATTAGACACTACCTACAAAAGCAGAAGAAATGGGTAACATTTCTTTCATTTTATTCTAGCACACGATATTTGGTAGTCTTACTATGATTTGAAACTGTACATTCATTTGAAGCAAAGCTTTTCTTCTAAATGGCTGTTTTACTGTCTGTCCTGTTGGAACGTTCAGATTCCTTGAGATGCACATTCTTTAACTAATCAACAGAATTGTAAATCAATAATCAGATTAGTAGCTTCTTACAGAAAGCAAGGGATTTGTTCTCCTTGACTGATAGCAGTCATGTAGCTCATAATTAGGATTAGTCCTTTCAGGAGACTGAAGATTACAATGGTATGTACGCTAAGGCATTTTTTTTCTTATTAGGTATCTCTTCCAGCTCTTTACTCCAGCTTAGGCGGTGCTACATGACTTGTGCATCTGCTCCCTAGATCACTGGACAAATCAAAAAAAGCATGATATTTGCTTTTTAAATGAATAGAATTTGGCATTTTGAAAATAACTCCCAGCAGGATGGCCTCCCCTGCAAAATATGTCAGTAGCCATCTCTCCTCATTACCCAAATGGCCTTTTTGATGAATGGCAGCAGCAGCCTTTCCTTGTTAGAGCTAGTTAGCTGAATGCTCATCACTATTGTTTTAGCATAATTATCTTCAGGGTTAGGTGGAGGCCAGGCTCTTCCCCATTAATGCTACAATACTGGAGTTGATTTTTGTTCACAACTGTTAACACCAAGACATGAAAACAGATTGTGTGTACTGAAATGATGCATCACTTAGTCATGCAGAATATACAAGAACATTGTTTTTAATCCTTCCTGGTTTAGAAAGTATCACTTTAAAAATCCTTCTAAGTATAAACTTATAGTCATGTCAAAAAATTGGTATTACTCTGTTGAGCAGGAAGGAGTGAATGTATTTTCAGGAATGTTTTTATATCACTGACTTGATAAAACTAAACATAATCTCCTGATGTCACTGCACATGCGAAAAGGGGGAAAGAAAAGGAAAGAGGTGAGTACAGTTTGTTAGTTAAGAAATGTGAAGTGATTGTGTTGCTTGAAGTTGTAACAATGGAAAGGTTTTGATAGTTTGAGGTTTTACACAGATAAAGGGTGGGGCAGGGGGAAAAATCTCTGTGCTAATCTCTTAATGAGATAACACTTTACATGTTCCCTTACTGTAAGACCTCAGTCCACCGCCACTGACTGCATGGCTGTTACATAAGCCGTTATTTGGATTATGAAACTGAGATCTGATTGCAATTTGATCATGGGGAAATAAGCCTCACAGGGTCTATTCAAATATTCAGAGAAAACACCTGTTTATGGTGCTCCCATATCCTATTATGTTTCCTATGTAAGCCTGCCAGATCAGCTGCAGAAAGAAGAGCTCCCCAAGTGTCAGATCCCCATGGTCGTGGGGTTAAATCTAGTCATGCATGATGTGTAGTTGTGTTTGGATAATGGTGGGGTGTTGTTTTTTTTATTATTATTATTATTATTATTATTTTGGTTTTGTGCCGCGGAATGGACTCAGTCAGAGATCAATATGATCAGACAAAAAGCCATTTATTGCAAAGCATTAACTCCTTATATACTATTGTTTACACACACCTACAGCAATTTGGCATATCATGATTGGATACTTGTCTTGAAGACCCTTAGTGACTAACTGGTTAAGCACAGGTGTGAGAACTTGACCTCGAAAACTTGCCAACAGTCCACAGTTCTCATCACTCAGTGAATTCCAGCTTCTTCTTATCTTGCTTGCTTAAGCTTCCTCAGGCCTCTCACGGCCTTGCTGTATCTTTCAGAGTTATTCAGAACCCATGTACCAAATATTAATTCTCCTGTGAGAACACTGTCTTCACAGTTTTGTTTGTTTATTTATTTGTTTGTTTAGTTGTTTGGGGTTTTTTTGCACAAGAAATTGAGATTTATTTTCTGAGTTCTTGATTTGAACCTACTTGCTCTCTGTTGTACTAACACAAAGCTGCAGTCTTCTGCACATGAGCAAGAGGAAATACTCTTCAATAGAAACCAATTTATTTTGGTTCCTATTTGCTCTCACACTCTGCCAGAGCCCAATGAATTAACCTGAAGAGACACAATACTGGTCTCCTTTCTCTGCTAGTTTCCTTCTCACAGCCGGGTCACCTTAAGGTTTTGGAATGACTACATCCAAGTGAGGTGTGTTCTGGTTATGTGTTATTGCTGTTTCAGTGAATGACAGACACACAAAGTGCACACGGGCTGTAGGTAATGCTGTGAAACACAGTCTAGTTCCTGTGGAAGTGAGCAGAGAATGAATTAAGCATAGAGCCTGCTGAGCAGAGCAATTGTCCACACTGCAGACAGGCTGCAAGAAGTAGGCACCACGGAGGGCTGAGATGTCCATACAGTGCCACCAGCTGAAGGTATTGACCAAAGCATTGAAAGCATACGTCAGTGTAAGAAATTTGTTCTAAGAATTTGCAGGACAGCCTTCACTCGCTTTACATGTGTTATTTTCATTGGATGATTTAAAGAAATATGTTTTGTTTCAGTACGAAGGCGTGCATTATTCAAATGACAGTTCTGAGACAATTTATTAGATGCAAAAAGCACTTTAAATTGATTTTTGAAGCTATCAGAAGTGGAGAGGAGAAAAAAGGGGGGGTGGGAGCACAAACTGGCTAATAAAATACTTACATAAATAACTGTATATTTCATATCTTGATAGACTTAAATTCTGTGATCCCCGAGTACTAATGAACATTATTTTTTCTTGACGCAGACCTTAATTAAGCATGCCTTCTGTTCACAATCATGGTAACAAGTTGGTCATAGGAAAAAAATTCTTATCTTCATTCAACAAAACAAAATCAAACCATTGCGTTAAGCAGAAAAAGAAATTAATAGGTTGCATAGTCAATTTACAAGTTATAATGTAAGAGTATTTAAAGTTGCACTCTAATTCAGTGAGGGTATTTTGTACATTGCATTACTGATAAATTTCATTGCAGTCATTGTCACTAAGCGAGAACTTTTGTTATTTAGTTCAGTCATACTCTATGAACTTTTCCCAGCCATTTATATTAGGAACAGCTTTTGTGTGCCGGATAAGTGAACCTGTCTCCAATCTGCAACTGTTTTATTGCTCTTGCCTGCAGGGCCATCATCTGTGTTTTTAGTGGAACTAGTGGAAATACCAGCTTTGACATACTGTACAGAAAGCTTTTCTCACAAAAATCAGGCTTGCCAAACCTTGAGGTCATTGGTCAGACAATCACATTGAGTAAAAGCTGAGTAATCCTTGAAGTCTGACCCACCATTTAGAAGCAAATTACAAGATTCTGTTATTGAATAATTTTTTTCCTGCATGACATCCTTGTCTCTATATTGGAGAGACATCAGTTTGATAGGTGGATGACTCGGTGGATAAAGAACTGGATGGGTGGCCACATGCAAAGTGTTGTGGTCAATGGCTCAATGTCCGGCTGGAGACCGGTAATGAGTGGTGTCCCTCAGAGACTGGTATTGGAACCGGTCTTGTTCAACATCTTTGTCGGTGACATGGAGAGTGGGATTGAGTGTGCCCTCAGCAAGTTTGGTGATGACACCAAGCTGTGTTGTTAGGTTGATACACTGGGGGGAAGAAATGTCATCCAGAGGGACCTTGACACACTTGTGAGGTGGGCTGATGCCAACCTCATGAAGTTTAACCATGCCAAGTGTAAGGTCCTCTACTTGGGTCAGAGCAATCCCAGGCACAGCTACAGGTTGGGCAGAGAAGAGATTCAGAGAAGCCCTGCGGAGAAGGACTTGAGGGTGTTGGTTGATGAGAAACTGGACATGAGCTGGCTTCAGTGTGTGCTTTCAGCCCAGAAAGCCAACCGTATGCTGGGCTGCATCAAAAGGAGCGTGATTAGCAGGTCCAAGGAAGTGATCCTGCCCCTCTACTCTGCTCTTGTGAGACCTCACTTGGAGTATTGTGTACAGTTCTGGTGTCCTCAACATAAAAAGGACATGGAACTGTTGGAACAAGTCCAGAGGAGGGCCACGAGGATGATCAGGGGACTGGAGCACCTCCCATATGAAGATAGGCTGAGAAAATTGGGGCTGTTGAGCCTGGAGAAGACTGCATGGAGACCTCATAGCAGCCTTCCAGTATCTGAAGACAGCTTATAAGGATGCTGTGGAGGGATTCTTCATTAGGGACTGTAGTGATAAGACAAGGGGTAAAGGGTTAAAACTTAAACAGGGGAAGTTCAGATTGGATATAAGAAAGAAGTTCTTTACTGTAAGGGTGGTGAGGCACTGGGATGTGAATGCTCCATCCCTGGCAGTGTTCAGGGCCAGGCTGGAGAGAAAGAACCTTGGTTGACATGGTTTAGTGTGAGGTGTCCCTGCCCATGGCAGGTGGGCTAGAACTGGATGATCTTAAGGTCCTTTCCAAGACTAACTATTGATTTTATGATTCTACAAAAATTTAAAGGATGGCCTCAAGCTCAGAAAGACATTGTGCACATGCCTGTCTAAACATGTGTGAAGTCCTGTTGATTTGAATATGAATAATTCCTGAAGCAGAAGATAATGACAAGTTTGGGAAAAGTATGTCTAGGATCAAATGTCTTCTTCTTTGGTCTTCCCCTCCTCATGAGACCTGAGTACAGTAGCATTTTTTCTAAGATCCTGCAATCATGCACAGCCACTGTTCTTACCATAGAAAAATGTGCTGAACAGAAAGTGGAGTCCTGATTCAAAGGCTAGTGTTGCTTGTCACACTTACTTCTGGATGTACAAAAATTTTACTGGGAGGACTGCTGACATACATTCGTACATGAGCACTGTGAACTCACAACAGGAGTCTCAGGCTGTATGTGTTACATTTCAGACCCTGAGTTTGGATCTCTTTGTAAATTTGATTTGTTGTCACAAAATACGTGTGTTAGCCTTTATGTGTGTTAGAGACTGAAAATTAAGCATTCAAAAAAGGAGGCACTGGACAGAAGAAAGATATAAAGTAGCTGTTTAGAAGAAAAAAAAAAAAGAAATTTTTTAGCCAAAAATAATTTTCACATTTATTGAAAATATGCAACAAATACCCGTACTAGTGTTTTTATGCCTCTTATGCCTTGCTCTGTTTTTAAAGAGGTAAAATTCGTGCAAGGAGCACAAATAGAAAACTGAGGGAGAAAATAAACCATGATCTGAAAAGAACTTGCATCGACGTTTTAGGCTTAGAAAAGAATCTGATTTTATTTAGAAATAAAGGAAAGTGACATTCATATTTGTAAAGGATTACAATTGAGTGCTGCAAAAAGTTATTGATACAGTAATCTAATATTACAATGTATAGGAGAAAAAATTTAATTTGTCATGATGCTGTAAAGCTAATTTTGTAGTTATTCTTATTTTAGATACATTATTATGGCCATTTAGATCTGTTAAAACAGCTGAATGTCAAGTAACTGTAAACAAAAGCATTTTTCTTGTATATATTATTTTCTGGTATAACTATGATCTGTACTATTTTAAAATAAAATTAATACTTGCTTCAATATGGCAATACTTTCTTCATGATTTCACTCTCAAAGCTGTTCATTCTAACAGCTTGTATGTCTATGTAGGCAGTTGCAGTTGTATGCTTTGCCTCTAAAAGAAAAGGAAGCTGAGATAAGTTTTGTGCTATGTAGCTTTTGGCTGTGTATGTTTAGATAAAATGACAGTGGGCCATTTCTGACGGAGTATGTCAGACACTAAGTGGTTTTGACTTTTTCTTTCATCTCTGGAACAGAATTTGATACCTGGCTTTCTCCCAATACTAAGCGCATTATAATGTGGGAACTCAACCTGATAAACTTAGGAGGGAGTGGATAATTGTTCTTGTAGGTGTTCACATACCAAGGCATTTGTATTTACTCCTGTTTGTTTCCAGCAAACTTTACCTCAGCAAATTTGGCAAGTATCTGTATTTAACTCATATCTCCATTGTCTACTGACTAATTATGAAATTCAGCAGTTGATCCTCACCTTGCACATAGAGCCCTACAGTGTTGTCTCAGTAATGCCTCCTTCAAGTGGAACAGGGATTGTTGTTCTTTGCTTGGTATACAGTTTCCTGAAGAAATCCTAGTTTTTTGACTTCATGTGGTCTCCCTACAGAGCAGTGAAGCAAATGTAATGCACAGAGGCCAGGCAGATAAACTGCTGTCAGTGCCAGGGTGTGAAGGAGAGGTTGCTGAAAAATTATGCTCTCTTAACATCACTAGCACTTAAATAGCATCAAGGAGTTCCATGACATTGAAAAATAAGTAATTTTTTCTTGAGTTTCTGATTAGTGTGACTCAAACTTAATTGTGCATATTATCTCACCAATAAAGAGATTAAATAGTTAAATAAAACACTTCTTATAATAACACTTCTGATTAGTTTTAAAACATGCATGATGGGCATTTGGGGATATTTTCAATAAGCTCTAAGTGATATTTTCCCAGGCATTATTTTTTAAAAATTTTATATTTAAATGGAATGTTGTAACTTCGTGTTTACATCCTGCACCTAGAAAACAAAATTCAGGCTTTCTTTGTTTTCTTTAAATGTCCTATCAGCCTGAAATCTTCCTCCAGTGTAGTGCAAATGGAACCTCAGATATCAGCACAAAACTTGACCGCAGTATCCTGTGAAGACTCCTTATACAGCATGCAATTCCACAGAAGGCAGAAAGATCCACAGTCATGAACTTATTTGCATCATGATGGAACAGATTTCAATGTAATTGGGTTATTCAAATCACATTAGCAGGAAATGCAGACCAAAAAAATGCAAAGAATGGAGTTGCATCCTTATCTAAAATCTCTGACACATTAGTCTGTTCTTAGTCTAAAAGTCTGTAAATCCTGGTAATCAGAACAAAAGCTAAAGGAAATGACACTAAAATAAGGCCCCAGACTGAAACTGTAAATATCTTTGGACCCTCTTAAAGCTTCCACTATGGAAAGGGCACATGCATCTTAACACCACCTTTATATAGACGTTTTTTTTAGGAAAAGACAGAAGAATGTCCCCCAGGTAAAGTTTCTTACACAGTTTACAGATTTTAAATAATTTTGACAGAGTTTCTTTATACAGGATATTGTCACAAGTGTTTGCTTAAGACTAATTCCCAAATGTCTGTATTTTGAAAAAGTGTTGCATAATTTAATAAAGAATTATCCAGTACTCTGTAGTTTGTTGGGGCAAGACTAATACATTCACATTCAAAAAAGATCCTCCTACACAACTATTTCTGCTTGTCATCTTGTACATGTGATATCATTTCATTGCTTTCAAAACCTATTGCTGTTTTAATAACATCATGAGAGTAAAATTTTGCCCAAAATAACTCTCAATACTCACTAAATTTTAATAGCAGTGTGCAAGTCTCCAAGAAACTTTGTACACTGGGTAAGCTTATGAAATGTTTTAAGCAACACAGTGTTAAACAGTTGTAGCCAATTTTAACCATTATAAGCAGTTAATAAAAAGAGACATTTAAAGGAGGGAGGAGACATGAAAGAAAGAAACAAAGAATAAATTATATTGTTTGCTTTCCCAAAATATAAAATTATCATACCACAGTAAAGAAATTAAAAACCAAAACAAACCACAGTAGGCTAAACAATGCAGAGATCTTGCAGAAAAATATAAGATGTGATTTTTGAAGTTTGAGAGATAACAAGTATGCTCATATAACCAAATAAGATTTCTGTTGAACTTAATTTTGTTGATCTCCAATTCTGTAAACTGTCATGCTGCATGAGGTCTTTACTATGCATCCCCTCTCTTTTGTGTTAGGTGACTCCCTGGAGGAAGTTATCAAATTCCTACAGATGTTATAGAGCAGCATTCCCTTGTGGTAAGCTCCTAGTCCCCTCTGCTCCTGACCCTTTCCTTTCTTTTTATGCTCTGACCCTGCTTCTGTACATGATTTCATTTCCCTTCTGATTTCTTCTTCTGAGCCTTCCACATTTTTTTCTCTTTCTGTTCCCATCACTCAGTTTTCTGCACAATGGATTTAATTCACTCATCCTTTCTTCAAGTCAGTTTCCAACACCTGTCGCTGTACCTGAATATCCTTCTCTTTGTTTTGATGCTATTTGATCCCTCTACATGTGAATCAAATATTTTTGTGGAGATTCTTCAATTCAAGAGGGCAGAACACCGAAGAAAGAGAAGAAATTAAGTCCCAGTAGAAGTATCAAGAGTTACCTGTAGGGTAGTTTCCGAAAGTGTTCCTCACATTTGTTTCAGTCCTTCATGTTCACTAAGACAGACTGTTCTGAGACCTTTACTAGTAAGAAATTACTGAGCGGTATGAACTGGGACTTCCAGGAGACGCAAAATTAGGCACTTTTGAGTATATTCTTGCACAGACGTCAAAAGTGTGAAGTAATTGTTTCTCTCTCATGTTAAGTGATTGCTTTTCTCTTTGAAACTATACTATTATGTATTAATACCTCCTTAGCAGACAATAAATAGTGCAGCAACAAAAAAATTATCTTACGTCAGCTTCCTTGTACCTGAATCCTACAGCTGCTGCTCTTCAGCTAAGCCACAGAAACTGTTTTACTGTCTAGGAGAAACTGGCAATACTTTCTTGAATGTTACTATGAGAAATAACTACAATATTTTTAGTGTAATTTCACATCACTGAAATTTTCAGTACAAAATTTCAGTCAAATTTGGCATGGTTATAAAAAACTGAAAATAACACTTCATAATAGGAAGACTCAAGCTCATCATTTGTACAAGATGACAGTTCAACACATTGTATTATTCTAGTGCATGAACCGTAAGCTAAACCTTAGCAGTTATTGTATGAACGGGAAAATGAAGGAAAAAGTGAAGGAAGGCCCCCTCTCATATACCTGATCAAACTGCAGTCATTATATCGAAGCTTCTATCTGAAGAACCTCAGGTGTAGCAGAACCTGTGGTTCAGCCAATTGCTTTCTTTCTGTACTGTTTGATAGTCCAGGGATTGCAAAGGGACAAGAAGACAAATTATAATGGGTTTTCTGCTTTCATCTGAGCCTCAGGAGAGTGTAATTAATAGCCCACCTGTCCAGTGTTTTAGTGCTGGCATGGATAAAAACTATTTCTATTTATAAAAAAATGGATTTTGAAAATTAAAGACTTTCCAGTGAAACAAAAGCACATCAGTACCAATGTTTTCTGTTTTACTTGGCCTAAACTGTAAGTTATATGTTTAAAAATACTATGTACATTCTGGGCACTCATCTTGTGCTTCCTGTTTGAATTACTAGCTACAAATTTGCATATTTATAAGCATATTTTATCCTTCTCTAATTTCCTGTTCTTAAACCACCTGATTTTAAAGTTTTTGTTTTCTCCTTGCGACCGTTATTGGCATGAACGTAAATTTGAATGTGGGAATGTTGTCAGTATGTACATGGTATGGAAGGCTTGAGGCTGGTCCCTTAATCGTCTCAGCAAAAATCCATGGTGTCAAGTGATTCAGGAGATAAGTATGATCAATAATCTGTCAGCACAAAACCAACAACCATTTTCTCCATCCCAGTATTGCTCAGAAGACACAGTAAAAACAGCTGTGCTTTGTGCAGTGTTTTCTGTGGAATGCCTATAGTAGGCTTATGGAGGTCTAGATTTTAAAAATATAAATTATTTGTGTTGAACCAAAAGTGAGAGTAAAATGAAGAACAGTTTTAGCTAATATTGTTATTTAGTTACTTCTAATAGAAACCAGCACCTGAGTTCTAGAGTATCTAATGTCTATTGTTGCAGCCATAGATAAACTACTAAGGGGAGTGTCCTTGTCCTTCAAATACTCTGCACTTTAAGAGGCACTGCATTTTTACTGCAAATATATTAACAGGGTTTCAATGATATTGTAAGCCTTCTGAGTGATCACTTTTGGACATTTGAGGACTTATAACTAGGGATAATATTAGACATAAAGCTTTCCATAAAATATTCTTATTTAATATGAAAACCATATTAAGAATTCTGTATTCTGCTCTGTCTAACCCATGTCTATACATTTTAAGGTTTATCAACCATCTATACAGTTTTGCCATAGAAATGCTTAGGTTTAGGTTAGGTTATAAGTGTTATTAATTCTTGTAGAAAATAAGAACCTTAAAAGTTCAGCCATCTTGGAACTTTAACACGGCAACACAGTGTCATCAACTCATTTCTCTTCAATTGAAGAAATTGGGTCTTTTGGCATATTTTAATATAGAAGGAAGAATTCAGACATCCAAAATCACTGAGATCAGATATGGATGTTCTTCGGAGTGGTATGTTTTCTTTTACTCAAGGGTTGTTACCCCTGGGGAGGACTCAGGAGCCACGAATAATTTGTCTTCATGGGGTGTGAAATCCAGGGTGGGGTAAGGAATGGGGAAAGGCACATATGGGAGAACTTAGACATGGAACAAATTAGAGACTAAAAAAACGAGATGTTTGTGAAAGTATTTCAGAGGGGTTTTGCCATGTGAGGAAATTCCACAGGCTTGAAGTGGATTACTTAGCAAAGTGAAGAAATATTTCAGAAAAACACATATGACAGACTACCTAATTTAACTTTGATCTTGAAAACTACATTTGTCTGTTTTCTTATTTCTCCATCTATTGTTTGCAGCTCCCACTGGTTTTGTCAGGTCTGCTATTAGACATGTAAGCTCCTAAGGGCCTGGTATGTGTTTGCCTGTGTGTTTCCCCAAGGCCATCCTAAGCACTACTCATAAATAATACATTTGTGTAGTCTGCATGCTGTCGTCTGACTCAACATAAGTTCCCTTTATTTTTCAGAAGAGAATCACTTAAGACATGTGCACATAAATGCTAAATTCTCTTCTCTAAGAAATATGAGAAGACCCCTTTCATGTGGAGCAGGCTTGTAGTCACCTCAGCTGTCAGTAAATAGTTAGAATTCTGGCTGGAGCACCAACCGGCCACGCCAACATTCCAGTGCTCAACCCACTTGTCTCTGCTTTGAAATTAGGTCTTTGCAACACTGGGCAGCTGCTGCTTTTTGAAAGTATAAACTTAGTCAAAAAGGAACAGAAACTATAGTAACAATTAAAAAAATTAGTCTGAAAACCAAGTGCTCAGTTTGACTTGTATGCTTCAGCCTAGCCAGGAGTGATGCAGAACTTCACAGAAAAAGACAGTAAAAATAGTAAATTTAATACTACTACTACTACTAACAACAATAATAAAAATCCTGCTGAAATATATACAAATAATATTAAAAATATTGCATGCAATTGTAAACAACATATAGAACCATGTTTTTTTTTCTGTATGTTAAAATGTAAATAGAAAAATACTCATCTTCCAAAATGCTTATAATTGCACACATTACAGATGAATTGCAGATTATGTGTTCTAGCTTCAAGTGAGAATCACCTGATCCTTTTCATGAGTCATTTACAATGATTTACTTCGGGGTGACTCCAGATTCAGTCTGGCACCCTGAACAACACTGAAAGTTGTCCATGATTAGCTCAAATCAGGTAGTTTGTATAGCATACAAATGAGATTTTAGAAACCCATATGTGTACTTGAAAACTAGCATCTGTGAACCAACAAGATGCAGGTTTTTCAACATAATTCCGATTGCTGGGTTATGGAGAGGGAAGAACACTCAGAAAGCAGATTGTTTTGACTTCATTGTCTTAAAATGGTTTTGCTACAATGTAATATTGACCATCAGATTTGTGTTGGTGGAACACTATTCTTTTCCTTTTCTCCCATTAGAGTGCAGTAGGTCAAATCCTTTAAAAGAAGTGGGAAAGGAGTGAGTGGAACTAGATGATCTTTAAGGTTCCTTCCAACCCAAATCATTTTATGATTCTATGAATTTATTAGACAGAAGCAAAGACTCAACCACCATTTTATACCATATGGATACTGAGTGTGTCATGATAGGTATGTTAGAGACCCAATAATCTGTATGTTGTCTCCCAGACATCACAGTTGAAGAACTACTTTTTTGTGTACTGGTCTTTGAACAGTCTTCTATGAGAAATTCATTGGGTAGGGAAGTGCAGTGCTATACTTACTCTTTCTAGATTCTTTAAGCTACAAAATGCACCTCTGTCTGGAGAGATGTCAGAAGGATGACCTTCAAGGTAACTATGTGTGCTAAAATCTAGGCTGGGATTGTCCTTTACAGGAGAATTTCCATATACATTGTAGATCAGTTGACATGAACATATGTCTATTTCTTTTTCATATTACTCTAAATGATAGCATATACTAAAAAAGGGATAGATTAATTAAACTAAATAGGTTAATACTATCAAAGTATGCCATCCAGTTTCAATTAATTGAACTTCTATGCCCGAATGGGAAATGTTCAGAGAATTAAACAACTGGCATTCTGACTCAGAGAGGAATTATGACGACAAAATTTCGAGGGGAATTAATGAAGCTTTAAAGGCACAACCAATAGTAAATTTGATCCTTTAGGCTGGTCATTTACCAAAGTAAAGCTGGTACAACTCTTCTTGAGGTCTTACTTTGAAAATATACAACATGGAATAAAATACAGATATCTTTCTGAACTGCTGTGATAAACATTGTTTTTTTTTTGTTAAATAAAAACAGACTTAGCCCCCAAAAGCTGATATTTATGTAGCTGAAGAGCATTGTAAATTGTTACTTCCACAGAATATAACCTATTGAGCTATGATATTTATTCTAAATCATAAATGCTGTTTTCTAACTTTCCTTGCATTTTGCATGTGGTGAGACATTGGTCTGCTAGTTGATAATTAACTCTTCTGAAAACGGAGACTAGAGAATTTGTTTTGCAAATTTAATTCCTAGGAAGGCTTTTAGATGCTGAGATGTATGCAGAGGTTTTCATTAAAATCCTTCTCATTTGTTTTTATGGGTATTATTCTAACTGCTTGCATTGATGCCATGTATTTTAAAGCTTGTTTAGAACTGAGAAAGTGTTTGGCACTTCATGAACCAGAAATGTCAGTTCTCTAAAAGGAAATTAAAGCTGACATCACTGGGGTAGTGGGAGGAAAGATCTAAGTACGAAACATTTGAATATACTTTACCTAAATCTTAGAACATTGTGTTGAAATATTTTGCAGAAGCTTATATTGCATCAAATTATCCAGCTAAGATAGTGAAGTGATATATACAATTTAGTGAACACTAAACATTCAAACATTCTAAGTATGACACACGCTTTTTCCTGAGTATTAAGCCCAGTGTATAAAGTAAGCACAGCAGTTTAGGACATCCCAGCAGGCACCTTGTCAGTGTTTAGGAATATTGCATGTTCAACTGGTACATTATTAGTTGCTAGTAGGGCCACGTAATCTCTTTTTTCTGGATGTTTCCTATCAAACAGGTTAATAAGGCAAGATGATACAATAAAAAGTAATAGCAGTAGGCAATTATATCCATGGTATATCATAGAGATCAAGATATCATGGAGAATAATCATCATCATCATCCTCAACCTCGTCTAGAAAATGTTATCTTCATTATCTACATTTTGTGAGAAAACTGTAGAAAAACATTGTTACACGTATACTCTGATATATAGTTATGAGTGTCTTTTTCACAAACTACCAAGACTTTCAGTGCTTGGGAAGCAAGTGCTTCACACCATACACAGAGAATATCTTAACCATGTAATCAGCTGCCTTTCAGATTGAAGAGGGTTGAAGAAGTCAAAAAGCAGAATAGGTGCTTACTATGGAAAAGAGGCCTTCCCAGTAATCAAGGTACTTGCTGCTTTTGTCTAAGTAACAGGAGCCATTGTGTCTCCAGTAGCAGCCAGAGCAGCTCAGAGTAGTTCTAAGTTTATACAAGCTTCAGCTATGGGTCCATCCTCATAGAAATTATTATGGGTTCATTCTCATAGAAATGGCAGTGTAAATTTTTTTAAAACTTTCACTTTGATATGTGTCTTTGGGAGAGCAGACTTTTGCCTGTTCATGGATCTGCCCAGAAAGATTCTGTGAGAGATGGTGCTGGAGTGATGTGGGCTGGTTATTTTCTAGGATCACTTCCTCCAAACTCAAGAACAGTCCATATCCACACAGGAAATCAAGCAAAAGTAGAGAAACAAGGCGATCCTGACTAAATTCAAATGGGCTTTCCAGTCAGTACCCCAGGGGAGATCCAAGCAAAGGACTTTGAGCGTGCTTGCCTTCAGAGCAGATGAGTAATCCTGTTGCTTTTCAGATCAAAGCTAAGCATGCGTGAAAAACACAGCCCAAGCTGTACAGTGTAAACTATGCAAAGCATTAATTTCCAGCCCTGAGGGACACCTTTCTCAGAGCTGTGAGTGCTCAGGACCTGGCATGATCACTGTGCAGAGTGAGACAGTCTCCCAAAGTTAAGTGGTGACTTCCATAGGGCTTTTGATCAGGCCTGCATAGAATCATATTAACAACAGATGCATACATTTTAAGCATTAACAAATCCATCCCCATGCCATATTCAGTTGAGTGTATGTATGCTATGCTTGCTATAGTTTAGTTTTATATTAAATACTGTTTTCCATGCATTTTTAATAACTTTAAAATACTTGAAGCACATTAATAGCTTTAAGTGGTGTGAAAGAAGCAAAAGGTATTAGATCCAGGTAGCATTAAGAATTGAATTTTCTTTGTTCTTTTCTGACACAGGATTCACCTTCATAAAAACACCTTTATCAGCAAACACATGCAGACTTGCAACATCTCATATCTCTAGTTTTAAAGTATGTAAACTGTCTTGTATGAAAAGTATACCTTCCAGCAGAAGACATTCAGATTTTTTTGGGTCTTTAATAATTAAGATGTAGGCACAATAAATGGAATTGTTTGCTGAGCTATTGGGGGTTTATAAAAAAACAAGACAATTTCTTTGAGAATTCATATTTATATGGTGTCTTTTTCAATATCCAGAAGAAAAAAGGAGAAGGAACGGCCCGATGAAACTTTTTTTTTTTTTTATTATTTTTAACAGAAACTACGTGGCTATTACATCTACTTTTGTACTTTTAGTATAATTTTTCTGAAGTGGAAAATATATAAAATTAAAATAAAAACTGTTAATCAAAGCAAAATTTCTCTGCATGTTGTAGATATTAAATAAGGAAGAGGACACATGCAGTACAATCCATGTAAATAATTCTTCAGTGCATTTAGTCTTGTCAAAAGTTGTGGTTAAAAGGAAGGCAAATAAGCATTTACCGAAATGTGTGCTTTAAACATGAGAATGAATGCACTGCACCTCTTTTTCTATCCTGGTTATAAGGTTTCTTAAGAAATTGTATTCAAACACCATACTACACTCTGCTCTGCTTCTTTCAATATGACATTTAAAAGGCAAACATTGCTTTATGTGTTTTGTAACTTCAGACAGGATTTGCTAGACTGTATTTTTTCTCTAAATATTAGTAAATCCAAGTTGAAAATAGGCTTAAAACTTTTGATACTGTCGTGGTTTAAAACCAAACCCGCACAGCTCATTCACTCCTCCCCCCCCCCCCTTGCTCCCCCGACCCCTGGAGAGTTGTTGCCGCGGCCAGGTGGAGGGGAGAAAACACCGATACGATGTAGGTTCACGAAATGCTCCGTTTATTGATTACAAGGCTGCTCTTAATATACTGTCTTACACGCAATCACGCATTACTTGATTGGCTGCTTCACTTTGCCCGCGAGAGGTACACGCTCCACTTTGCCTCTCCTGATTGGTTTCACACCTTCGCTTCAGCTTAGCGTTACATCATGCTTCTGGCATCTTGTTATTGCGTTCCTATTTTGCTGACCTTGACGCTTCCTCTTCCAGCCTGGGGTCAGAGGTTCACTTTCTCACAGCTTGCTGCAAGCCTGTTAAAGCGCCCATGCTCGACCCCCAACATCTCCCCCTCTTTTTTCAAATAAGGCGTTCGTCATCTGCTGCATGCGTTGCATAGTACATTGTAACAAACAAGGTCCAAAAAACAAAATTAACAACATAATCATTATTGGTCCGCTAAACATCATGATTAAACTCCTTAACCAACTACTTATTCCTAACGATTTTAACCAAGAGTCTATAGGATTTGTTTCTACAGTATTTTCTTTAAGTTCAAACAATTTCTTGTGAATAGATTCAGAATGATCAGAAAGATTGTGAAGGATGTAAAGCAGCTGCAGAAGTAAACTGTACAGTGTTAACAGTCAAGGAGTTTGCTCCATCATTACACTCCCCCCCTTTTTTTTTTTTTTTTTTTTTTAGGTGGTCAACCATAAATACCTGCTGCACTTATGCATTGACCCTTTCTTGCCCAAAATGTTGAACTGCTACCTGTTAAAACTTTTTACATGAACCTGACAACAAAAAATATACAGAACACTGTCTGCCCTCATCACACACACACAAACACACATATATGCATATATGGGATCCCACATACACTCTCCACAGAACTACAATATTTGAAACACAAAATCTGGACAATCATTGCTCCCACTGCACAGTTCCACATACAGGACGTGGCACAAGGACCTTGTAAAGACTATTAAGAAACCAGCTCCAAGAAGCATCATCGCAGTGCAAGGTGGCAGGCTCAACCTTAGCGGGCGTCCCCACAGAGGCTCTGCCTCCCTCACATCACGTGAGGCTTGGGCTTTTATACTGACTAAAATGCACACTCGTTCCAACACAGGTGGCCAGCCTATGTTGGAAGAAGTTGCCAGCAATACCTCTAAAGGTCTCCAAGGGTCGATAGAAACATGGACATATATTTACCAACTTCTAGTACATGAGTATCACAGAGAGACTGTATCAAAGGAGTTGTATATGGGGTCCCAACTCCACGGTCTGACACATTCTGCCCGATACCCTTGATAAGAGCATACAAGAGACTTTCCCACTGCGGGTTTTGAACCAGCATATACACCACAAGGAAACCATGCAATACATCTGCATCCCCCACCCATCTCGCTTCTCCCTTTACAGCTACCCATTTATCATGAGGATATGGGGGATATAAATCAGGCTTCTTTTCTGGATGAATAGGCTCCAGGTCAAAAGCACCATCCAGGTCAGCATCGGCATTATCAGGCGTCTCAGGAGCAGCAACAGCAAACTGATGAACGTGCACAGGCTCCTTCTCGGGGTCAATAGGGCTCAGGTCGAAAGGATCGTCTTCATCCTCATCTTCAGTCTTCACAGCCATGGCAGCAACCAGCGGAGGTTTTGGGGTGGGAGGGCGGGGGGGGGGGGGGGGGGGGGGGGGGGGCACGCTGGTCTCCATGATCTCATTTTTTGACTTTAACATCTCTAAAACAGTTCTCCAAATTACTAACAAACTTTTCACAGCTTCATTGCCTTTCGTGGCTGCATTCCACAGCTTAACTCCTTTCACAGCTTCATTGCCTTTTGTAGCTGCATTCCACAGCTTAACTCCTGCCCCATTCCACAAGGATATCTCAAATCCGGTAGACTCATAAATCTCTGGGTAACATGTCTTCGACCATTTCAACATTAACTTTAGGTCTGTCTCTTTAAGGGTTGCTCCCTTCACCTTAGGAAGGACTGAAAACATCCATAAATCAGGAGCTTCTTCCTTAGTAATTTTCTCTCAAGTCTCGAGATTAAAAGCTTCACTGACTCCCACAATTCTTCCCCTATCTTATGCCATTGATCTTTGGAGAATAACTGTCCCGTATTTTCTAACAACCCCCTTCGTCGGCACCAAAATAAAAAGTCCACAAGTTCCTGTCGGGGTATCGAGTACCCTGTTTTCTTCGCTACGCATAGCACTCCTTCTATCGTAGCCTTTTCTATCGCTGATACAGCGAAACCCATCCCGAACCAGACCGCAGTCTGCCTGACTCACCGGTCAGCCATGGCCACGTAATTTGAGCTCCTTTCCTGCCTCTCTTGGACAGCCTGCCTCTCTTGGGCAGCCGGGATCTCCACCTTCTCTCGTCCGCGGTCTCTCTCTCTCCTGGTATCACGTCAGGGTCACCAGAATGCCGCGGCCAGGTGGAGGGGAGAAAACACCGATACGATGTAGGTTCACGAAATGCTCCGTTTATTGATTACAAGGCTGCTCTTAATATACTGTCTTACACGCAATCACGCATTACTTGATTGGCTGCTTCACTTTGCCCGCGAGAGGTACACGCTCCACTTTGCCTCTCCTGATTGGTTTCACACCTTCGCTTCAGCTTAGCGTTACATCATGCTTCTGGCATCTTGTTATTGCGTTCCTATTTTGCTGACCTTGACGCTTCCTCTTCCAGCCTGGGGTCAGAGGTTCACTTTCTCACAGCTTGCTGCAAGCCTGTTAAAGCGCCCATGCTCGACCCCCAACAAGTTGTGAAGGAGAATCCAAAGAATGTAGCCCCCATGGGTTGAGATAAGAACGGTTTAATTGCTAAGGTATAACACAAATCACTCCTGCTACTACTACTACAAACAAGAATGATAAAGCAAACAATAAGTGAAGAGAATACAACACCTGACCAGCCACCGACCCATAACTCACTCCACCCTGCCCGACCGAGCACCGACCGATACCTCCTCCATCCCCCCTGAGCTTCCACCCCTTCCGGGTCTCTCCCGGTTACATCCTGGGTATGACGTGCTATGGTAT
Organism: Melopsittacus undulatus; assembly: GCF_012275295.1. Classification (NCBI taxonomy): domain Eukaryota; kingdom Metazoa; phylum Chordata; class Aves; order Psittaciformes; family Psittaculidae; genus Melopsittacus; species Melopsittacus undulatus. The sequence goes on along the minus strand of NC_047531.1, from coordinate 22,688,653 downwards.
GGAATACCTCTTTGGCTAGCCTGGGTCAGGTGTCCTGTCTCTCCTCCCTGGCAGAGCATGAGCTCAGAAAAGGCCTTGGACAAAACCAAACATTTGAGCAGTAACTCAAAACATACTTGCTATCAGCACCGTTCCCAGCCTGAAAGTCAAAACACAGCACTGCACCAGCTACCAAGAAGGAGAAAAATGACTGCTACTGCTCAAACCAGGACAGATACTTAAAGGTGAACTGGAATTTACTTTAAATGATTGATTTTGATGCATGGATGGTTTACACATATGGTATTATTTTTTCTTTTAAAATAAATTAGAACAGTTTTAGAGATAACATTAAAGGTCACTTGCTAATTATCTATGCTGAACATCCTCAATGATGTGACATATTTCAGAGTACATCACTATCTCTAAGACAGGTTGTTGGAAATAGTGAACTCTATAATAAAGAGGGTGGCAAATGGTAGCAGCTTACCTGGAAAAAATGAACAATGTTGGCTACTGACAAAAATGGAAAACATTAACGACTGAGGTCAACACAGCTGACTACTCTGTTTATGCATCATATTATTTTTTAACCTTATGCTTACCTTATTATTTCCCTCCTTTTATTTTTATTTTTATTTTATGGTCACATGAACAATAATACCACTCAGAGGTCTGAGATAATTTAAAGCTGGTAGGAAGCACCACTCAGCAATAACAGTGTACCCCAGATTTGACATGACCATACACCTGAAACAATTTTCCTTCCTCTGAGTGTGAATTCAAAGCTCTCATCTCCTTTCTCCCATTGTTTTATTTTTTATGTTTTTCTGATATAGCTCAGAAAAGACCTTTTTTTAAATTATATTTTGAACATGAAATTATTTGAATTAAGCCATTTTCATAAATGCATATAGAAATCTAGAAATCCTACAATATGTATTCTTCTCACAATCAAAATAGGCACATTTTGGCCATCTGTGAAATGTTGGTGTACAGCGCACATAGGGACAATTTTGAGCATTACATGGGCTAAAGAAATATTGGATAATACGCTTTTGCAGACAATTTTAAAAATACTAAAGATTTTTCCAGAGCCCAATTTAAGATTTAGTAACAGAGCGCAATAAGAAAAATATGCAAAATTACCAGTAATTTCTAAAAAAATCTAGGCTTTAGCCACTTTAGCTTATACTGTTAAACATGCACTTTATTACAATGCTTTTTTTGAGCTTTCTTTCTCTCAGTATAAGTTCAAAATTCCCCATCAAATGACTGTGTTACTTTTATATCATATACAGTTACCTTCTCCCTCCCACTTCATTACTAAATTAAAATAGCATCTATTTCCTAATAAAATAAGCTTTCTTTTGAATCATCTGAATAATTACGTATAAATTTACTCTATTTTTCATAACAAATAGATCTGTGTGAATAATTTTGGGGGAAAATGGTAGGTCTAATTTATACCACTGAGAGCCAAGCCTACTGGGAGACAGTTCAGTACTTCAGTTCTAGAACGAGGAAATGAGGCAGAAGGTAGATGATGGACAGCGTGTCATTGAACAAGGGCTGTGTGTCCTTGCAGAGTGGCTGACCACTCTGTGGGCTAGAATGCGAAGGTACAGACTTACACTGTCAGCAGACTTACTTACAGGACCAAACACTGTATTCAGAATGGTGGATATATTACATCCATTTCTCACTCTTATGCTGTGTAAAACCAGACGCTAAAATTTACTTATACACTTACCAATCATGTATATATAGAGATAAACAGAAATAGCCAACTTTTGCTGTGCAAGTGATTTTCAAAACTGGTGCATTTTAAAAGCCATGCCATCCTGTAAATGAACTTCAAGAATTAACTTCATGATCTATTTCTTATAGGTCTTAAAGGAGCAGAAACTGGAAGCACAGTGTAATTTTGTAAGTTGTCTTTACTTAAGAGACCTCACTTGGAGTATTGTGTGCAGTTCTGGTGTCCTCAACATCAAAAGGACATGGAACTGTTAAAACAAGTCCAGAGGAGGGCCACGAGGACTGGAGCACCTCCCGTATGAAGACAGGCTGAGAAAGTTGGGGCTGTTGAGCCTGGAGAAGGGAAGGCTGCGTGGAGACCTCATAGCAGCCTTCCAGTATCTGAAGGGGGCCTATAGAGATGCTGTGGAGGGATTCTTCATTAGGGACTATAGTGACAGGACAAGGGATAAAGGGTTGAAACGTAAGCTGGGAAAGCTTAGATTGGATATAAGGAAGAAGGTCTTTACTGTTAGGGTGGTGAGGTACTGGAATGGCTTGCCCAGGGAAGTTGTGAATGCTCCATCCCTGGCGGTGTTCAAGACCAGGTTGGATGAAGCCTTGGGTGATATGGTTTAGTGTGAATTGTCCCTGCCCATGGCAGGGGGGTTGGAACTAGATGATCTTGAGGTCCTTTCCAACCCTAACTATTCTATGATTTTATGATTCTAAGATTTTTATGGCTGTGCTGTATGTCTCTTAGTCCTGAATCTGAAGCCCATCCCTAAACAGTTCTTATGTAATGAAATATATTTTATTCTATGATTAAAACCTACATGGCCATGCTATTTTCCTGGAATCATTCATGGAAATATCAGTGGTTTTCCTGAATGTTAGCAAAACGGAGGGATGAAAATGTGTTTAAAGTGATTTTTAAAAAAAAATTTAAAAATTTGAGATATGTTTGGAAAGTCAATTCTTTCTTTTCATAATGACTATATTTTATGTAATTAATCTCTTTATGCTTACATTTTTTTCTTAAAATCATATTTAAAATTTTACTTTTGTAAGTTGATGCAGAAGTTCTATTAATGTTTTCTGATAGACTCCAAGAGAAAGAACCTAGCAATTCAGATTATCAGACACATTTCTTATCTTTTAAGGCAAGTCTGACTATAGTGCAGTTTTATTTGATTCTCTTTAGTCACTGAGTATTTCAATATCCTAAATTTATCTACATTTACAGATGACATTTTTATATAAAACAGAAATGTGCCCCTTTGCTGGAGAAAAAAAATAGGTTCTATTACTACCACGTGTTTGCTGAGTGGTATTTATTCTGTTTGTACAGGACCATGTAAGAAGCTCCATAAACCCCTTGGTTTACCTGTGTGTAATATCAAAACTATCAGCCTAAATAAATCTACTTATTCTGATTGAAAAACCTAATTCTGAAATCTACTGTTAAAATGATTAATAGCTTCTCAGACACTAACAGGTAGTAAACCCTTATACACACTCCTTTGCTGCCCAATTCTCAGAAACAACAGTAGAAGTAAATTGGAAAGAACAGGTGCTTTACTGGTGTTATTGTACATTTAGATTCCTGACATAATACTTTAACAAATCTTTCTCTATATTTTCCACAGAGATTTTACTTAGCATATATAGGAGCTAAGATTACACTAAAACATCAGAGATTACCAAGATATCAGACTTAGACTAATTAAACATCATCATTTCTTGAAACTGGAAAATCAACCAAAATAACTGAGCTTCTTTGAATTCCAAAAATTACATCACTGCTGCTGTCTGACCAGGGTGCATTTCACAGATGTCTATTTCTAATTATTTTATTTCATTTTGAAGTCTCAGTAGTGTGATTACAAATTAAAATTCATCTCCATCCTAAATTTTTATTTCTGTTGATCTTGTCCTGTCAGCTTTTTAAGCCTAGTTCTTTATTAAAAAACATGCATAGATGCATTAAAGCAGTTTTAAGTACTCCTCTCTCTTTTTTTTTTCTCTAAATTGGTCTAAAGGGGCTTCAGTGTAACAATGAGCTGTCTTCTTACAATACATGGTATAGCTGAACAACATTGCCACTCTATTACACAGTTCCTTCAACAGAGTTACAGACAGAGCCTGCTGCCCCACTAATTTCCAACCATATAATCAGTTGTGCTTATGCAGACACAGCACAGGTGTGAGCATTTAGCTGTTCATTTGTAACTCAGGAAGCTGGTATATCACAACCTTTAGTGCATGTGGATGTGGGGAAGGTCAGTGCTTTACAACATGATCTCAGAATCATCGTTAAGCCTTGTGCTTGTAATTTAAACCAACATTTGTGCTTTGTATCAATATACACACGTGAAGCACTAAGTGCCACACAGAACTCAAGAGTGTGAAGGGCTCAGTGCATCCCCTCCAGCTGAGGCCTCATGGTAGTTTTCTAGCTTCTATTGGTAAAAGACTAATCTCCAAAAAGCCATATGTCCAGGATGCAATCTCCCTAGCAAAAGTCTTGGTCAGTGATCAACCCCTTGCCTATCAAGCTGTAGATTTCTTTCTAAGAAGTTCTTTGAGGAAAGGAAAGGCAAAGAGTGCTTTCCCATTGGGTAAAAGATCATTCTCTTTAACGACCATTGGTATAAGTCCCACTAATTATAAGTCCCACTAATTAGATTGTCTCAGCAAAAGATCAAAGATAATATAGTATTGTTTCCTTTTCCCTTCCTCCCCACCCCAGAAATAAATTTAATTTTACTTATTAACCAAGAGAAATACTTCCAAATCTACTTTATCTACAGTCCCTCCTTTCCTATTTTTCTGACATGCTTCTGCAGATCAACATGTAAACAGCTTCTCGTATTTAGAAAGCCTGAACGTCACTTGTAGCACTCTTGTCTGGGACAGATTGCTGAGTACCAACAAGTCAAATGCAAGGGCCTGTAGTAGTGGGAGTTGTACCTTATATTCTACTCATGAATAATACCTGCACTCACCTGCTTTTAAAGAAATAATATAGCTCAAAATCCCAATAAAACCTGCTAAGTGTTCTGTGATACACTGGGATATTTCTAGTTTCATGTCTTGAGCATGTCCTGAAATGACCTGATGCAACATCAAATGATTGGTACAATTGTAACCCACAGGGAGAAATAACTCCATAAGTCTTCAATGTAAATTATTTAATCAGTTCTGGGCTGCTTACTGAATAAACTGGGGAGCAGATCAGGGTGACCAAGATCAGAAAGACCAATAGGTACCTAATAATGTAATGCTTAGATACTTTTTGAAAATGAGAAAGCAGGTGGTTTCTATTGAAAAGATCATTTAGGGTGAGGGAGGTCTCTGATATAAACGATTTCTCTTTTTTCACGAGTGTTAGCAGTGCTACTACTCAGGTGGAAGCAGAAGGAGGAGAAACAAAGCTCACTTTCTTCTTACACACTTTTTTTTTCCCCCAAATCAAATAAGAGACATTACTTAAAGTTGTCCTGAGGGGAAACACCCCTGGCAGTGGCCAAACATTCTGTCTTCCTACTGCTTCAAGTCCTTGCCAGCTGGTTTGGAATTTGAACTCTGATCTCCTGCTCAATGGCACAATGAACTGCCACAAGACTGGCTGGTTGGCTTCAATTAAAATCTTTTGAATCTTTTGCACTTTTTACAGACTGAAAATCTTCTTAAGTCCTTTGCAACCACTTCATCCCCACCCCCAACAATCTCCAGGCATTTTGCTTGTCAAGCAGCTCAACAACAAATGTCCTGGTTTTATTTGACCTATATTACAATGCAAAGCTACTTGGTTCTGTAATTCACTGCAAATAAAGCTGTTGTTATCTCTGGATGGATAAAGGGAACTAGGCCAAATGGTGATAAAGTCTTGGGGATGAAATGAGATTAAACTAGTTCTACCTCACCTTGCTATTTGCTAATTATATACATGCTGGTCAGCAGTGCTTACTGTCTGTCTAATCATACGTCTAAAGATCAATTAAAAGGGGCTAATATCCACAAATTAATATCCAGTGAAAAGTATTAATTGGCATAGGGCTCATGCCCTTTTCTCTCTTTTTGTCTTTTAAAGACACTTTGGGGGCATAATGCCTAATGTATATAATTACAGTGTGCTTTCAAAACACAAGTGGATTTCTCTCTTGTACTCTTTTTTTTTTTTTTTTTTAATTCAAAATGACTTGGCAAACACAATTCTAACGCAGATTTACAACCAGGTCAAAGAACGACATTTTGTTTCTTTTTTAATTAACACTTGGCAATATTATTAAGGAAGCATTACTCAGAGAGCGGGAGTCACGTTAGCACCAGAAACCTCTCTAGGGCATCAAACAATGCTGAGAAGCTTCCATGGAAGCCTTTTCGGAACAGTTGCTCACTTTACATGTTAGCTGTCACTGCACAAACACAGATCCCTCTATAAAGTGGTTAACTTATAAATAAACTCAGTAGGCAAGTTTGTTTGGCTTGTTAAGGGGGAGTGAAGGGGAGAGCTGAAGTTTAGTAACTGCTGGCCTGCCCTGTGTGACAATACAGCCAACAGAGAAAATGGCAGTTGCGGGCAGAGGTGTAATCAGGAAACATGCCACAGTTTCCACACTGCCCCAGCATCCAGCACATCCTGCAAACAGAGGACTATGTCTCCTGGCCCATTTTCACTCTTGGCCCCAGCTGCTCTTTCATGGACATCAGGGCACCAGAGCCAAACATGTGCAAGTGGCAACAGGATCAAGTAATCTCACTGTCATGTCCAAGCAGCTCCTCTGGAGGCAGCATCTGCTGCTCAGCAGGTGAGTGGATGACTTGCAGGTTCACAGATCCCCTGCTCTGAAACTCCCACCTTGCCAGCCTCCCCTCCCCTTTCAAAGGAGGCATTAAACCCAAAGTGTTGTGAGGAGATGTTTAGTGCACAGAGGCCATGAGTAAAGGAAAGAGAGAAGGGAGGGCAAGGAATAAGGCAGGAATGTAGAAGAGCAAGACAGAAAGGCAGTATAGACAGAAAAAAAAGGGCTGCCAGAAAAATACCTCCAGCTGCAATGTTCTGTAGTTGAAACAGGTGTGAAAGAGGTGCAGGGCAAAATGGAATCAAAGTATTAAATTAGGCAAGTTTGTTCAACCCGTCTTTTGAATTTCAGATATTTCACAGGTCAGGAGCAAAAAGTGGGGTATGTAGGTTCAGAATAAAAGCATACACAGTATGAAAGATAGAAACCTGAACAAATGCCAGAGTTTCAGGCAGTGTAATTTCTTTGAGACAGGACACATATGGAATAAGTTGTCATCAAAGCAATGAGCATTAGCAGATGTCTAGACATCTTTCTGAAGAGAGACACTGTCGAGTATAGCATGACGCAGCAGGGAGGTGAGATTGTACTTAGAAGTGGACTGTCTTTTTTCCAGAAGAATAGCTCCCTGCATCTTTATAGGATTAGACTGACATTCTCCTGGAAACTGAACTCTTGTAACATTTATAAATGACTATTCCAAATTACTCGAAGATTGTTCAGTCAGAACTGATAATGCAGAGCTTTGAGTTCTTATAGCAGACTCTTGTTTGTATTCATATCACAAGAAGCCATCAGAGCATCTTGTTTAAAATCAAATATGTTAATCTTCAGTGTCACTCTTTTACCTCTTGATACTACATATTTCAGAGACAGGCATCCACTACCATTAGGTATTGAAATACCAGGATGTGGACTATGCATCCTTGGTACTGTTGCAGTAACTGGTCACCATCACTGTTTACACAAATGCTTTAATTTCAAATCATATTTGCCTGGCTTCAGCTTCCAGCCTTCCACTACTAGATGAAAGAGCTAGGTTTGATTTTCTCTCAGTATTTTCATCTCATTAGGATAACTTTATGCTGTAATCAAGTCACCAGCTGCAGCCAATTGAATGACTGAGAGAAACCATATCCAGCTCTTCAAAGTCACTGCACTGCCTATTATACAAACTCCACTGTAACTCCAACATCCATGCCCAAGCTGGCTAGTTCAGTGCTGGTAACTGTGTGGCTCCATGGCTAAATGAGCCATAGCTCATGTTGTTCAACAGTGCATCATTAATAATATGCTCAACAATATCATTAATGATATGTTCAACAACATCATTAATAATATGGATCATGGGACAGAGTGTACCCTCAGCAACTTTGCTGGGAGGAATGGCTGATACAATCAGGTTGTGTTGCTATCCAGAGGGATCTCAACAGGCTGGAGAAATAACCCCATGCACCAGTACGTGCTGGGGTAAACAGTATGGGAAGCAGCTTTGCAGAAAAGGACCTTGATGTCCTCGTGGACACCAAGTTGAGCGTAAGCCAGCAATGTCATGACTGGAATGTGGTCATGGATGGCTATGTCCTTTTTAGGAAAGATAGGTCAGCAAAACGTGGGAGTTGCTCTTTATGTGAGAGACCAACTAGAATGCATTGAGTTTTGTCCTGGGTCAGATGAGGAGCAAGCGGAATGTCTGTGGGTACGAATTAAGGGACAGACTGGTACAGGTGATACAGCTGTGGGGGTCTATTATAGACTTCCTGATCAGGATGAAGGAGTTGATGAGGCTTTCTACAGGCAACATAAAGCAGCCTCACAACTACATGCCTTGGTCCTCATGGGGGATTTTAACTACCCCAATATTTGCTGGAAGACTCACACAGCCAATCATTCACAGTCTAGGAGGTTCCTCCAGTGCATTGATGATAACTTCTTAATGCAAATGGTGGACAAACCAACTAGGAGAGGAGCGCTGCTAGATTTAGTACTCATCAACAAGGAGGGTCTGGTTGAAGTGGTGATGGTCAATGGCAGCCTTGGCTGCAGTGACCATGAGATGGTGGAGTTTAGGATCCTGTGTGGGAGGAATAGAATACCTAGCAAGGCCACAGTTCTGGATTTCCGAAGGGCCAACTTTGGCCTCTTCAATCAACTGCTACGGGAAGTCTCATGGGAAACGGTACTAGGTGGTAAAGGGGCTCATGATAGTTGGTCAGAACTCAAGGACCACTTCTTCCAAGCTCAGGATCAGAGCGTCCCAATGGGTAGGAAATCAAGTAAGGGAGCTAGGAGATCAGCGTGGTTAAGCAAGGAGCTGCTGGGCAACTCATGTGGAAAAAGAGAATCTATGGATTATGGAAGGAGGGGCTGGCCACCTGGGAGGAATATAGAACAGTTGTTAGAGGATGTAGGGAGGCAATTAGGACAGCTGAGGCCTCCTTGGAACTTAATCTTGCTAGTCAGGTTAAGAACAATAGAAAGGGCTTCTTCAAATACATAGCGAATAAAACTAACAAAAGAGGCCCACTGTCGAACGAGGTGGGTGCCCTGGAGACAGAGGATACAAAGAAGGCAGAGGTGCTGAATGCTTTCTTTGCCTCTGTCTTTACTCCTGCAGACTCTCCCCAGGGTCCCCAGATTCCTATAGCCCCAGAAGGAGTCAGGACAAAAGAGAAGTTTGCTTTGGTAGATGAGGATTGGTTTAGAGATCAGCTATGCAATCTGGACATCTATAAATTGATGGGTCCAGATGGATTGCACCCACGGGTGCGGAGGGAGCTGTCAGAGGTCATTGCTAGGCCACTCTCCATCATCTTTGGTAAATCGTGGGAAACAGGAGAGGTGCCTGAGGATTGGAGGATGGCAAATGTCACGCCAGTCTATAAGAAGGGCAAGAAGGAGGACCCGGGTAATTATAGACCGGTCAGGCTTACCTCCGTCCCTGGAAAGGTGATGGAACAACTTATTCTTGACACCATCTCTAGACATATCAAGGATGAGGGGGTCATTAAGAACAGCCAACATGGTTTTACCAGGGGAAAGTCATGTTTGACCAACCTAACAGTCTTCTATGAGGAAGTGACTAGGTGGAGGGATGATGGTAGAGCGGTAGATGTGGTTTTTCTTGATTTCAGTAAGGCATTTGATACTGTCCCCCACAGCATTCTCATAGATGAGCTAAGGAAGTGTGGGCTTAATGATCAGGTAGTGAGGTGGATCAAGAACTGGTTGAAAGGAAGAAGGCAAAGAGTTGTGGTCAATGGGGCAGAATCTAGCTGGAGATCTGTGACTAGCAGAGTCCCTCAGGGGTCAGTGCTGGGACCAGTGCTGTTTAATATTGTCATCAACGACCTGGATGAGGGAACTGAGTGTACCCTCAGCAAGTTCACTGATGACACTAAACTGGGAGGAGTGGCTGACACACCAGAAGGCTGTGTTGCCATTCAGCGAGACCTGGACAGGCTGGAGAGTTGGGCAGGGAGAAACTTGATGAAATTCAACAAGGGCAAGTGTAGAGTCTTGCATCTGGGGAAGAACAACCCCATGTACCAGTACAGGTTGGGGGTTGACCTGCTGGAAAGGAGTGAAGGGGAAAGGGACCTGGGGGTCCTGGTGGATAGGAGGATGACCATGAGCCAGCAATGTGACCTTGTGGCCAAGAAGGCCAATGGCATCCTAGGGTGAATTAGAAAGGATGTGGTTAGTAGGGCAAGAGAGGTTCTCCTCCCCCTCTACTCTGCCTTGGTGAGACCGCATCTGGAATATTGCGTCCAGTTCTGGGTCCCTCAGTTCAAGAAGGACAGGGAATTGCTTGAAAGAGTCCAGCGCAGAGCCACAAAGATGATGAGAGGAGTGGAACTCCTCCCTTATGAGGAGAGGCTGAGGGAGCTGGGTCTCTTTGAGCTTGGAGAAGAGGAGACTGAGGGGCGACCTCATCAGTGTTTACAAATATGTAAAGGGTGGGTGTCAGGATGATGGAGCTAGGCTTTTTTTCAGTGATGTCCAGTGACAGAACAAGGAGCAATGGGTGTAAATTGGAGCATAGGAGGTTCCACGTTAACATCAGGAAGAACTTCTTTACTGGAAGAGTGACAGAGCACTGGAACAGGTTGACCGGGGGGTTGTGGAGTCTCCTACGTTGGAGATGTTTGGGGCCCCCCTGGACAAATTCCTGTGTGATGTACTCTAGGTTACCCTGCTCTTGCAGGGGGGTTGGACTAGATGATCTTTTGAGGTCCCTTCCAACCCTTGGGATTCTGTGATTCTGTGAATGTGTCCTTGCCACAGAGAAGGCCAGCAGTGTCCTTGGCTGCTTACTTCACCCTGGGAGATGAGTTGCAGCAAGGTAATGAGGAGTGACCCTTTCCCTTGATTCAGTGGTGAGGCTACAACTGGAGCACTGCGTTCAGTTCTGGGCCACCCAATACAAGAGAGACATAGGGATACTAGAAAGAGTCCAGTGAAAGGCCATAAGGATGATGAAGAGGCTGGAGCATCTCTCAGATGAGGAAAAGCTGAGAGAGCTGGGACAATTCAGCCTACAGAAAAGAAGGCTCAAAGGAGTATATTTCCAATGTATAAATACCTTAGGGGAGATAAAGAAGATGGAACTAGGCTTTTTTTCAGTGGTTTAGACTGGATATAAGGAAGAAATTCTTTACTGTTAGGGTGGTGAGGTGCTGGAATGGGTTGCCCAGGGAGGTTGTGAATGCTCCATACCTGACAGTGTTCAAGGACAGGTTAGATGAAGACTTGGTTGACATGGTTTAGTGTGAGTTGTCCCTGCCCATGGTGGGGGGTTGGAACTAGATGATCTTGAGGTCCTTTCCAACCCTAACTATTCTATGATTCTATGATTATATGTCCAGTTACAGGACAAGAGGTAATGTGTACAAACGGAAACATGGGAGATGCTGCCTGAATGTAAGGAAACCCCTTTTTCCTGTGAAGGTTGCTGAACACCGGCAAAGATGATTGCCCAGAGAAGCGGAGTCTCCATCCTTGGAGATATTCAAAATCTGTTTGGACACTGTCCTGGGTAACCTGCTTTAGGTGGCCCTGCTTGAGCAGTAGGTTTGAACATGATGACCTCCAGAGGTTGCTGCCAATCTCAACCATTTTGTGATTCTGTGATCTACTTTAGCCATCTTTTGTACTATTGACCCTGAGAAGGACAAATATTATGAAACAGAGCAAATACAAGATGTATACAAATAGTCTTTGATCTTAGGTATGTGTTTAGTATTGCACAAGGAAGAAGCAAACAAGCAAAATATCGTTATTCTAAATGTAAATGATCCATGTAAAAATGTGGATTAAAGAAGAGATTTGGAGTTTTGTTAATGAATATTCCTGATAAATGGCTTGTATTGAACAGGGGAAAACAAATAGTAGTACGGAAAGGAATCAGTGTTAAGTTTGTATTTAGCATCTTTTTTAATATCTGGAAAGGAGATTAATGGCATTTTAATGAAACTCACAAATGAGTATCTGTTTAGCTGTTTCAGCAAAAGATAAATACATCTATATGTATAAAATAACAGGATGGGGTAACATGGAAATGTAATCTGGAAAGACAAAAAGCAGTTAAGGAAATTATGCTTCTTCACACAGAGAAAATGAGTTTGCACATGTAAAAACATATATTGTATATATATATAAAATGAGAGAGGAATGCAAAAGAATAATATTGAAAACCAGTAAGAGAACATAAATTATCTTAGATTTCAGACACAACACAAGAGAAAACCATGGAATTTTAGGTTTTCTGTCTCTTGAGGGGTCTTAATTATACCCCATGCCATGGTGTCTCAAAATCTCCAAAACATTCAATTATATAATAGCTCTGCAAGGAAAAAAAAAAACAAATCTGAGATAATTACTTGAAGATACCTCATAGCAGCCTTCCAGTATCTGAAGGAGGCCTACAGGGATGCTGGGGAGGGACGCTTCATTAGGGACTGTAGTGATAGGACAAGGGGTAACGGTTGAAACTTAAACAGCAGAGGTTTAGATTTGGTATAAGGAAGAAATTATTTACTGTTAGAGTGGTGAGGTACTGGAATGGGTTGCCCAGGGATGTTGTGAATGCTCCATCCCTGGCAGTGTTCAAGACCAGGTTGGATGAAGCCTTGGGTGATATGGTTTAGCGTGAGTTGTCCCTGCCCATGGCAGGGGGGTTGGAACTTGATGATCTTGAGGTCCTTTCCAATCCTAACTATTCTATGATTCTATGATTTTTATCTGATGAATCAGACACAGAAAGATCAGTAACTAGAACCAATAAAAGTTTTCCTTGTGTTAAAAGTGACACTCACTTGACCTGAAGTGACTATAACAAATTAATGCAAGGTGTCAGTTCTGCTTCCTACCCTGTTTCTTTTCTATGCTGCACTAACCTGATCGTAGGAACATTTTCACTGGCAAGGAAACTAACCTTTGATCCACACTGTGTAGACAGAACTTCCTAGCTGAATGCTTTAACTAGTACTAAAAACTAGTATTTGCCTCATCTGCAGGATGGAGTTCAAATTTACTGGCCAAAAAAGGAGACAGAAAGGAAAGAGAACAAAGAAGGGTTGTGGCTTTGAATATAGGGAATACAATAAGCAATATGCATTTGATTCCAGAAGCAAACATTCTTCATTACCCCGAGTATTGAAATAAAATATAATTCTAAATATACTTTACAGCCAGCTATATTTATAAACTCTTAACCTCTTTAATCAAGAATCCATAAGGAAGGCTTAATCTCCCAAAACTCTAAATGCAGCAGCACTGACCTAAAAACATGTTACTCTCATGATCAGTTTTAAAGTTCCTGGTATCTTGATGAACTCCCTCTTTACCTACCAGAACTCTGTCTTTAACTCCATTGTAAATCTGGCTATAAGGCTCATAGACTTTGAATTCTTTTGATATGTGATGCAAAACATTGCTTCTGTGTAGGATCACTTAGCTTTTTCCAAGTTATTTGTTAAAAAGTCACATACCTTTTTAGTATAACCAGGTTTTAAAACAGATCAGCATGTCAAATGTCTGTGACATTGCAACACTATTATCATCCTTGAGCTGGCATGAAAGCATGAACTCTGTAGAGCATGTTCTTTTTCATTTTCAGAGTATTATAGTCCAGGGCCAAATTCTTATTATTTTGTGATCTAATAATGTTTATTCATTACTGATTGTGGAAGGATGGCCTTCTATACCTTTGAAGTTTTTTCAGAATGCATACATTAATGTCATCAGTGGATTTTCTGAATACAGATTCTTGGAGTTAAATTCTCTTTTCTTCCTTCAAGAAGGAAGTTCTTGTGTGATAAATTTTCCTGGAGAACAGACAATATATGAGCTTAAATGACTATTTCTCCTCTGTTTCTATAAACCTTGTCACTTCACATTTTTATCTGTTCTTTCTTTCTGTTAGCTATACATGAATTCTATAAAACTCCTTATTTCTGCTGGCAGTCTTTAATGCTATTCAGAGATGAGATCAGCTGTGGTCTGAGATCCAAAATGTTGTAAGTTTTGGTACAGATGTTTATACTTAGAATCATAGCATCACAGAATATTTAGGGTTGGAAAGTACCTTAAAATCATCAAGTTCCAATCCCTCTGCCATAGGCAGGGGCACCTCACACTAAACCATGTCACCCAAGGCTCTGTCCAACCTGGCCTTGAATATTGCCAGGGGTGGAGCATTCACAGCCTCCCTGGGCAACCCATTCCAGTGCCTCACCACCCTAACAGTAAAGACCTTCGTCCTTATATGCAATTTAAACTTCCCCTGTTTAAGTTTTAACCAGTTACCCCTTGTCCTGTCACTACAGTCCCTAATGAAGTCACTTCACATCACCCCTATAAGGCCCCCCTTCAGATACTGGTAGACTTCTATGATGTCTCCATACAGCCATCTCTTCTCCATGCTCAACAGCCCCAACTTTCTCGGCCTGTCTTCATATGGGATGTGCTCCAGCCCCCTGATCACCCTCGTGGCCCTCCTCTGGACTTGTTCCAACAGTTCCATGTTCTTTTTATGTTGAGGACACCAGAACTGCTCACAATACTCTAGGTGAGGTCTCACGAGAGCAGAGGGGCAGGATCACTTCCTTGGACCTGTTAATCACACTCCTTTTGATGCAGTCCAGGATACGTTTGGGATTCTGGGCTGCAACGCACTTTGAAGCCAGCTCATGTTCAGATTCTCATCGAGCAACACCCCCAAGTCCTTCTCCGCAGGGCTTCTCTGAATCTCTTCTCTTCCCAACCTGTAGCTGTGCTTCTGATTTGCTCTGACCCAGGTGTAGGACCTTGCACTTGGCATGGCTGAACTTCATAAGGTTGACATCTGCCCACCTCACATGCGTGTCAAGCTCCCTCTGGATAGCATTCCTTCCCTCCAGCGTATCAACCTAACCACACAGCTTGGTGTCATTGGCTAACTTGCTGAAGGTGCACTCAATCCCACAGTCCATGTCATCAACAAAGGTGTTGAATAAGACCTGTCCTTAGGGACACCACTCGTTACCGGTCTCCATCTGGACATTGAGCCATTGACCATAACACTTTGCGTGCAGCCATCCATCCAGTTCTTCATCCACTGAGTGGTCCATCTATCAAATTGATGTCTCTCCAATTTAGAGACAAGGATGTTATGTGTGACAGAGTCAAACACTTTGCACAAGTCCAGGTAGATGACATCAGCTGTTCTACCCCTGTTCATCAATTCTGTAGCCCCATCATAGAAGGCCACCAAATTGGTCAGGCAGGATACTTACTCCAGGACTTGTGTTTTGAAGAAAAGTACTCACTCTGCTGTAATTATTGACATTTTACA
This sequence comes from Melopsittacus undulatus, assembly GCF_012275295.1. Classification (NCBI taxonomy): domain Eukaryota; kingdom Metazoa; phylum Chordata; class Aves; order Psittaciformes; family Psittaculidae; genus Melopsittacus; species Melopsittacus undulatus. The sequence continues at coordinate 22,673,290 of NC_047531.1, read as the reverse complement.
GTAATTCTGATGTAATTATCAACAGAAATCTGGGGGAAAAAAGGACAGCTGACCTAACAGCTTATAGATGTCTCCAGTACAAGACGGTTCCTGTGTGAGTGGAAAGGTCCCTCCAATTGCAATTATTCTGTAGATATCAGTGTTAACCTTATCACAACTGAAGTTATGAAGTTCAAAGTCATAACACATTTGTCTGTCTTTGATAGTGGAAGACATTGTCCATATCAGATTCGGTGTCAAAGAGGATTTAGAATTGCTTATATCGTGAAAAATGGATTCAGAATTTAGCTGAAATGCTTATGTACCACTTTGTCATAATTTCTCTCTTCTGTATGAATATAGGTCTTACACTCTCAATTGTTCTTATGTCACATTTTTTATGAATTCCACCAGTACTCTTCCACCTATGACTGAATTAAATAGTGTTTATTTAAGGGTCTGGTGGAGGTCTTGGGCTCACATTAAACATTTGCCAGACTGTTAACTAGGAAATCTTCAAGCCAAGCAACTGCATCCGCTATTCAAGGTTACTCAGGGTTATTCAATCCTCCTAACTTTAGGCGTGTAATTTACTTGTCTCTCAAAGTTAAATTCCTACTCTGAATGATCCCCTGTAGGGGCTTGTCTTTTTTCAGTAATTATATAGGAAGTTTAAGGTGACTGGCCTCATATCTTAGTCATGCTTAAATGCCTAAAGATGAATGATGTTAAGGTCCCTTGTGTTTCTCTTTTCCTACATAAGTGGTCTAACTACTTGGCTGTTATTATAAAAGAACATTTCTTTAAAAGAATTGTTGTAGTTACCTACACAAAGTAGCAGCATTCAGGACTGTGGATTCTGGGTAGAATGAGGTGATATTTCCTGAACTACACATATTTCCTCTTGAATGACAGCCTATCCTCCAAACACATGTCCAACAGGGAACTGACTGTGGTAAACTGCATGACAAGAGATTAGGGGACCAAGGGCCAAGAATGGTATTCATTAAATATCTGAATACTGTAGCAGCAATCTTTTTGACAAGTCATGTTTGTGTTATTTGCAGCACTGTGTAGTAGTGATCCCAGGGCTGGTGCTGGAATTAGGCCAATACCTTTGTGTCTAATAGATCAGATTCTCATCTTAATTTCTGAAACCACACAAACACTGAGACTTTAGATTCACACAGATGTAGTGAAACTGCAATAGCTCTAAAATATGTAACATGCTCACTGAGTGTGGCACTGGACCTTCTGGAGAAGAAATAACCAAGCAAATAGCCACCTCAGCACAGTGCAGTCTGTGTTAATTCACCTGACTTCACAGATGAATTAGAAACACAGAAACGTAGTTAATTAGCCTGAATAGAATACTTATTCCAAGCTATGACCCAAATATAGAACTCTGCATGCTGCTGTGGAGATGCACCTGTAGTCTGCTGGGCTGCTTAATGGTCATTTCCTGCCCAGCAACACACAGTGCATGTCTGCCTTAAGGATCTTGTTAGCCCTAAAGGTTTTGCCTAAGATTACAGAGTATATTTCTAGGTTATTTTTTTTTTAAGAAATAAAACCAAATCTTTTTAGGCTCAGGCTACTATTTCAACCACTGAGCCACCATTTTCTGACAAACACCATTACACCTAGATCAATACATTGTTAATACTTTGATATGTAACTGTTTAGGACACACCCCTAAACCAGTACAATTGGTTCTGTCTCTCCACTGGTGAGGCCTATTGACAAATTGGAGGGAAATTGAAAAAAAAAAATACACAAATGTTAAAAAAACTAGAGGGAATCATAGATGGGGAAAGATTGAAAGAGTTAAATAATATATTTAACATGTTTAAATCATAATCAAGACAGAACATGGAAAGAGTTTACAAATATTTAAAGGATTCAAACATCATCACAAAATACATATTATTAACATAGAGAGTCTTTATAGCAATGAAAAATAGGCCTGAACTAAAATAAAAACTACAAGCAAAATTCTGAAAAGCTATAATATTAAATGCATATCAGAACTGCTCTGCTTTAAAATGTGTGTTTCAAGTCCCAGTTACTTATCACAGTGTGAAACTGTCTCTTGAGGGAGAAGCTGGGAAATTTCTGTCTCTCTCTTGCATTTAAATTTTGACTAGACAAATTGATGGATTATTTAACATACCATACTGGTGAGGACTTAGACTAGATAAGTCTTGTGCTTTTTGAGTGTCTATTATCTACGGATGAGCAAGAGTTTTCCAGATTTCTGTGTTTACTGACTAAGTTGTGCCTCTGCAACAAAACATTAAAATTTTCAGCTCCTGGGATGCATCAATGAAATTTCCCTGTCTGATTAATAGCTCGCCATATAGGAAGAGTTTAATTCCAATAGGTACTTAATAATCTTGTAAATGAAACTGACCAAAAGAAATCCGTATCACTTGACACAGGTTTCAAGCCAGGTTCATCTCTTTCCTATTTTGAAATTTTTGATGCTGCCTTCATCAGGCAATGAAGTTGTCTCTTTTCTATCTGCCTAATATAAAGTAAAATCACTCCCTTTCCAGATCAAGATCCTGGTCTTTTGAATTTCTTCCTCTGTCTTAATTCTCCTTTCATTAGGATGGCATATTTACAGGATGATTTCCTTCAGTAGAGGAGACAGAAATTCTGTGGAGTCTTTCCCACATCAACAACATCTCAGAAAACAGAATTTGAGAAGAAAAAGCAGACAACTAAAAATTGCTGAGTAAAAATTCCTGAAAGTTGTGGACTCAGAATCATGGAATCATAGAATATCTTGATTTGGAAGGGACCCACAAAGATGACTGAGTCCAACTCCTGATTCCATACAGAACAGCCTAAAATTAAACCATATAACTAAGAGCATTTTACAAATGTAGCTTTAATACCAACAGGCTTTGGGCTATGAACTTTTCCCTGGAGAGACTGTTCCAGTGTTTAATCATCTTTCAGTAAACAAGCTTTTTCTAATATCAAATCTGAATTTCTTGTGATGCAGCTTTTTAAGCCATTCCCTCATGTCCTATCAATGGATAAAAGATCAACACCTCTCTGCTCTCTAGTGTTACAAGCTTTAGGCAGCAATGAGGTCACCCTTCAGTCTCCTCTGGTCTAAGCAGAACAAAGTATCCTCAGCCACTTCTCTTAATTCTTGCCCTCTATTTCTTTCATAATCTTTGTTGTGCTCCTTTAGACATGTTCTAATATTTCTATATCGTTCTTATATTGTGGAGCACAAAACTGCACATGGTACTTGAGTTGAGGCTGCACCAATGATGATTATCGTGGGACAATCACTTCTTTCCACTGTTTAGCTGTGCTGTACTTAATATCCTCGAGGATAAGGTTGGCTCTATTGGCTACCAAGGCACATTGTTGACTCATATTAAATTTACCACCAAACAAAATGACCATATCCCTTTCTGCAGGTTGCACCTTATTCTATCCAGGATTACTGCTTTCCAGGTGCAGAAGTTGGCATGTGTCCTTGTTAAATTTTATATAGTTGGTGACTGCCCAATGCTCTACTCTATCCAGATCTCTCTGTAAGGCCTCTCTGCCCTCAAGAGAATCAAGAGCTCCCCCTAATTTAGTGTTGTTGGCAAACTTTGCGTGCACTCAACTCCTGTGTCCAGGTCATTGATAAAAACATTGAAGAGAACTAAAGAGCCCTAAAATTGAACCTTGTGGAATCCCTTTAGTAACTGACCACCAGCCATTTACTACAAACTCTTTTGAGTCTGGTCCTTCAGCCAATTTTTCACCCATTGTAATATGTACATGTCTAGCTCTATGCTGGACATTTTACCCAGAAGATACTGTAAGATACAGTATCAAAAGTTTTGCTAAAATCCAAAAAACCCATATACACTGTCTTCACTTCATCCACTAGGTGGGTAACCCTGTCAGGAAAGGATACCCAGCTAGTAAGGAATAACTTTCCTTTCATGTACCCATATTGGCTTTGACTGATGACTTCATTGTCTTTCAAGTGTTTTTCAATAACTCCCAGAATAATATTCTCTAGAATTTTACTGGGCACTGAAGTAAGACTGACATGCCTATAATTACCAGGGTCTTCTTTCTTGACCTTCTTGAAATCTGGAATAACGTTTGCAAGCTTCCAGCTGACTGGGACCTTCCTAGATTCCCAATAGCATTGATAAATAATTGAGGGATGTGTCACAATAACATCGCAAACTCTCCCAGTACACTGAATCCCATTAGGCCCCATAGACTGGTCTTAAATACTTATGCTAGGGCTAGTCATTTAAACAGCTTTGCAGGTTTTGCTTACTTTTACTAGCCATTGAAGCATTTCTGAAAGAAATTTGCTCTTCTTAGAAATAATTTATGGTGGTTAGTTTTGAGATACATGTTATAGACTTTCAGGAATATAAAGGCCTCAGAGCTTCAGCTTTTATCAGACTGGGGTATTTTTATTTCAGGAATACATGCTAGAGTCAAATATGCAAACTCATGCATATTAAAACATCAGGTTGATTATACAGGCAAGTTTCTTACTGTGCTTTTGTTGTTGTTGAAAACTTGGTAATGACAGTGACAGAATTAAAGTTCTTAATTACCACATAAAAGAGGTACTTGATCTGGGAAAATAACCTGCAGTTTGTTACTCATCATCAGCAATAACTGAAATGCTGCCACAGTTCCATTCAGGGTGTACAGTGGGAAAGTAATGTTTGTGATAAGTTCAACTGTAGACAGAAGTAAAATCATAATGGTATAACCAGTCACATAAACTGATCACCTTTTGTGGGTATGGAATCCACTAATTGTTTTCAGGAATCCAGATAAGTGACTTGATAATTACAGCAGTTGTTACTTGTTTTGCAACTGTTTTCAAAGGCCTTGCCCACATCATGTTTCCATGGTCCTGGATTCTATATTAATCAATAGAATGCATATTTTATTTTTGTTACTGTTCTCTTGGTATAGATTTAATTTTACTCTCATCCTACTATCTTCAGGGGGTTTCTTAAATAAATACACAGTTTGCTAACAATACCTTTAAAGTGATTATTTTTATTTAGTGACCATCAGCATTTTCAAGACTACAGAGGTGACACTAAGATAATGAAGAGGATTTTTGACACTGCCTTTATCACTTTGACTTGGGAACTCAGCTGTTTGCCTTCACAGAGCTTATACTTTGCTTGTATACTTACACTTTTTTGTGGGGAGCAACATTCTGTGTAGAATAAGGAATAATATATTAATCATTCTACCTCTTTCCTTTGCCTCCCTTCTTTATCACCTATGAACACATCAAAGTGTGTGGGTAAAAGGACGGTAAAAAGCCTGCAATAACTGATAATAAATTCTAGTACAGGCTGAAGTGGCTGGTGGAAAGGACCTTTGCTAGATGGTACCTAGTCCTGTATATCTTCCTTATGTCTTTAAGATTCATGGGAAAAAAAAACTCTCTAGACCACTCTGACAGGAAGGTTCAGGAAATCTTTTCTCTGACAAAGAGCTTGCAGAGCTTTTTGTCAGCCTCATCTGTTTAATCTACATTTTAATCTTTGTGGAAGACTCCTAGCCAGTTACATTGAGAAAATGAGGGCCTATGTTTCCATATAAGACTAGTAATTTAATTTATGTACTTTTAAACTAAGCACTTTCAAAGTTTATCATGTTAATAGATTTTTTTTTTTCTTGGAGGGGGTGTTGAGTAATGTAATTAAAACAAAATAATAAGTGGACATAGAAATGGGATTTTATTGTCAGGTTCAGGTCAAATAAATTATTCTGCAGTAACATTTTAGTTTTGTCTTTTGCCAGAATATGCAAAAAGTTTTCTACATTGGCTCCACGCAGATTTTTTCTTCATGCAGTTTCCAAACTTAGCCAAACAGAAAACTTTATTATTTTCCCACTAATGTGAGTCTGCCTTGCCTTCAGTGTCTAATAATAAGTACCTGAAGAGAGATTCTACTGTAGCATAAATAAAATTTACTAGCGATGCACTAAGAAATATAAGCAGACAATAAAATTAGTGAATTTTCCATTATTTTCAGTCATCATAGAACTCCAAGACACACAAAGGTATTTAAGTGTTATGTTTCACAATTCAGCTATGCCTAGCTACTGAAGATCTGTAAGACTCTGGAACACATTCATAAATTTAAGATGCTTAAGGGCTTTAGATTCACTGAAAATAATATACAACTTTTGAGAGTTGCTTGGTAGTGCTTTGTTTGCTTAAAAAGGCTCAGGGACTTTCTAAGATACTGTCAGAGAAGACTAAGCCCAGATTCCTGATTGCAGATTTTAACGAATCTTTTTTGTAGTTTTATCTCAGGACACAAGCAAAAAGAAAAGAAGGAAATAAAAGAAAAAGGTAGGTGGAGCTGAATTATCTGCTTCATTAAGATGATGGAACATCACAGAACTTTATTATTGTTTATACAATTCATATCAATAAATAAAATTTCTAAGGATTATTGGAGTACTGCATTGGTGTTTGTAGCATCAAAATAAGTGGGTCTAGTATATTAAATTAAATCTAAATTAACTCAAATTTTATCAAAAATTTGCCTACTTCAGTTCTAATTACTTTTCTGACTGACATCAGTTTTCTGATTTCCCTTGGTTCTGGTGTGAATGCCTGTCTGTAACATATTTCCTCTGGTGTCACAGGTCTATAATCTTTGAACAGCTCAGCTTGAGCTCATACTATCATATCTGCTTATGCTTGTTTGCCTATATTGATCCATTTGAACTTATTGTCAAGTAACTAGGCTGCCTCATATCAGTATGTTTTCCTTAGAAAACTTCCATTGGGATAGTTTCATGTTGAGGAAAGGCAATCCTTTTGCAAAGGCCTTCACTGGATTGGAATGGAAGGCTGAATTGAGAGGACAAAACAGATTGTCCACTGATTTAATCTTGAAACAGCTGCATTGGAAGCAGAGACAAGATTATTTTTCTCACTGTCCTACTAGTAGGTACTTGGGAATTCAGTTAAGAGTTTGAAATAAATTCCTGTCATATTGGAGGTTTGAATTAGCAAATTAAACATAGCTCATTAATGACATTCGCAACACATCTTCTGCTAATTAAAACCAACTTATTTTTCCATTATTATTTGCAGATTGTTGCTCTGCAGTTATACACTTGGAAGGGTAATATTGCATTGAGATACCAGTTTTTGACATCACTCTGTGCTAATGAATGGAGTGAGACAGTATATTCTTAAGCTGTACTGGAGCCTCTTGTTCTTTTGTTTCAAATTTTTCATAAGTAATCAACTATGAAATAACAACTGCTTCACAGCAGCTGTTAAAGATCTGCTTGTTTCTATAGTGACAAACAAAATTTACTTTGTAAACTCATTCTCATGTTAAAAAATAAACTGCCTGTAGTCTTTTCAGACTGGGAAGAAAATATACTGAGGCACAATTTGCAGGGAAAACAAAATAGCAGTAGAAGGTCTAGGGGCATTGTGGCCAAGGAATTGCTTCTAAGTCTCTAAATCAATGTGATTTTCTACTGTATACTAAGGACAAGATTCAGGTAAGTTGAAAATACTAGAAGTGACTGTGTCTGTATGGGCAGTAGAACATGAATTATCCAAGCTGATCTGAAATACCTGAAGTTTTAAGACACTACCAGATCAAAAAGAGTTCAGAGATGAAAAAACTTTAGGCAAATTTGTTATCAACACTTGTGAGTGCAGCTTTGGAGTCTGATGTTCTTGGTTTTCCAAGTCACAACATCAGTGAAACATAACTATTAACTTATGCCAACTCAGTCTAGCCAGAATTTAAACATTTTGATAGCCACAGATAGAAGAAAGACAAAAAATTTCTTGAATGAAGGCATGTGAGACAAAAGTAAATAAATTTGTTGTAAGAAGAAGGTTTACAAGGCTAGCAGCATATTATAGCGAACAAGGCAACAGCTGGATTTGTAAAGTTAGTGATATCCTGGAGTCCCCAAGATAGTAGCTTGACATCCTCTGAGTTGCATGAGCTTGTTCAGTTGCTGTAAAGGAATCTTTGAGACATCATCTTCCATGACTCCTAGTTAACTGAGAAATTTATTCAAAGTCTATTTTCTCAATCATCACACTTTGACACTGGACTGATTTGTTCCATTTTTTCGCATAAGTAGGTTAGTATCTAAGCAAGAACATTTAGACAATGATAAATGCTTTTATCAAAACCTTTTCACCACACATTTTTTGTGCAGGACAGAATGAAGAGGGTGGCCAAATTAAAAAGAACAAAAAACAAACAAACATGTAAAGCATTTCTTAACCAGGGTAGTCAATGATATCTGTAATAGCTCATTGAACCTATTGGCATCCATAATTAATTAAAGCTGCGAGAAGCATGGGCAAAATTGCTCATTAATGCAATTATAAGGTTATTTTGTATATAAACTGGCCATTAAGGAATTTTTGTGTTGTTACAGTTCATGGGCATACATTGTGAAGTCTCAATGTTTTTCAGAAGTGTTACCCTGGGTCTGTGAAGGTCAGTAGCATTACAATATATATGGCATCTTTCTCCTGTATGTGATTCCTCTAGGCTGCAAAAATTATTCTGTGGCCTTCTGCAGTGAGTCACAATCACCAAATGAGACAAATGTGGTACAGCACATCACAGAATCAAGGACTCAATAAGGAAAGGTATTTGTCTAAATAAATATCTCAGATTGCTAATTAGGTAGATTCTAGATTGTCTAGAATTGTTAAACTATGCACAGCAGGTGAGGAAACATAACAAAATCCTTAAGAATCATAAATATGGTTTATGAACCTGTTATTAAAACAAACCATAATATAGGTTTATCAAAATGGTGTAAAGAACTTAAAGCTGCTACAGTGGGTTAGATGAGATTATAAACCTCCTCAGAGAAACAAACCGATACTTTCCTCAATATTATTCCCCACTGTTTTCATTGGGCAATAATATTGAAAGTTTCTGACCTTCTGAAACTCCATCATATTCCCTCAGGGTATTTTTCACAATCATCACTTGCATCAGCAGTAGGTTTGTGTGGCTTCTCAGTGATTCAAAGTGGCAAAGAGCTGACTGCAGGTAAATAAATGCCTTGTTTTTCACCTGAGTCAGAGAGTTGATCTGACTTGGTAACTGCACAAGGGTGAGAGCTCAAGAAGGGAGGAGGAACATTATTTGTGGCAGCAGCCCAGTTTTATAACTACTTAAACCACACCTTTGGAGTATATTTTCTTTCCTCACTCCCATCTTCTTGAAATGTCTGTGGCTGCCTATAGGTCGTTGCCAGTTTTAACTTTTCACACCTTTGTAAGAATAAGACTCTCTCAGATTCCTGTTTCTCATCATCTGTAAACAAATATTTCAACTGAAGGTTCTATAAAACATGTCTCTTCTAAAAGCACACTTGGATGCTTCAACATTCAGACAAAAATCTATAATGAGCTTCCCTTGCCCATTAAAGTTAATCATGGTTTTGCATGAGAGTCAGATCAAGTTCTAGGTGGTTCTATGACAAAAGGTGGTTCTATGACAAAAAGCAACATTATTTTACACAAAGGAATTTCAAGAACATATTTATTTTAATAGCAGAGAATATGTGTGAAAACCTTTTGAAAATAAATGCTGGAGCTCTTCATTCCTCTCACCTCACCATTTTCTCAGTTGAGAACTGCACTTGTCTGACATGTTAGTAATCTCTAACCAAAGCACCATTCTTTTCTCTTCCATAGCATGACTAATTATTTAAGTGGTGGAGTCAGGAAGATGCTTGAGATTAAGACAGGTTGAGATCACATAATGAAGGATATGTTTTCACCACTTTGATCAAAGCGAATGTTATAATGAGGGATCAGACCTTTTTTCTTACTGAAAGGGAGAATACAGAAAGATGACATTGTTGACATTTGGATGTTCCAGGGAAAGTGTGATGTGGTAGGGAGTAGAGATGTTTATATTTGATTATTCAGGGAAAAGAGTTAAAAGGTCTATCACATATAAGGTGTCATATCCATGCAATTGTCCTGGTTTCAGCTGTAACAGTTATTTTTCTCCTCGGTAGCTAGTGCAGTGCTGTGTTTTGGGTTTAGACTGGAAACAATGCTGATAGCACACCAACAGTTTAGTTGTTGCTGAGTAATGCTTACCCTAATCGAGGACTTTTCAGTCTCTCATGCTCTGCCAGTGAGAATGGGCACAAGAAGCTGGGAGGAAGCAGAGACAGGACACCTGACCCAAACTAGCCAAAGAGGTATTCCCTACCACACCATGTCATGCCCAGTATATAAACAGGGGGGAGTCACCCAGAAGGGACTGATAGCTGCTCAGGCTGGGTATTGGTCAGCAGATGCTGAGCAATTGATTGTGCATCACTTACGTTTTCTGAGCTTTCATTTTTTCTCTTGTTGCTTCCTATTATTATTATTATTAATTTTTATTTTTTCTATTATCGTTATATTTTATTTTATTTTAGTTATTAAATTGTTCTTATCTCAACCTGTGGGAGCTACATTCTTTCAATTCTCCTCCCCATCCCATCCGGAGAGGGAGAAGGGAAGAGGTGAGCAAGCAGTTGCGTGGTGCTGAATTACCATCTGGGTCTAAACCATGACAGCAGTACTGTGAACAGATGCCTGTGATACACTGAGTTACTTAGGGTACAGTTATATGAAACATAGGACAGGTATCTTCACCTCTGTTTTCAGCAGTCTACTCTTGCTCTTCACTTGTATGAACTCTGGATCTTAATGATCCAGAGGGGATTTGTCATGAAAACAGTAAAAAAAAAAAAAATCCCAGAAAAGAAGATGAAAGGAGAGGAGGAACATTACCTTTTCTTTAGGTAATGATTGACTGAACTACCTTGTCTACCTTTAACTTCACCCTCACGGATTTTTTGTAGAGTTTCCTTCCTTGGAAGGCTATTTTAAGAAATCATTCTACTCTACCAGACACAACTCTGCACAGCTCTATACTGACCTGAATGATGTGGGCTGGTTTACTTACTTGGGGTTTGTTTTTTTCTTTGAGAAGTATTTTAAAGTCAAGAGTAAGTTAATGATTTTGCCCCATAAATGCCCATAGGACCACAGGCTGTTCTGTGTTGAGTTGTGTCAAAAAGTTGTTCTGTACAAGACTGTCCTGGTGTCAGGGAAATGTTTTACTAGTGAAGAAATTGATTGCATAAGTATGCTGCTAAGTACATCTGAGGAACTAAACACTGTCAAATTGTCCTGAATGAGCCTGGCTACTTCAGTAAGTACTCCAATGTTTGTTGGTGTGATCAAGTTTTATAAAAAAGATTACTTCACTTTAGTGGTGTTCCTTTCTCCCAGCAGGACAACCTCTATCCTTAACCAGGGTCCTGTGGATACTCTGCTGTTTGTAGCATTTCCATTTGGAAACAAAAACCTGTTGCTCTTGTTTGTGGTGCTCATGAGGGGATTTTTATCCCTCCTAACTAGGCACTTCTGATCTAAAATAACACTTCCTTGTAGTGACTGATAACCTGGAAAAGCAGAACAAAAAGAAGTGAGGGATGAAACTCATTGTTTTACTGACTCTGGCCTAAGTAGTCAGCTTACAAATGTTATTATTCTGACTGGAAGTTTTACAAGTCCTGTGAAAAACCACAATGTTTTGCATTTTTGTTGTCAACTGGTATAAACCAAAAGGGCAAGCTTGAGAGGATCAAATTTCCACTGTCACACCATAGTATTTCCAAACATGTTTTCAGGGTCTTTACAGCTAGTAAACGAGCTGTAAAAATGTCTATTATGTATTTTGGACATAAATTATTACAGTAGTTCAAAATTACAGGGTAAGAGTTGTTGGAAAATCTATCACTAGTACATTAACAGCTAGCTTTTCCAAAAGGTTTCTCACCTATCAACTCCTGTTTAAGTACATAAAATTTTCCTGAGTGCTCAGATTCTACTTAGGTATCCAAATGAAGCGTGAAAATCTCAGAAGTACTGTCTTTGCCATCTGTGGGATGCTGAGCGCTTTGAAATCGATGACCACTGTAACAAGGTCCTTGCATGGAAACTGAGTCTTTAAAAAAACTGTGAATAAAATGTGAGAATTGAAAATATTCTAGTATAATTTTCAAAAACTATTACTCATCTGTAATGCTGTCTCCAGTCATTACCACTTAATATACCAGTGTCTCTTAAACTACTAGTTTTAGTAATAACAATAGTATTGAGCCATAAACACATCATCAATTTTCTAGTAACAAAGACTCCAGTCCACAGACATAACTCCTCTACAAAATCTGTTGATTCTTTCACTTCTAATATCAACAATTCCATTGCAAGTATCCCTGTACAAACATTAAAAATAAAGTGGTAAAATTCAGTGTCTGTGACAAGAAATGTATAATGAAGATGAAATCCAAACTCAAACATGAAGTGGTAAGAAGGAAATGAAAGCATAAATTATATGTATGTTGCAACAACAAATAACATGTCAGTTCTATGGACATGGAAATAAAGCCATTCCTATACCCATTTCTTGATTTCCATAAAAAGGAAGTGCAGGGCAGACAGAACATGCCAACAGGTAAACTTTGCAATAGCGTGAGAGACTCAGTTACATACACAGGAATACCACAGTCTGGAACCCAAAGGTTATTACTCTCTTCCCTGTAGCTATGTGTAAAGGTATTGAAGTCCTTGATGGGAATATGACTTTTTGAACTTTCTCCTCTGGCAGGATCTGAAAAATTAATGTCCTGAGTAAACACAGGATACTTTGTTTTATCAGGCTGCTTGATTTGGCAGATAGTTTCTATTACTGTATTTTTCAATGAGTTATAAAATTAGTGACTTTACATTTATCTCCTGTTTCTAGGAGATATTATGGGGTCAGGTAACTTGTATGTCTCAAAAACATGAAATAATTTGAATTAAAGAATTGAACAGATTACCACGAGTAAAATCTCTAGCCTGTAATGGTTTAGTTTTTGCCATTTGGGTTTATAGTGCTAGTTTGAACACTTTGAAATCTCCTGATGCTTTTTTTTTTTTTGATAGAGTTTTCAGAAATTAGCCAAGGGTAAATCTAAATTGAAAAGTAATGACAACATTAGAAATTAGATCACACTGCATAATCCTACAGACAGCACACAGCAGAATTAAAAAATAATTCATGTTAACTTCTAGTTATGGTATTCACTAATACATGGTTCTTCCCCCTACCCCCCACTCCTTCTGCTGCATGACTTTGAAGACAGAAACAGATGTGTGAGGTACCCTCACTTAGAGATAAATTCCATTTTATTCAACATCCCACATGTGTGTGTTTGTGGAAGGTAAGAGAGATGGCAATGATTCAGGAAAAAAGAGAACGCTGAAAACAGAATCTAAAACCCGAGGACGTTAACAGTGCTGGAGCGCTTCTGTTATCAAAAAAACTGAACTCCATTGCAGGCTCTCTCACTAGACATGCACAAGCTGAATGAGTGCAAGTTCCTATCTCATGTCCTGAATTACTTCCACAGTTTGCACTGACGGCTTAGGAAAGATGGAAAGATGTGCAACATGCTGAAAGAGCTATGCTTTATAGGTGAAAATGGAAAGCTAGAGTTGTGTGAACACACATACTTTAGTCAAAACAAACCATTTTTAGGATACATATGGAGGCTGCATATGCCACATAAAGAATGCCATGACTAAAATTTACTAGAACATTTCTTTAATAATACTTTTATTAGAATTAGAAGTGGTAAAACAGGAGCAGACAAGTTTCTGGAATTAACAGGAGAGCTGGCAACGTAATCAGATTTTAGAGGTGCTAGAAACAAAGTGTAGCAGACACCCTGAAAACTCTAGCCCACCAAAGACTGTGTTTGATGGAAAAAATTGCACTGAAGTCAGTCTAGGGAAAAAGTCAGTCAAGGGCCATGTCTGCATGAGACATTGTAGAAAGAAAAAATCTTATTTAATGTGGGTTCTGAGCCACCAGAACAATGGCAGTGTGTTATCAGACAAAAAATCACATAGATATTTTAATGCAGCAACATAAATACGTATCTCTGGACCTTCTCAGGGCGTATTCTTTCAGGATCAGAAATATACTGGTGCTGCCACAGCCCTTGTCACATTGTCTGTTTTTCAGCTACTTGCAATCTACCATGCAGACACAGATAAACACTAATTGGACACATTTTTAATTCTAGTGTAAGAGTCAGATTGGTGAGAGCAAAAGCACAGGAGAATCTGGACCTCAGTTTTTGTCCATCAGAGTAATAGTCTCAAATCAAAATGTATGCAGGAATACTGTTAAGTGAAGAGATGCATACAGTCTAACTGGTGTGATCAAGTACTTGAAATGCAGTCATCACCTCTGTAGGCAAAACTTCTGATTCTGAATAAAAGTAACTTCAAACATACATAACAATTAAGCATACTACTCTTTTTCACTGAACCCAGCAGAAATTACTTGGTTTAACTATTGCTCAAAATAATATAAACAGCTATCTTGAATAGTCCTGGGCAGAAAAAAGTTCTCCTTGGCTTAAGGAAGAGTACTCTGAGGATGTTTTCTAAGAAACTGTGTTGTTGGGTTTTTTTTAATAGATTTACAGTGTCTCTTAAAGTGTCTACATATGATATCTACAGTTTCAATTTTTATAGTGTTATATGGTAGCTTTCCTGCAATGTGTTAATATTTCATGCATGGTGCTAGGAGTTTGTGGCATAATGAAAAAAATGCAAATAATTTATTTTAACAAATTCATTGGATTAGTTATTCATAATGAATAATTGACTGTCTCTGCCAATAATATTCACTTTTTCCTGTCTCTTCTGCCCTTGGTCCATGTCAAATTAGACACTGAAGTGAATGGCTAATAGAAGTGTAACAGATGTTGAAGCTTCTGGAATCCTTCTGGATACTTCTGGAAGTGCATATTTTCTAAGCATTCATACAATCTTAGAAAAAAGAAAGTGTGACTGAAAAATACAGAATCTGTGGAAAGGTGGGGAGAATAATATGATAGGAAGAAGGAAAGAACAGAATACATGGCTACACTTACTGCAATCCTCCCTTAAAGTAAATACTCACTATAACATTTATCAAATCATTATGTAAACCTGAACTGTATACAAATCTGCATTAATGCAATTAATATGAATCATCTAGCTGAGTAATGAAATAAAGCTATTAATCATTTAATCCCAGTTTTCAGCCTCTAATGACTGCAAAAGTAACTATCTTCAGCTGGAATCCCCAACTAAACACAGATGTTGAAAAGGCAAACATTGCTCATGAGGTTACTTACATCAAATGATCTGTCATTGCCTGATATATATTCCTTTATGAGAAAGTTTGCTACCAGATGTGTCCATAAGTATGGCAGGCTTTTCCTGCTGATGACTGTACATACGTTTGTTCTGAGGCAGATACCCAAAAATCTCTTTCCCCCTTTCTTACTGCTTATGGTAAAAGAGTTCTGTGTTGAATATAACCCATGGTGTCAATTATTCCTTTAAGTAATCTGTGATATATAATCTCAATCCCAGAGACAGAAAAAAATATGTATTTGCATGCAGAAATTTACATAGTTCTTGAAACTCAACTCTGAGGAGATGTAACGCCTTTATCTCAAATGATGGCAAAAGGAAAGCACTGTAACTGCCACCATGTTGCTTGAAACAAAGGTCAGTCTACCTTTCAACATAATTCTGATGCATCAGGCAGACTAGTTTATGGACTCATCTAGTTTCCCTCATTTAATTACATAGCTGTGTACCAGAGCTGCAAAAAAAATTTTTATTTCTCTAAGATCAAGGAGTCAGTAAACACAGAAAGGGGCACTGCTTCCTGACACTCCCTTATCTATCACCAAAAGTAACCAGAGGCAAGATTGTGTTCCACAAAACTGTCCTCAGAAAAAGCCACCTGAACAGCAAAAGAAAACCCAGTTCTTTCCCTCTAGTATTCAAAGTGCTCTTTGTGGCCAAGTCAGGAGACAATGGCCTTCCTTATCTGAAGCAATGAACTGCAAAAACCGGGCTATCATTTTTTTTTTACTTTTGGATGAATAAATTGCATAGCTTTTAATGTTCCTTCCATCAAATACCCAAGACATCCAGTTCAGTGCTAACAGACATTGTGCTAACAAACACGCAAGTTTTTCAGCTATATCTTTCAACTTTCAAGATGAATTGTCAACAGAAAATATGTAATTTCACCACAGTGAAAAGCTAGACTGGTTTTACCTGTTCTGACAAAGTAGAAACCTTAACCAGTGGTAGGAGGGAGAACAGTGTTGAAGGAAAGAGGGAGAGAGAAATGAAAGCACAAGTGGCTACTGCTTATTCTTCTACATCACAGACATGCCATGCTTCTTTCTGCTCCTTTCTCAGATCAAAGAAGCATCTGGCCTTGTCCTAACATTTATAGGGAAGTTTTTCAACCTATTCACAATGAGGGAAACTAAGGCTGAGGAATGATTTTAATGATTGTGTTGATTTTCTGTCATTTATTTCATTGCCAGTTTGATAAGGTCAAGAGTAGTTAAAGACCCTTTCCTGGGAAGAATGATTAAGTTCTTTATCCCTCCAGAAAGAAAGAACTGAAGTTCTCTCGCCTGTATCCTTAAACTATGAGGTTACTGTGTAAAAGGGGTTACCTTTCCTTCCCCTAATCTTTGAATAAAAGTGAAGCCCCTCAAGCTGTTTGCACTCTGTCCCTAAAGGTATTTCTAAGTATGTTCCAAGTACATGCTCCTCAACATGAAAAAGCATGGAAAACGTAGTCTGTCCATCTTAGATGTGAGCTATAAACAAAGCTGTTCAGATCTGATAACAGTGAATTAGTTCCAGACAAATGTAGAAAGAAGTTAGTTGTTTAGGAAATATACTGTTGGAAGCTCGGATATTTATGGACTTTGACTACCCAGCTGTTTTGAAAGACAATTTGAGGATAGCACTGATAATGCCTTAAATAAATTTAAATGCCTAAATAATGTGAACCTGTCCATTAGTACCTTCAAGAAAATTCCTTTAGGCCCTTTTCAGTCTGACCCAGAAACAGATTTTTATATATGTTGGCATATGATTGTTAAAGGTTGTTTTTTTTCAATTCAGTTGTGCAAGCATTATTTGATGAACAATGTATTTGCCAGTTTTTGCCCATATTTGTCAAATAAATTATTCAACAAATCATTTTTGCTTTATTTGATCAGCTATAACAGCCTTTCTGAATCTTCTGCAATCAAGATACCTTTTAAATAAGTAAGTATGCTTGTCTCCAGAGACTTCAGGAATTGAACAGCTGTTTTCCATCACCATAGTAAAAGCCTCGAGGGTGATTCTGGATGAATACCATTATTCTTCCTTGGTATAGGACTCTGTATAGGGAGAACCTGAAACCTTTTGTTATTTAGGTACACAAGAATATTAGGAAAATATGAGTTCCAAACCTGCCTTTGCTGGAAAAGTGTCAAGATGCTGAACCCTGGTTTAATATGAAGCAGGTAGGTACCATCAAGTTATCTCATTTCTTAAAATGGATGAGGTGTGGGGTGGCAGATAATGTCAAGCATTGGAAACTAATTCTGCAAGAGAGTCAGCTCCTCAAGATAGGTGATATCAGTCACTGAAGGGAGGAAATAAACTAATTAATGTACCCATGGTTTATTTTTTTAACATGAAACATAAAGCTTTGATAACCTTGAACAGCCTTTTTCAATGAAGTACCTTTAATCATAACAATCATATTCACTATTCTTTTACTGGATAAATGATAAAAATATGCATCTTTGATTCATAAACATTGATGTTCAGAATTATTTAAAGTCAGTATGGCATCTACAGACTGCTGTTGTTGCTTACAAATGCTCACCTGCATAAAGAAGCAAATTTTCTACCACAGAACCTCAGGGAAGCAGCTGGCTGTAAATGAGAATATCATCATTATCTTCAAGTCCTGAAGGAGACATTGTTGAAATAATAAAGGCTAACAATTGTTTTACCTAACGTGGAATTAAAATAACAATTTTCTTAATAAGAAATTTGGATTAACAGAGGAAAATCTGTTGCAGGATTCATACTTGGTTCTTCATGGTTATCATCAGCCTCAGGGTTGTACTTTACACTGAAGGTAAATTTATACATAATTCATTTAAGGTTCATTAATTATTAATAAAAGTTTCAAGTGTGTTACAGGTGTATATATGGTATGTGCCATGAATGATTATGAATACCTCAGTAAAAGTTATTGTATTTGTTTCCTGTTAATGGCTACAAATGATTTTTACCTGTCAGTAATCTCTCAGTCATCTCTTTTAAATACTCATTTATTAAAGCATGCTAAATATATATTAGATGTTTATCAATTATTCAGAAATTTATCTTTAAAATATAGTTTATACCCACAGCTGGACAAATGTCATGTGAAAACACACAATATTATTGTATATTACTGTTTCTTGCATAAGAAAATGGATTTATATGGGATTAACATATGATACTATAATTATCTTTTGAAGTATATGTGCTTTATTTTGCTGTACAATGTTTAGTGCAAAGTAGAGCATTACCAAGTAGAAGAACTGGGAGTGGTTATTTTCTCCTTAAGTGCTTCTATAAGCACTGCTAGACTAATTGCAAAACTTATTCTAAGCACTGTGAAGTCAAGGAATAAATAGGTACCTGTTAACTGAAACAGTGTGAGTTGCAATCTGACTGAATTGTCTTGGATAAAGAAAAGACAGTTAGATTGATGAGTAAAGCATACGTTTTCTCACACTGAATGATGAAAAAGAGACATCCTTCTGAAGGAATTAGTTTCTAGATAGATTTTTTTCTAAAAAAATATAATTTGATAAAGGTTTGGGGCACACGTGCCTTCATGCACATAAATGCACAGTGCCATGTGAGCTGTCAATTCTTCAACTCAAAAGTAAGAGTATGCTATTGATGATATAAAGCTGGGAACAGCTTAAAAAACAGGCAAACTTTAGGACTAGAAAAGCAGTATTGAAATTACAGGTAAAATGACTATCAGTAATATTTTTTATGATCATTTTTGGTTCCTATCAGATGGAAATTATGAAAAGGAGAGGCCCAGTCATGACAGTAGATGATGGAAATACTTGGTTAGATGAGAGGTATTGTAGACAGATGTGACTTTTGGACACATGAGGTCAGATATTTCCTTGTGAGATTAACATAGCTCCACTACCATAAGTGAAATGACTGCTCTTCACAATCACAAAGAGAAAGAACATAAAGAACAGCCCTGACTGACTTGAACTGCATAATAACTGATCAATACAGGTTTGTTTTTTTTGTTTTTTTTTTTCCCTCCCTGGGAAGATTCAGTTATTAAGATTCCCTGTGGTATTTATAATACCATATGTAGATGTCTACAATGTCTACACATGCGCCTGAGGTCATCACCTTAGGCCACTTTTATAGCCAGTAGGAAAAAATAACCACTTTGAACAGGTAATAGATTTGCCTTATTTTAGATCTATATTTAGAATAAATTGAACCCCACAGAGAGGAACAGAGAGACCCTGACAAGCAGTTTAGTAACTTACCCAGAACACGTCTGTCCCAGTCTTAACACCCGTTTCACCTAACTGAAACTGGCACCATCTTGGCTCAGCTGCAACCCAGATTAGTGTTGTAAACTAATGCTTTTTTAGGGAATCCTTTCTTTTTTCCCTGACCAGGACTGCTATCATGGTGTAGAGCAGGCAGAGATGAGGCTCTTTCTTACTGAGGTTTTTCAGGCTTCTGCGAGTCTCATAGACTGGTCTGCATATAGGAGTAAGTGGAGCATACGGTGAATCTCTAGCTACATTTTAAATACATTTTTTAGAGTGTCTGTTTCATACCCTTCTTCCACCTGTTCATCTGGAATGAACATTAGCTTCAAATGGGGTAGGGATCCTTTAAAAAATTAAACAGCCAAGGGTCCTTTATCATATGGCCTATTCATGACCTTCTAATCTGATTAAATGTGCCACTGATGTTGATAATTAGAACAGCAATATTACCTTTGGCTACCAGGAGAACTCTCCTAGTGGTTCCAACTTGATTATTGTGTGGTAGCTTCTTTTATAATCTTTTCTTTTTTCTTTCTTTTTTTTTTTTTTATGATATCATTATTGCATAAATGTGCAAAAAATTAAGACTACACAGAGTAATGATCCCCAAATATTGATATTCATTCTGAAATTAACTGAAAAGGCAATCCAATGAAATATGACCTCTGTTAACAACCTATGTTAAAACAGTTGTCCTGCAGAGGATTTTCTGTGTATTGAATTCAGTATTTTATCCTGTAGTGGAATTCAGTGTTCATCTGTGGTATGTAAAGCTTCAACTCTGATATGCACGTAGGATCTGTATGATGAAGAGGAAAGAGGGAAAGCACCTGTAGAAATTCTAGAGAGAGAAAAGTCAATATTTTGCTTTCAATTCAGTGTGCAAGTGATGCAGAATTTGACACAGACTTTAAAGCAATGGAAAAAAATGTGAGTGTAAACCTCACTGTGATTTTTAGATAAAGTAATCCTTAAACATTTCTCAAAGGTATAGATTAAATGCTCATTACGTAAATGTACTTCCTCATCAATCTGTTGTTTGTTCATTTAGATAGTGGTACACTGTTTTCATGTCAATCAATTGCTGATTACAGATTAATTCAACACTAAGATATAGTTGTCCACAGCATATGAAGAAAGGAAACAAATTGGAAAGGAATGTCAATAAATTGACAATATTAAATTTCAATCAACTTACTCTGCATAATTAAAGCTTGCAATTTATACAAGAGCAAGGGAAGGGAAATGTCAACAGTTTCAAAGTGTGTTAATATTTGACTTGTAATAATCATATATAAAACCTTCAAAATGAACAAAAAATATGTTCCCTAGAATGACAGAAAATAAAATGCTAACTACCAGTATTATTGTTGGGTTTAATGACAAGCAATGAAGGCAATTAACTCATGTATATATGAAGCTTTTACATTGAAACACTGCAATGAAAAGAAGTATTTTATTGTCTGTTACATCAGATCCGTTTTGTTTGGAATCAAGCTTCAGGGTTTGATATCAGCAAATTTTGAGATATTCACTTTAATAGGTGCTTGTAGAAAATGTGACCAAAGGGCAAGTTTTTATTCAGTCTTAGCTCCAATAGTAGTGAAATTAGTTAGCGTGAGGGGATGGGGGGTGGGCAGAAGCATATCTATTTTTTTTGTTTGGGTTGGAGGTGTTTTGCTTATTCAAACACTTTCCTTCATCTTTCTTTCTATGATATCTAAAAGATAGAATTCTCTTTGGATCATTGCTGCAAAATGTTTTTCTTCATGTGAAACTATGTGTAACCTTTGAGAAAATGGTAGCCATGTTTTCAGTTCTATGCTACTGGCTTTTCCATGGAAGATGTTGCTAAGAAAGAATCACTTTATCCCTTGCCTTCCTATCTCTCACAGAAGTATTTCTCAGAAAGCAGATACTGATGTCTCAGCAGGGAGTTTTGAAAAACAAAAGGAAAGGACTTCATGTTTGTGATTTCTTTGTTCAAAGACTATTTGTTTGATTAGATTCACAGGATAAACTTGGGATTATTTTTCTGAGGTTACAGATTCAATTAAAAGCTAAAATAGACTTTTCTAGCAGTATTCTTTGCCATGTTTCCACAATACAGAAAATAAAACATAAAAAAATAAAAGAAAAAAGAAAAAAAAAACCAACCAGAAAACACCCCACAAATAAAAACTACCACCAATGAATGCATAGTAGAATAATGGAACAAACCAATCTTTGGTTACCAAACCCCGAAGTTACCCTGACATTTAGATGTTTACAATAAGAATATACATTTGAACATGTGTTTTGGGTTGTTTTTTTTTTAAAAGGTTATCTTATTACTGTCATTATTAATACAATTGGATGAGGAAGCAGAGATTTAGCTGGGTAGCACTAAACATTCTGTATTTCACTTAAGCATTTATTAGGCTACTGCTAATTAGACTGGAGATTTTCAAATGTAACTGCAAACGTTTCACTTTATTATACAATTAGGGATGCAGTATGAATATTTTATGTTTTCATTAGCTTTTCTGTATAGAGAAAGGATTGCATCTTCTACAAACAACAAAATCAGCCATCCAGATTCCCAATGGTCCAGGGAAAAAATCAAGTTTACATCTGTATTAATGTAGGTTGAAGATAAGATGAAGAAAATGCTGGGAACAAAGCAAGTTTTCTTCTGTGTCAATGTTTCAACAAGTGGAATGTAAATAAAGAGGGGGAGATATCAGAAGGAAAGTGAAGAGAAACAACACTGCAGATCTAAATTAGGGAGGAGGAAAATGATGAATGTTCAGTTTGCATTCTTCTTTTTGCCAGCCCCAAGATTTATTTCTCTGGGTTCTTTGCAGACAGCAATGTCATAGGTAAAGAAGGTTTGAAGACATTACAGTTCAAGAAGGTAGAAAACTGTGGTCCTTGCCTTTGCTGATGTCCTGAGTCAAATTCCCTGGTAACTCAGGGGGAAGTAGCAGGATCCTATTAAACAAGTAAACATCAGTTTATATTTACATGACAGATAGCTCTTTGCCACTGCAACAAACTCCAGCAGGTATGGAAGAAAAACTGTTTAGATGATAAATTATGAAACAATGTAAAAAGTTACTCTGTTCACCTTTTAGGTTTAATTTCCAAAACAAGATGATAAACGAAATGTTGCCAAATACTGGTAAATATTTGGGTTTTAAAATATACCTGTGGTCTAAAACCACTGTAGGGATGGAATTAACATACCCAAGATTCAGTTAAATGTGTTATAGGCCTCAACTTATAGGCATGTTTTCATGAGAAAACTGAACTATTTGAACAGGTAGCAGGCAGTTTCCTTCCTTGCTTTCCCTCATTTTTTCTGCTTTCATCTTCCACTGCACTTCCTTTCTACTCCCTCTGATTTCAGACACACATTCCTTCCTTCATGCCAGCTTGATCTCTCATGTGATTGCACATGAGCCAGTTCATGTCCCTTCCCTGACCCTCAACTATAGCTTAACTAGTTTATAGTGTGATGAAGTGATATTAGTGTAAGTAGCAGTGTTTTGAGATTTATCTCTAAATATTGAAATACTACTGGAAAAAAAAGTATGGCTTAGTAGTTATGTAAGTAAATTCTAAGAAATTATACTATTAATAAATTAGAACAAGGGAAACTGCAGGGCTGTTGAAAAGTCTTCAAAGAAATACAATTCTATTATACCAGGAGTAATTGATCTCTCATACTTACTTTCTGTTGGAACAGGCACATTTTTTTTCATATATTGGCTTATCTAAAATCTCACCTTCCAATTTTTCAGTGGGAAGAGTGTGAAGCAGTTAAAAATCAGTCTTTTTTTATCAGATAAGATGTCCCCATTCTGTCATATTAAATCACTTCATTAATATATTGTCATCAGAAAAGGTGCTTTTACATGTGTAGAGTTGTTCTGAGCTGCTCACCTCTTCTGACAGAAGAAAGCACTGATGGGGTAAAATGTAATACCCCACCATGTATGTGTAACATTCTACCCAAAGATGAAGCAGTAAAATAGAGGCATTCTGCTTTGGTTGCAAAACTGTAATTACTGTGAGCTCTAGTTGTAGTATGGGTACCTGGTGTTGGACTAGCATGTTCAGAAATTCATCATAACTTGAGTTGCACTGCCCAGTCTTTACAAGTGAGCTTTCCCTCATGATTGCAGAAATCACTGGGGGAGTCACCAGTCAGGCAGGAGCTGTCTTACAGCTCTTTGGTGTCTCTGTGTCATTGTGCTGGGTGTCCATTCCCAGGCACTGACAGTAAGGGCTGCAGGGTTGTTTCTCTCTGGCAAAGGGCAAAGCACAGGATGGCAGTGCAGAGTGAGGAAAAACTGTGTTAGAAACAAATTTAAACAAAGCAGATTAATGCAAAATAATTTCGAGTCAATGTGCAACTGAGAGTAAAGTGAGAAAAACAGCTACATGTTAAAAAGCTATGATTTGTTTCAATCACATCACTTTAATTTTCTTAACCTGATCTTTCTATGGCTATTATTTTCTTCTTTTCTTTTTTAATGTTATTGCTCATGGATGTGGATTTCCAGATGATAAGAAATGGTTTCATAATTAACAAAAATGCACTTGAAATAAATAAACTTTTAAAGGAAAATTATAGGCAACAAAATTTATTATGTTCTACCAGCAGAAACACTAAATTTGAATTACTAGATCTGGCAAACAATGAATGTGTTTGGACTCCTTCTGAAAGCACACAGCAGAGACAAGTTGTCCTGTGCCTGTCCTGATGTTCCTTCTGTTATGTACTAGCATAACCAGCATTGCAGTGATAGACTATGTTCCCCAAATTCTCAGTCTAGAGACAAGGCTCTAACGTACATAATTTAGTTGAGAATATTACAATATCTTTGTCTTTTTGTCTCTGGCAGTATTGCCTCAGGATTATCTGCCTCAACTGGTTTGAAAAGGAAGAAGTTTGGGTCAGGTTAGACAGGGCCTTCAGCAACCCGTTCTAGTGGGTGATGTTCCTGACCATGGCAGGGGGGTTGGAACTAGATGACCTTAAGGTCCTTTCCAACCCCAGCAGTTCTATGATTTATGATTTTATAGAGTTAAAACTCTGCTAGCATTTTCAGATGGCCAAATCTTTTCCAATATCATTGAGTGCTTCTTTTTTTCTCTTGACTTGAAGACAACCACATCCTCATTGGACCTGTACTTACCTGTGGAGCTAAGGTTAAATCACCCTGTATTTTTACAAACAAACATTTTAGACAGGTTCTATATTTTCATAAGACTAAAAGTTCAAGGTAATTAGACCACAGCAGGTCTTCTAAGTATCTTTAGCTAAATATACCGTATTCATTCAAATTTATCTTACTATTAAACCTATATTTATGTCTTAAACCAGTCTTTCTCATTCATATCAAATGGCTTATTAATGGGCTTAATACATTGTGCATACACTAATTGACAAATGTGAGCTGAAAATAATTTCTAAATACTGAAATGTTAAAAGTGTTCAAACAACCTATTTGTCAAAAAATAAAAACAACAGTAACAACAGCTTCTAAATCTGTGCAAATAGAATATGCCAATTGAAAAATTGATGAAATGAGCCTAACAAAAGGTAAAATCACTTTAGAGACTTTAAAATGGACAAATGGGTAACCGTTTTCTCCCATCATACATTCTGTCAAATAGTGTACAAGAAGGATTTACAACATCACACAAATTAACGTGCATGTCTATTCTGGAAACTACTGAAATTCTGTAGGGCTAAAAGACCGTTGAAAAACAAAGGAAAATCCAAAAAGAATGATAATGTAGAATGGGACATTTATCACACAACCTCAATGATCTATCAAGAGGGACTGCATGTACAAAGTTCCCCACTGCTCTTTATCACCTAGCTATAAATGCAAAAAAGTGGCCATAATTTTTGTCACGCTATCCGTATCTAGCTGAAGATCAGTTATTCAGTATCCCATTCTAGTGTAGATGTGTGTTTTCTTTCTTTTAAAGTCTAAAGATTTCACTGCAAACCTCATCTATCAGTGCTCACTTCATATTATGTAGGAGTCACTGAGTGACAGAAAGAGGTTGGGAAACTTCTTGTTATTAAAGTTTGTCTTAAGGATAAGGGAAATCTTGAATTTTCTAGTTTAGGGCTCTGCAAACTTATTTACAGACTTTTTGTCACAGAAGAATCTGGAATCTCACGTAATCAGGCCAGCTATTTTCTGCTGCAAGTCTATTCTCAGCTAGATTCCTGACTATTGTATAAGGGTTTTAGTTCAATATTCTGATTATGGTGGTGTCATTAAACTGTAAATCAATGTTCATTGCTGCTTAGCTGCCTCGTGTTTTATTATGAAAGTTTAATATAAACCTTGGATTTAAAAAACCTATCCTTCACTTGAGACTGTTGATTTTAGTGACAGTTTTCAGGAGTAAACTAAGATTGATTTCTAAATTGCTTGTCATATATTTTATGGGTCCAGCCCTGAGGTCCTGTCATAGTTAAATCTCCTATTGACTTAATTTAAATGGAAGTCTGCAGTGTCACAGCTGAAGATACAATTCTGGTTGTCACTTCATCCCCAAATACAAAGTAAGTTAAAGTTTACTACTGAATATGTTTCTTTTTCTAGAAGATACTTTGCTAATTACTGATCCCAGAGGAAAACTTACTAGACAAGTAGATGTTCCTGGCATGATTGAAGCACTGCTGGGGACTCAGGAGTTAACTCTGAACTGTAGAAATTTAAACATACTTGCAAAACAGTCCTGCTTGAACCTGCGTTGACATACTGTGATGGGATGGTGGAGCTGCTAACACAGCCATGATCTCGTCACCACACATCATACTAGTATCATATTTGCCAGAGATATTTACTGCTGGCTATGCTGTTTCTTGGAGGATTTCAGAAGGCCAGAACAGCAAGGATATGGACGTGACATATGGGTCTACAGACAACCCTGTCTTGATGCTTGAGCAGCTCTCCACTGGGCCCTCTCCACAGCTTATCCACTGGGACAGAAATCCAGGCTTGGATGCAGTCAGTAGAAGCTCTGCTGGGAGGGACAACTGCTGTTGATAGTGCCAGGGAGATGCACTGAAATGCTTCTGTTGAACTCAGTGCCCATTAAGTAAAAGACCATGTATTGATTAATGACTGTCTGGGAATGTCCTGGGAACATGTGCTCTGGTCTGTTTCCTGACCATCAATGAAAGTAATTTATACTTTAATATGTCTGCTTAGTGGAATTTCAAAACATAAAAACAGCATTAGAAATTGCCTTGTTGATCCATTTTTGATGCAAATGGAAAGTAAAGGCTCCACTTAGCCATAGCCAGCCCTTGGATAAACTGAAACCATCCTCCTGTAGATTCTGATGGGCTGATGTGACAAGTAGACATCTGTCAGACTAGTTTTCACTATAGAAGTCTTTGCTAGTCTCATGAAAATTCCAGTTGGGAAAAGTACTCAATACAGTTAATATCACATATTTTCTGATTATTATGCTTGATGTTAACTACAACTAAACAGAATGAAATGATTAACATGAGTGTTGTTTCATTGGAGTCTCTCAACAGATAGTTGCTCCAGTAGGAGAGGACAGCAAGACCTTTAAGCAGCTGCAAGGAAGGAACAGCTGACAACCTTTGTTGGGTGTAAATGTGAAATGTACGTTCAGTGTACTTGTTTTATCTTTTGTTCTAACATCTGTGACTTAGTCTATATGCCACCAGCAATTACTTGTAGAATTCTGGTAAAGAAAATAAAATATGATTACAAGTAGGAAAGCAAATATGATGAGTTATCATGGCCATTATAGAATGAGAATACTGATCTGGCACTCTTCAATTTGCTTGACTGCACTGCAAATGCAATCAATCAGCTTTATTTGTGTAATATATTAGCTCCTTTTAAATATTTTTTAAAATCTTCTAACAAAATATGTCCTTTATTATATCAATTCTCATTGTATATGCCTCTCTTTTGGTCTCTCTGGTTCTCACTCTCTCTCAAAGCCTTGTTTCTAGGAGAGCTCTCATATCAGAAATGTTGCCCCAAGCTGTTACCACTTCATGGTTCATCTGGCAGGAAATGGAACTTCAATTGGAAAGGAGAATATAGGTTTTCATGAATGCTTCTCATGACTGAGTATCAAAATTCTTTATTCAGTACTCATTTTCAGGGTAATTAAACTAGGTCAAAAAGCAAAAAGTATTTGGGTGGTTATTTTCAAAATGCATTAGCCTCTGAACTGTTGCAAGGATGCCTTAGAGTAGTGACTCTATGTTTAGTAGCACATGCAATAACATTCTCTTCTCCTGTAATTACTCTCATTCTTTAATTGCCTCTCTGCTGCTCCAAGTGTCAGATTTCCAGTGCAAGTTGTTCTTTTTTAAAGGAGCAATGAGAATAATAAGAGGGATTTTCTATGATGAGATGTGATGCACTAAGGAAAGGTAAAAAAAGACTGAGTTCCAAATGAGTGAACAATTGCTCTGAGGAAACCATGACTGTAGTCACCTGAAGTGTGGGTCTTTCACTACCAAGAGCAGTAAAACTGATCTCTCTGCAAAAATTGTTTTCTACAACACTTTCTTTCACTGCTTTACTTCTGTAACCCAGAGGTTGACTTATAGTGGTGGGGTTTTCTTTACAAAAACACCTTTCTAAGTAGAGTTAGTTTTGGTACATAAAGAATAAACACAAGATATTAAACTTCTTAGTCATACAGGAGGTTAAGTTTCCCTTCAGACTGCTGGTGTCTGTCACTTCTATGAACTTATAGTAAATTCCAGAGTTGTAGGAAAAGAGCTACTTGATACTATGAAATGAGTTAATTGTTCTTTATTAAAATTTAATTTTGGCATTCAATATACACGAAAAAAAATGTCCCTTGTAATCTTTTCCTTACCAAGATTAAAACTATAAAAATATAGTTCAGCCTTAAGAATTCACAATGTAGCTCTTTGTGCTCGTGCAGGTGTCGTCCTTTTGATATCATTTTTGGTGTAACAGACAAAAAGACAAATCTATGTGACATTTGGCATCACTAGAGGTCTCTGGCATAAGTATTCCATGTATGAGGGCCTGACCATGTCACCATTATTCACAGAGAATATTACTATATTCAACAAGTAATCACAATGACATGGAAAAAAAAAAGAAAATAATAGAAGTGAACCTGAGAAGTCCCAGTTAGGATGTGCTGACTTGCACTGGGTAAGCTAATTAGGGATTTATTAATTCCTTTACACTCAGGTATAGTAAAAATATTAATAAACTTTAAATTTGTTACATATTGTAGTGAAATGTGCATCAGCTTGGATGATCTTGGGTTTTAAAGACCTGAAGATGCAGTTATATGAGCCCAGTGGCAGTCTGTTTTTTACAGGTTTCAAATGGCATCAAATTGACATTGCTTAGAAAAAGAGTTTAATCTATGAAATGATGAGATAAAACTGGCACAGAAAATACAGGAAGAATTGCTCTGTTATGGTTGAAAATTGGTCAGCAAGCAGGGAAAGAGAAGGGATTCTAATGAGCATCCCAAGCCTCAAATAGAACTGTGTGAGAGAAATTTCAGTGAAGGACAAGTGCAGGAAAAGTTTAATGTCAACATTTTCCCAGGGGACATATAGACTGACAGAAAGTATTCATACCGCAGTTGAGGTTTTCAGAGAATTGATGCTAGATCTAGCACTGAATCTCAAAACATAACACTTAAATTCCACCACATGTGACACCTTTAGGCCATGTCCACAGTACAGTGATTATGCCTTCTGAAAGTATCTCCATCCAACTCTAGACTGTAGTTTCTCTATATTCAGAACAGGCAGCACCTGTTGCAGCCAATGGTTCCAGTGCACAGGAGGATTGCTCTTTTTGGTGCATATTTGCTTTATGTTTATACCTCAAGTCCTGAGACACATCCCCAAGGACACCACTGCCTTGCTGTTGGTGCTTTCCTCCATTTTGGATCCAAGATTTCAAACACAGAGTAGGATAACACTTAGAGTACCACTCTTGCTACGGATGCAAGGTCCTTTTTCAGTTTGTGTTCTTTGAATGGAAGGTGAGGATCTAGTCCCCCCAAATGGTGGGAACTTCAATGCTAGCAAAGATATGAAGTGGCCATATGGTCCTAGATCCTCCACAGATTGCAGTGAACCTCTTCTTCCGTGTTTGTTCTACATGACTCCGTAACGTAGGTTAACCTTGTGAGTCAGCTGCTGGTTAACTTTATGTTTTCATGAGAAATAAAAATTTCATTTTAGATTTTTCTCCCAGTTTCTATTTATTTGCATTAAATTACAGTACCACTTATAAGGCATTAAACAGACAGCCGTAAAGGCAAATAATACTACTTGCATCCTTCTCCTTCTAATTCCAAAGAAGGAATGATTAGAGTAGGTTGTAATTTCCAGTGTTTACTGCAAGAAGCCCTCTTGCATAGGGCAGGAAAATAAATACAAGTATGGCACATAGCCATGCCTTTCTTGATATGGAATTGAAGCATAGTCTGGCTGACAGCTGTGTTCACAGGAACATAGAGACATTCCTGGTTTAGTAGCTTAAATTCAGTATCTACCTACAACTGCTCCATTTCACTTTCTCTTCATGTTTGTTCTATTTCAGTAGGAAAAAACACAGAGAACATCAGTTAAAGTTCTCTGGATACAATCTCTGCATGCTCTAGAGACTGTCACACTACTAGTGCAGCTGCAGTAGCCCAATGCTGGCAAGATATCAGTAGCTTGCTTGCTTTGCTAAATCTCTATTAATACATGATTTTTTAATTCAGACTACAGATTTCCCAAGCCTGCCAAATGTTTATAGCATTTAATTTTATCTCTAGCTTTAATGTAAGTATATATATAAACTGAAAAATCAAACCTGTTTCTCCCCCCTCATGTTTTTTCACTTAATGGCTCTAGCAGTAGAAGATAAGGTAGACTTCATGAGAATTTATTGCATACTTCATCCAAACAAAAAACACATGTAGTTTTTTTTCAGTTAATTCTTAGACTTGCCTTAGATTTTATATGAATCTGAAACATGGGCAAGTACAGAAGCAGAACTTTTGTACTTAGAGTAGATATGTTTTTCATTCTGGAAAAGTTAAGAATAATAACATAATAAAAGAGGTACATTAATTTCTAAGCAATTATAATTATTTTAAAATAGGCAGTCTAGGTAAAAGGAGGTCCTGTCAGAAAGACCTGGCAGAATATACAGAATGAAGTTTAATTCTATTTGGACATGTTACATAGCAATAACCTACTACAGGATCTGACAATCTATACAAATTGACGTTTTGGCTAAGAGGATAAAAGAGCATCTAACACTTCTCCACACATGTGTCTCTATAGTTTCATTGCCTAGAAAAACTGAAGGTGGATCTTTTCAAGTCCCCAGAAACCTATTCCAGGCTGCAAGGTCTGAAAATCATTCTGTCAGTAGAAAATTTAATAAAAGAAGTGGGAGAGAAGGGGTGATCAGGAAACAGGAAGCAAGAAACAAGAACAATATAAAACCATATTAGAGAAGGAAGTTGAAGAGAAACCTTAAGAAATGGATACAGGTCAAATATAAGGAGAATAAGGTAAAAGCTTCAAGGGCAGAATGGTGAAATAGGTCTAATTTGCTAGCTCACGACAGGTACCTAAGCTCCATGTGTATTTATATATATATATATTTTAATGTGAAGTGACAAGCTGTTACTACAATGCTACTTAGGCAAGGACAAAAGTTTAGCTCCTGCTAAATAATATTTCTCTGGTAAAGGGTTCAGACCAAGTGGGTCCAGATCAGACACATATAGTGCTAGAATAGTAACATCTCAAGAGTAACGCTAAACATGCAATTGTAGAATCTGTATTCTCTTAGAAGATGGATAGAGGAGGTGGTGGGACAAGACATTGGCAGTCCCATTTC
Organism: Melopsittacus undulatus; assembly: GCF_012275295.1. Taxonomy (NCBI): domain Eukaryota; kingdom Metazoa; phylum Chordata; class Aves; order Psittaciformes; family Psittaculidae; genus Melopsittacus; species Melopsittacus undulatus. The sequence goes on along the minus strand of NC_047531.1, from coordinate 22,641,824 downwards.
TTTAAACTAGCTATGTAATGGGAATCTTTGCCTAAGATACAGGTGGTTACATGTTCCTATTTCTCTTGATTTTGTTTCTCTATTTATCCTTGTAATTTCCTTTTTTTTGCAGACTTGCAGACTTGATTTCTAGAGACAAGATCCTCCTTGTTACTCAGCCATGTCTAAAGATAAAGTCAAACCCTCTGTCCTACTGTGTATAAACACACTATAAAGTCAATGTCCTCCATTCTCTGTTGAACCCCTGAGATGTTGCAATGCAAAATGTAAGTTTAAGTAATACAGTACCACAGTTAGAATAATTTCACTCATTGCGCAACCTATCTTACAAATCCATTCCTTTAGTTATGTTTGGTTAGGTTAAATCTTTCATGGGGGGTGGCACAGAACAGGAGGTTTGGAAGAACATGCTCTGCTCAGGTTCATTCTTTCTTCCTATTTTTGCTGCTAGAATGGCTTTGGTTAGATATGGGTTTCTGTACTACAGTGTGATGCTTTATCAAAAGACTGATCAGAGAAGAAAATTCAAAATTCACTCTGCAGAATATGTGAGGTCCTAAATTTAGCTGTTACTTTTGTTTATCTCTACCACTCTTGGGCTAAATGCAGGTGTTTCCAAAATCACAATGTATCTGTGTGCTACAGAACTGAAGCACATTCTGAGACATTTCAACCTTAAAAGATGATTTTGAGAGGGTTTTTTTCACCATAGAGTTCCAACTGATTTTATCTGCTTACTTCCAGAAATCCCACTGTGGTGCAGATCATCCACTGCCTCTGGTTTCTGGGAATCTGTATGCCTTAGAAGTCTTAAGCGCATGAGAGATACTTGAGCTACTTTAAACTGCCATGTCTTTTATGACACAGTACAGCTTCCTGCAGAGGGTCCCAGGAGCAATATAGACATGTTAATGTAGTGGTGTGCTGCATGAATTTTCTTTCAATGGCTAAGTAGCTGTGAAGATTATTCTAGTCTGAGTGCTTCTTTGACATAGAATTGTAGAATCATTAGGATCATCCACTTCCAACCCCCATACCATGGGCAGGGACACCTCCCACTAGACCATGTTACCCAAGACTCCATCCAACCTGGCCTTGAACACCACCAGGGTTATTTCCATTGTTGGTTTAAACTCATTCCAAGTGTGGTGCTTCACAGTTCCTGCCTGAAATCCAAATGTAGTCAGTGCCTTCTGTTGGCACATTGATAAGTTCCTTCATCCAAGAGCCCTGGAGCCTTGGCAATAGGTGCTAACCAGTTAGGTGTTCCACACATGATCTCTGCCAGAGCATTGTTAGTGCCCTGATCCAGTCTATTAATACCTTAACTGACAATAGTTTTCAGGGTTCTGAATGGCTTTTAGTTATATAGTAGCCAGGAACACTAAGGTATATACCCTTTATCACTAATAATTTTCTCATGCCAGCAACAGGAGTGAGGCTGTTACCAAGATATGCCAAAGGAGCTTGATGCCAGAGCAGGGTTAGCATCCTTTGCCTGGTTGTTTCCATGAAAATATGAGCTGTGGTTTTACAGTCCTTTCTCATTGCTGTTTGTTTGTAAAAGAGGATCTTCTCAAATGTTTGGTAGAAGACTTCATGATATTATAGAATAGCAAGAGCTGTAAAATGCATGGTCTGGATTATACACGGACTGTGATGGGAATGAGACATTTTAAAGAACTAAATGAAATAAAGAAGCAGGTAAAGTAGACTACTAAACTAATGCTTTTATCTGTAAGACCCTTCTGGCAATGTGATGCTGCCAATTTTTCATAGGATGAAAAAGAAGAAAATCTTAAATCTTAAAAAAGGAGTGACTCCATGACATAAAATTTAAGTAGTAGAACATGATCATTCAAATAAAACAGAAAAGCTATTTCAAAAGCTTCTCTTATTACAAAAGAAAGCAACAATTTGCCCTAGAGTCTGGACAAACTCACCATGTATAAGTAGAGCAATTATCGTTTACTATCCATCTTCATTTGCGGTATAGGCACAAAGAATGTCATGCTATTGTATGTGACTTTGTTGATAAACAATGGTGAATGCTCTAGACACACCCAGGCTTTCAAGCTGCCATTGAGCCTTTGACATTTGTATTCCGATTTGTTCAGTCTGGTGTTAACAAAAATGGTTGGGATGACAACACACTGTAAGCAAAGCATAGGCTTTGGATCCCATGCAAATGTTTTGTTTGCAAATAAACACATAAGCCTTCCAGTGAATAAAGTCTTGCATCACTGAGTTTCCCTCCAGGAAGCTGGCAAGGCATTGACAGGGTATGGGAGCAAAGTCTCATTTGTAAACACTTGTATCTGTTACTATTTACATTGGAGTAAAATAACCATAATGGTTTAAGAATAGACCACTCCTAAGTACTGCATAGTATGTTTGTACAAGAATAACAGTCTCTGTGTCCTGATGTAGGACTCTGGGTTATATCTGAAAACTCACCTAAAACAACAGTGGAAAGTTACATTTTCCATATGTTTTGGGTTGGGCTATCTGCAACTCAGTGCTCCTGTTACATCAGATGTATAATAATTTGGGGTCAAATGCCATTTGGAAGTCCTCAGAGTATCTGGCAGTTTCTATACCGAAGGGATTCTTGTGTTGATAGCTTGACAGAATTGAATTAAGATTTGGGAGGATGTTATCTACAGCCTTGGAAACTTCATTTGATTTTGTTACCCACCCTAGGAGTTATTTAACAGCAAGGGTTTTTTTTTGGAGGGGGAGTGACAGGAGGCGACAGGCTCTAAATGCATACATTGCTTTCACCAAGCTATTTCACAGGCCAATAAATTGAACTGCTCTTTTCATGACTTCTGACCAACTCCAATGACAAGAATAATAGTGATTGATTGTTTATTAAGATCTCGTATTGCTGCTCCTTAACAACGTTTCAATATCGCAGGAAAGGAAAAATCAATCCATTTTCTCTTAGAGAAAATGAGTGATGACATAACTACAGGATGAGAAACAAAGTTTCTAAGGAACAAGAAGGAAAACCTGATTTGAAAAGGAATGTTTTCAGAACTCCACTTTGGGAACAGGTTTCAATTCTAAGCTGGTGTCAGGCTTTGCAGAAAAATCCACATTTAATTAGGCTGCTGCTGATTACTGGATTGGAATCCAGCCACTCACCATTTGGCCACTGTCCATTTTTTTCTTTCATGTCGCACACAGTTACTGAATACTAGCAATGAATGTTTAAGGGATAGATGTAACATTTTGATCAGATTTATTATCATAGAGCCATTTGACAGTAAGTTTGGAGACCTGATTTGGATTAGTATTCAAATGAACTAACGTGGAGTTGTGGAACTCACGTTGGAGGCTTCATGAAAACATTTCCTGATTCTTCCAGTATTTTCTGGCTTAGGTCTATTCTGGAAATACTACAAACATAGTAATTTTTTTTCTTTTTTTTTTTTTCTTGCAGTATTGTATTTCTTCCTCCATTCCCAACTGAACATGGTAATGTTAACAAAACAGGGTGAGCCAGAGGAATATTCACCCTGACACTCACTGTAGTGAGGTAATAAGTCACCATGGTTGGAATTTGATTTTACCATGAAGAATCATAATTCAAAACACTGTGACTGTACTGAAAACTTACTCAACAGGCTTTTTCCCACAGTATTTGTTCTAGACACTAACTTCCTCTTCCCTATAGCTGCTTTTGTATCCCTTGTATGCAGGGTGGATCTCACCTGTTCCAGCAAGTCAGCAACTTTCAACATACCCCTAATAGGCTGCAGCTAGTTATCACAGGCTGAAATATGCAGCCAAACATTCCTGTGGTTTTTCACCTATCAGGCAAAGACTGGGCCTCACTGGAGGCCCAGATCAGGGCAGAATTCTGTGTGAATTTTTTACTTTATCAAGATCTGACTCAGCAGCTTGTAACATTACACACATTCTGAATTATTACTTTTTCTGGGTGAATCTAACAGATATAGGTCTCTATTTTGGTACAAGCTCCACACTGGTGGGGTTATTCTATGGTTCAGATTCTGTGGGATAGCAGCAGTTGGCTTTCTGATTCAGACTGAAGGGACTACTGTCATAAAAGGAAATGTCAACTCCCCAAGCATCCACAGCTACAAGACTGACCCTTCCCGAACACCAATGAACTTTTCAGTTCTTCCAGATGAGTACCAATCCCTGTGATGTCCCACTGTCATTCATGGCTGACATATGGTTATGCCCCATCCTCCTGCATGACTTAGCTTTCTTTAGAGATGTGGGAATCTGGTCAGGAAGAAAAATGTTCCAGTGGGTCCCCCTGTCCATTCCTGCAGGGAACCAGGCTACAGTTTAGACATAAGCACAGAGCCCAAAACCATAGCCTGTGTCATCAAAAGTTGTGGGGCTCTTGCTATGTAGGAAGATAATTTTTCCTAAAAAAAAAGCATCTCTAGGGCACCATTTCACCACCCCAGCGTTGTATTATTATTGTCTAAAACCAGTCCTTGCTTCTGAATGGTTGAACTGAATACAGTCAGCATAAAAGTACTTGGAATAGGTTCAGGTACATGCTGGAAACAAATAGCATCTCTTAGAGTTACTGCTGCAGTAGTATCATTTAATCACCTGTCTTTTCCATTGGTACCTAATAAATTTTTATACTCTCTCTAGTTATTTGTGGAAATACCCACAGACACAGTTCTGCTAACAATTCATTATTCACTTAACTCAAGGGGCCAACTTTCCCAAAAGCAGAACTGTCTTGTAGTAGATGTGCCTGTATCCTTCATTGCAGCATTGCCTGGGGGCTGTGGTTTGCCCAGATGAACAAAATGAGAAGGCATTACAATCCTCTGTTTTAAATCCTGAAAACCCATGGAAATAGAGGGGTCTTCTGCTCCCTGTTTTATGCACATCTCTCCTGTGCTCTCTGACGGTTTGTCTCTTTAACATGTAGTACTCTCAAGGGAGCCTGACTCTCAACTTGGTACAGTCAGGGAGAGAGAACAATATGATCAGTATTTATAGCATGACTGATTCTTCATGAGCCTGAAGCACAGGAACTCAGCAGACAGCTGCTGACAGCCTTACAGCATGGACCTTCCAGCAGAGAAGGCTTACTGGAGAGTTTATAATTAATATGAAGTAATCTCTTCTCACCTTTTTTTTTAATATATTTTATTTTCATCGTAACTATTCAGGATGAAGGATTTTATCTGAGCCCAGAAAAGCAAATGAGAACCTTTTGGTTGATTTTCATGAACTATGTTGTGGTTTGCTGGAGATGTACAAGAACCATTCAATACAACACTGTGGGTTTGTTTTATTTTCTTAAAATGAGTTCTTGAGGGTTTGGGTTTTTTTAGTAGCCCACTAACATTTCTAATTAGAGCTCTGCTTTCAAAATATAAAGTGCTTTTTTTCAGATCACCGTATTGGGTTTGGTTTTGCTGGCATTTCTGATATTTTTTTCTGCAATGTGACATCATTTGAGAGAAAAATTTTCAGTAGAGATATATCCAGCTGAATACCCAGCCAAAGAGAAGTAGATGTCTTCTTTCTGTGCCTAGCTACCCAGCAGAGAACATTATGGTATAATGTTTATTTGGGCTTTGACCTTTCAGAGATTTTCCTAGACAGTTGAAGCTATGCCTCGATACCTGCAAATATCCAAGTAAGGTTTAGGAGGGTGATGTTACAAAATGTTTCCATGTTTTGCACTTTAATCAAATATATTCATTTTTCCCATTACTGTAGATCTTTAATGTTGGGGGGGGGGTTATTTTTTCCTAAACTAATTTGAATATAACCTAAACCAAAATCCAGTGAGGATATTTTGATGCAATTAAAAGGTCTTATAAAATTATAACATCAAAACTGTATCTAAAATAATTTGCAGCAATAATGACTTTGTCAAGGCTTTTCCCTTTCTGATTTTCAATTGATCATGAACAGCAAGTTCCTCACATCTATATGTCTCATACAGTATTTATTAGATAGTTTCAAAGAATAATACTTAGGCCTTAAATCATGATGAGTTGTCTTTTTAGAGAAAAAAAAAAACAACCTGTTTTGTTTTTTTTTTTTTTTTCTGAAAGGGACTCTAGATATTTTTCATTGCATAGTTAAAGCACATATTTTGCTTTTCTGGCCCCTCATTAGCAGAGGATACGGTACACTAAGAGACCAGATTCTATTCCTTCTCTACATCTTAAATAGCAATCAAGAGAAAAATTAATGCTGAAAATAGTCACTGTGGTTTCTTCTTAAGCACTTTTCTGTGTTATCAAGTTTCTGTTTACTCAGTAGATGGTATCTTGCCATGGTCTGTTATTGTTAATATAACTAATATTATCAGGTGTTTTTCTTCTTCCACAGAAAAAGTAGTTTGTTGCTTTCCTTATGCACAATTTTGTTTTAGAGGAAATCCTTCTCTAATCTAGACGAGACAACCCTGTATTTACAGAATGAGAAGGTAGACACCCTCAGTTTGCAATATTATGTCAAAGGATATTTAGTGAAATGTTTTAGCATTCACCTCCTCCAGGGCTGTAGCTGATATAGGGATCATGGGTTTTGGGGGAAAAAAAACCCTTTTTACTCAAATGAACAACATTGGAGAAGGCCCTTGGGAGCATCACAATTCTTTCTGCTAAAGACCTCCCTATGGGAAGAGATAAACTGGGCAATGGTTAACCACCAAATTTCTGAACTGCTCTGTGTGCCCTTTTGAGTGCCTCACATGTTTCCACTTCAACAAACATTATGGCAGATAGGTGCCCCCTCCTCCCCAAATTGCACCAAACAAATATAGCTCTTTATAAATGAACAGGATTTATTTTAAACACATAATACTTTCCCTGTTTAGGGTGTAAATAAAGAACAGGAAGTTACCAGAAAAGCCACATTATTATTTTTATTGGAGCTGGTAAATCATAGAAGAGAAAGGGAAAGAAATAAAAATTCTTTTTTGCTAAAAAGGTATTGCATGAGGAGTAAGTAATATTTTAGTTATTCACAGAGTAATTATCATTAACTTAAAATAATGAAGAAAATTTTAAACTTATATTAAGAAAAAAATTCCAGAATTCATCATTTGGCCAAATCTACTGGGTGTAAGAGCTTGGCTAACATTATTCTGAAATGAATTAATTTTTTGTTAGAATTTCTGACTGAAGGCCTGCTGCAGGAAACTCAACTTCAAAGGGACTTGGTATATATATTTTCTTATTTTATCCTTAATACTTGTACACTCTTTTCATTTGTTCACCTTGTTCATTAAACTATAATAAACTGATATTGAATTATGAGACATTTTCAACTGTATTGATAATAAATCTAATTGTTAAATTATACATTATTCTATTCAGACAAATGTATAGAATTAGTGGCAGATGTTAGCTTTACCCAATGATGCCTGTCAATAACCTGCTCTTACCAGGATCACAGGCACCCTGATGTGATCACTATTTGTATTGTGTTCCAGACAACTCTTCCATGAATTTCTTTTAGAATTAAAGAGCGCCTATAGGAGTGTGAATGAACCGTAAAGATCAGGCACAAGTCATATGCACTACTTAAATTGAAGTGCTCTATAAAGGACTGGAGTTTCATGCTGACCTCCTGTGTAAGGATGAAACAATTTTTGCAAACTGTTGCTTGTCTTACTCTAGTTCTCAAAATAGCTGCTGTGAAGGAGTAGCCCAAAGTTTGCAGTAAGCTCACCTCTATAATAATACATGTCAACAAGAAAGCACATGTGTATGCACACACATACATACAAATAAAAGGGGTCTCAATTTCAGCTCGTCTGGGGTATTTTCATACTCTATAATAAAAGTTACAGTTTCAAAGGACTTCCTTGCTTTTTTATTTTAATGGCAGTGGGTTTAAGTGGAGTAGTCTATAAATGAATCGGTGGTGACCAACACTGGGCACCATTTATTTACTTTCTGTTTATAAAATTTAATGTTTGTTTTCCATGCATTCTGCTTCATGAGGATGATCACTAAGCTCAAGAGTTCCTTTAAATCAGCAGTGACTGTGGTTTGGCTCTTCTTAACAATGTAAATTTAAAGCTTGTTTGAAGACATTCCAGACTCCACCGCCTAGTTCTTTTCTCTCTTCTTCTGTGCATATGTGTGTATCTTTATAGAACTGATGCTGATTTTGAGCATCTGACTTCAAAAGCAGGACAAAGTAAAAGAAAACAAAAGGAAAAAAAACAGGGTTTATGTGGCTTCTTAAATTCAGCATACAAAAATGGAGCAAAATGGCAAGTCACACTATAAAGAAAGATGTTGCAATCATTTGAACTGAGGTTTAGCTGGTGTCTATATTACAGATTTCAAAAAATATGTCTACAGAATAATGAAGGAAGAAAAGCACAGAATTTCTGAACATTCACTCAGTCTACCAAATTTCAATTCTGTCCTTTCTTGTTGACAGGACATTCTGACCTCTAAATCACCCTTCCTCTGTCTGGAATCACCCCTGAATCATCTTTGTCAAAGCAGTAGGTGACCTAACAATAAAGAAATGTTCTGTAGGATAGCTGTACACGTTCTAGCATAATTTTCAACAGCAGAACAAGATGGTGCAATTTCATAGTCGATGTTCAAAGCTTTGTTGATTAAGAGCAGGCAATGCGAATACTGATGGAAGGCAACCTAACCTTTGTCTAGGAAGACAGTGACTCAGAGATGGTCAGTGAAGGAGTCAGTAGTATTGGGGAGTCATAGAATCCTAGAATGGTTAGGGTTGGAAAGGACCTTGAGATCGTCCAATTCCAACCCCCCTGCTATGGGCAGGAACACCACACACTAGACCATGTAACCCAAGACTCCATCCAACCTGGCCTTGAACACTTCAGGGGATGGAGCATTCATCACTTCTCTAGGAAACCTGTTCCTATTCCAGTGCCTCACCACACAGTAAAATAGACAGAAGGTTAAGATGGATTTGTATGATCACTTTTCTCACTGGCGTTTTTTGTATAAAATTGAAAAAGTGCATTTTTTAATGAGTATCACAGAGGAAAGGAAGAGAACTCAGCTTCTGAGATCTGGGTCATTATTACCTGTATCAGCCTCCAGCTTGTATCTGCTGTTAAGGATATACCTGGTTTCCAAGAGAGTCTGCATGTTATGGGACTGCGTTAAGAAAGATGAAGTGCTTAAGGCAGCAGCCCTCAGACTCTCCAACACCAGTTGGGATGTCATCAGAGCATTTCTGCTAGCAAATTAGAGGATTTCAGCTTGGAGAGGGTTTTCAGGCAGAGAAGGATTTTTGCACCAACTTGCCATTCTACCCCACTCTCACTGAACGGGAATCCCTATCCTTTGAATCCTGAATATGTTATGCTTCTCTGGAGGCAGACAGAGGAAGAAACAAATTAAGCCCATTTTGTCATTCATCTGGATGCTCATTTTCTTACTTATTCATTTATAGCAGAGAAAAAATATCTTGGATTTAAACTTCCCACTTTCTGTGGAATGAGAAACTGGGTATGGACTGCAGCAGTGCAGGGAAATCTGCATCAAGTTTAGCACTGAAATACCTGCTGCAGCTCTGATTGTTTGTGGGAGGATGACTTTCAATTCAGGACTCACTGCTCCATATATTTAAAAAGCAATTAGCTAGTCTGTACTAGTCCAGTAGCAAAAGCATGGGCCTGTGTTAGTCCTTAGCTTTGGGGCTTTTGTCCCACCTGTCAGTTTTCACAAATGCTTCCTACCACAAAACAACCAGTGACACTGGACAGCAAAACACTGTAACTACAGTTGTCTAATTTGAATACCTCTGCAAACACACAGACATACAAGCCAGTAAACAAGGTAACAAGAGTGTCAGCTGACTTACAGTCACTATTTACACATACACTCTTAGCCTCTGTCAAATGCAATGTAGTACGAGTGATGTCAGCTCATTTCTTCAAGTAGTTTAAATGAAGCCTCAAGATCTGCCTAGTCTTCTTAGTAGAAAACTCTGAGTGCCATTTGAAAATGTTAGAGTGTACCTTGCTCTGTTGCTGTTACTCAGAACTTTCAAATGCTAGCTAAAATACCAAGGTTTAGGTACTTAGAATTCTGTGGCATCTCCGCTGCTGAATCAAGTACTTCAGCTGTTTATAGCATGTGTGTTGTGAATTCATTATTTAAAAATGGGAACTATAAAATTCAGGACACTCAAACAGCTGCCCAGACTATGGTGAAGGAGGCGTCGTAATTCTCAAACCACAAAGATGTCTCTGAGCCCGAGATGCAGGGAAATGCCCCTGTCCACTCAACATTCACACATTTGTAATATTTTTCCCCTTGAGTTTGGAACCAGAGCCAGACCTTTCTCACCATACTTGGTCAGACAAAGATGAGGCTCATTCAGACTATGTCAACACGAGCAGCTAGTGCAGTGCAGTGGATTTTGATGGGGAAAGAGGTGTTGCCAAAGCCCTCATAACTATGTTAAACATGTTTCAGGGATTTACTCTGGCCTGGCTGTTGCCTGGCTCTGGGTGCTGAGTGCTCATTAGTGGCAGCAACATGATGGGTATTGCCCCTGGGACTCATACAATCTAGTTTCATGTGAAGGAATCCAGAATATGTACTTTGAGAGAGTTTCATAACATGTAGAAAAGTATGGTGAAGATCATTGAGAGGTTCACTTCAAGAGCACAGCCCTAACATCAACTACAGTGCTAAGACAGGTGTAACCTCAGTATCCCAGTGATTATGATCAGCTAGCTTGAGAAGATCATACTGGGCTTTAGGTCAACATGAAAAAAAAAATAAATCCATCCAGAATCCATTTTCTAGCCAGTTTCTTCTTCCTGTTCACCAGAATTCCTTTTCCCTGAGTGTTTCTATATAACTGGCATTTGGTTGACAAAAGGGCCTTTGACCCCCATGAAAGTATAATTCCTTTTTGGTAGAAACAGGACATGGTACAAGTTCAGCTGAGGTCCAAGGCTGCCCTTGATAATGTCTTGGAATTATACATACATTGTTTCCGCATGGTGATGCCGATGACACCAAGCTGTGTGGTTCTGTTGATACACTGGAGGGAAGCAATGCCATCCAGAGGGACCTTGACACGCTTGTGAGGTGGGCTGATGCCAACCTCATGAAGTTTAACCATGCCAAGTGCAAGGTCCTACACCTGGGTTGGAGCAATCCCAGGCACAGCTACAGGTTGGGCAAAAAGGAAATTCATGGTAGTCCTGCGGAGAAGGACTTGGGGGTGTTGGTCAATGAGAAAATGAACCAGCAATGTGCACTCACAGTCCAGAAAGCCAACCGTATCCTGGGCTGCATCAAAAGGAGCGTGACCAGCAGGTCAAAGGAGGTGATCCTTCCCCTCTACTCTGCTCTCCTGAGATCTCACTTGGAGTATTGTGTGCAGTTCTGGTGTAGTCAACATAAAAAGACATGGAACTGTTGGGACAAGTCCAGAGGAGGGCCACGAGGATGATCAGGGGACTGGAGCACCTCCCATATGAAGACAGGCTGAGAAAGTTGGGGCTGTTCAACCTGGAGAAGAGAAGGCTGCATGGAGACCTTATAGCAGCCTTCCAGTATCTGAAGGAGGCCTACAGAGATGCTGTGGAGGGACTCTTCATTAGGGACTGTAGTGATAGGACAAGGGGTAACAGGTTGAAACTTAAACAGCAGAGGTTTAGACTTGATATAAGGAAGAAATTCTTTCCTGTTAGGGTGGTGAGGTACTGGAAGGGGTTGCCCAGGGAAGTTGTGAATGCTCCATCCCTGGCAGTGTTCAAGACCAGGTTGGATGAAGCCTTGGGTGATATGGTTTAGTGTGAGGTGTCCCTGCCAATGGCAGGGGGGTTGGAACTAGATGATCTTGAAGTCCTTTCCAACCCTAACTATTCTATGATTCTATGGAGAACTTTTCCTTTTTATGATTCTTCAGTTTTCATTGCATAATGCTCTGACAGAGAATTCTACCTTGTGCACATTCCCTAAGTTAGAAGAAAATTAATGTTTACAGTTGCGCAAAGTACTTCATAAACGGACAGTGTTTGTGAACACTAACTGTTCTATCTCTGGTGGGGTTTGGAGGGACAGGGATAGCACTGTGGTTTTGACCTGTGTTACAAGCAGCAGAGTACCTCTGCAAGGACGCCTGTGTTGGAATATCTCCTGCTTTCATAGCAGAACCCTTTTTTGCTTACACAAGAATCAGTGGCAGCTCCAAGGCACTTCAACAATTACAGTATTTGTGCTTTAACTCCTAAAAGGATAGACCATTCATTGAAATCCTCTACAAAATAAACCCCTCATCATTTGGCCTCTTTTTAATAATTTGTCATTTCTCCCAGGTCCTTTCCATGTCTCTTATGGAAGCAGATGGACAGAACCAAAGTCTGGGAAAGCTCTTGGCTGGATAGAAGCATGAAAATGTTATTCACTATACTCACCTATATCATCATCTCCAAGAAAATCTAGAAAACCAGCAAGGTAAAAATGCAGCCTGGAAGTACTTTATGAAAATCTGTGGAGGTGTGTTTGGGTTTTTTTCTATTCGCTTAAATGGTTGTCACTTTCAAACATCCCTAAACCTAGTTTTTCTGTAAACAAAATACAGTAGTTTTTACAACACTTTACCAGTTTTACCAGCTCTGTACTTATTGTTTACTTGAAAAGTCAGACAAAATTTTGATGCACCAGACATTATATTTTAATTTTTATTTTATTTTTTTTTAAGGAGGAAACTAGGGAAAGAGTGGATACAAAGAATAAAAGATTTAGTGAAATTAAATTATTAATAGTGTAATCTGCACATATTTTATTTAAAACTTGTAATTTATTTTCCACTGTACTAATAAACTAGTTTTATATTAAAGCTGATCAGATTAAGTGTGAAAACATTTATGTAACAGCATTTATGACTCTAGTTTAGAAGATTTCTTCTGTATTTATTATTGTGGAACTTCTCTCTCAGGAAATTAGTTGACAAGGCCTGTCCCTGTAAGTGTATAATCATGTACACAAAGATTGAAACATCCTGCTTTGGTAGGGTATGAATATATGAAATTTTAACTAAAACAATTGATTATCTGACATGCTGGTCTTGGTTTCCTAGAGGGATGGTTTGGGTGGAGTTCTTTACTTCTATGTATAGGGGAGTCACATGCATACATATGTAACTAAAGGAACACTTCTTGGCAATTTAGCACTCATCATGCTGTTTTGCAGACTGACACTAGATATGCTAGACATAAGCATATGTTACAAAATGTCAGTATGGAGTCCAAAGTGAAAATATGCAGTTCTTGATTTCTTGACAAATATCTGCACAGTACAGAAAGGAAAGTCAAGCTCTAACTATGATCCTGATACTCTGTGAATAAGAAGATGTTAATTTATGGAAAGGGTAAAAAGTTCAGTCTTTGTGGACTGTACTGGCAGCATGACATGAAAGTTCAAAATTTCCCAATAGATCAGCTGGCAAGAGTGTGTTAATGGTGTTGTCTAGGAAAAGTATAGGTCTCAGCTTCAATCTTGAGGCCTGGCTGCTGCAAAGGAAATGGGGTATGAGACATTCAGTATAAAATATTTGCAGCTTATTTTTCCAAGGCTATTGGTTGAGATCCATCACTTGTCATGCTGAGAAAATGTAAATCATTTTTTCCCAAGTATTGGCTCCATTCTGTCCCCTGCTTTTCACTGGCACGATCAAGGCTGTGCACAGACTGTCTGTGATATGCTGCCGCCTGGGATGTTAGTAGTTGGCACACTCACTGCACTGTGATGTGATGTCTTAAGAAGGTGTAAGTCTGTGTGCACAATGAAATTGGAAGTATTATAAAGGGAGTCATTATTTTGCTCATCATATAATTAACACTTGAAGTCTGTGATAAGCTATTGTGAAGACTAATATTTTCCCTATGAGACTCCAATTCTTATTCAGAAAAAAAGAAAAGGTATTTAAATGTATCATAATAAGAAAAGGAAAAATAGTGTTTGAAGTGGCAGAATTACAGGTACTGCTTATCTAGATGTTGCAGGGCACATCTTTAACAAGTGGAATTAGGGAAGAATTTTCTCCCTATGTATAGAAGTATTCCAGTAAACACGTTTCAGGGGTTACCTATTTCCTTGAAGCATCTGGGGTTTAATATTAGGAGGATACACGACTAGAAAGAGCATCCAGACACAACGTGTAGTGACTGGCAGGTAGAGCTTTTCATCAGATGTTCATACATTATTGTAACATAGCTGGCTAGGTTCTATACAAATTCATAAAGTATGAATGCCTTACAAAACAAACATGGAAGTATAAGGAGATGGGCTTTCCACCAGGAAGAGCTTTAAATACAAATGAGTTATAAACATTTCTGTTCGCTTTCCTCCTGTGTTTGGCCAGACACAGTGACATATCCTTCTTTCCATCCCTGACAGGTTTCATTGCAATAAGTGCCAATAACAATTATGCTGAGTTTGGCTGAATGCAAGCAGTGACTTTTTTCCCTCAGCTCTTCAGACTTTGACAACATTATCAGTTCATAACAGACCACCTGTTTATTTTGTAGTGCCTGCCAAAACACATAAGTGCTAATGAGGAAAGAGATGCTACTTAATACGTGTGTATATTTATATAATATACATAAATGCATACACATTTATTGTACACATTTCTTTCTGCTGAGGCAGATAGATAAAAGATAAACAACTTGATTGCAAGGTGAGGTTTGCGTTTTTCTTTTTTTCTTTAGTCACCTTACTGAGTTTACTTAGCATCAGGCTGCAGGAAGGAGAGGAAGTGTTATAAATCTTTTCATGCAAAATCGTAAAGGACTTCAGTATCCGTCCTGATTTTAAATTCACAGCACTATGATGTAGACAGAGGCATCATGGAGCAATCCACAGCTTGTATATCCTGCAGTCAGTGGAGCTGCATTATTTACAGCAGCTGTGTTATTTTCTCCATACATCAATTATATGCAAACAAGCATGCACACAACATCTTCATGAAAAAAAGTAGGGAATAAGTTCCTTTGTTTTAAAACATTACAAACAGCATTACAATTTTCAGTCTTTCAAGATATCAGACAATGGTGTGCACTGAGTGAGCCACATCTCTTCCAACCATCAAATCTTTCTCTTTTCTCTAGTTTGCCAAATGGCATTGCTCCTGCTGAGTATCTAGCATATATGTATTTCATACCTGACTTGAAAGGCAGGCAAAGAGAGTGAAAACCAAAATTTCCAAGAGCTTTTCTCCCTGTACAGGGTACCACATGTTACATTTTCAGAGGTTCTGAGCAACTCCATCTTCCATCTTTATTCTTACTTGAATTTAATGTTATGAAGACCGTTAATTGGAAGAAATTAATGGAAAATGGGAAAATAATAGGAAAAAGAATAGCTTCTTAATATATTTGATAAAAGAATGAGTGAAATTTTACAGGTAAAAGCAAATTACAGTAATTTGTTTGTAAGCAATAAGATAGATAAAATGTTTGTTTAAAAACTCTGCCCTTAAACCAAGTTCTGCCATGAACTAGTTAACACCAACAATTCTGATCAAAAGCACTTCCCTTGAGATACTTGGCTGCTTCAAGCGAACTCTTCTTTCTAATAGGCAAAGCCAAAGCCAACCACTCAAAACAGTGATGTTTGACATTACAGGGGAAAGCAATTTGCTTTCGGATGGGTTTCTGAAAACACAATTATTCTGTATATTCCTTTCTTGTGATACAAGTAGTATCTTTTATCCTCAGTCAGATTTTTTCAAATCCTACCAAGTTTGCCAAGTTTGGAGGCAGCTTAAGGACCAGGGAATAAGTAGGTAGGACCCCGGTTATTAATGGTTTGTGTTAATTCATAACAATTCCTAGACACAGCAGTAGATTTTGCACAGGCCAGGGACTGTTCACAACAGTTTGGAAGATAAGCAAGTAGGCATTATCATGATGAACTAGGGAATAGATTCTGATCCATAGTATTCACTAGTCCAGAAATAATACTAAATCACATTAGTGTTAGAATTTTACGTATCTTCTTTATACAAGTATTTCTTTCATCACTCATCAGGAAAGCATCAGAATGCTTAAGAAATATTATAATTCAAGTCTCATGATGGGTAGGATCAGGGTTGAATGCTGCACACACAGTATAATTCCCAGCTTGTTAATGTCTCTGGCAGGGAGACAGGGACAAGACTATTTTCCATACAGGTCTCTTCAGACTTCATAATCTCATGCTGTTGCTCCTTGCAACTTTGTTGTGAAAGACATGTTACCACATTTTGCTGATGTATTCCTGAGTTTTAATGGGCATCATGATCAAAATTACATGGTAAGCCTGTGGCAGGTATCCTGCTCTTTTATATTCTAGTCCAGTGGTTTGGCTGTCTTTCTTCTTAGCACATCTACCAAAAGTGTGGTAGTCTCTCTCCTTGTGGTGGATTGTCAGGGAGTCAGTTGAGATATGTTAATGAACCATTTTTGTTGGTGATTTATATTTTCCAGAATTGTATCAACCCTATACATCATCATAATATATATAAAAAATATTTCTATGTGCAGATGATGTTTAGTTGCCTGCCAGTCCATCTGTGGTCTACACATGTAGACTAGTGCTAAACAGAACAGATGTCATTGGAAAGATAAGTCTCTAAATATACATATGTTACATAGGCTTTCATTAGAAGATTGAGTTTTAAAAACTCTGTGTCTTTTCTTGTAACACTTTACTGAATGTTTCAGTCTGGATCATGATGTCCTTGATTGCCTTTGTTCATAGCAAGATCTTTATAAACTTCATCTGCCTGCTTAGTGGACCAAAGTTATCCAATAAATCTTCCTCACATCTTTTTGCCTCAGGCAATGAAGATAATAATTCTCAGACCTCTTACATTTAAGCCCACAAGGGGCACAGGTGAGGGCAACACATCCCTCCTCTTCATCCCTTTGCAGGGATCATTAGGATAAATTTGCAGTAAGGAGTAATAAATAAGGGTTATACACTGCACTTTATGTGAACTATAGGAAGTAAAGCTGGTACTGTATTTTAGGTACCAATATTAGGAGGTTAGTATTCTTAAGCTTCCTTACACAGTGGAGACCATTTGATCTCTCTAGAGGAATGTCTACTTTTCTACTGACTACCTAATGAAACTTAAGCAACTAATTGCCTAAATTTAGGCTTTCATCTTGACAAATAAATAATAAAGCTTGTATCTGCATGTCACATTGAATGCAGCTTTGCACAGAGACCTGAACACTAGCATTGATTTTACTGTTGCACGTTAGCAACTCATCACAGCTCATGTCATAACTGGTGGCTAGTTGGGGTCTGGATATAAGTCCTGTTTGTGCAGTGCTGCTACAACTAAGAACTGCCTCTCTTCAGAGACAAAGAGCTGAGCAGGACAACCATACTACTTTCAAGTAGTTTAGAAAAGGTTAGATATTCACAATCAACATAAATATGAAATAAATTTGAGAAAAATCAAATACGTTCCTAGCATATTCTGGGGCCTCAAGGTTTTGCACTGAGGTGGCAACTGCATTCTTTCTCTTCTGTATTTTAGAGCGATCTTGAGGGATGCAACAAGGAACAACAGCCTCTTTATAATCCCTTCATTTAGAACATAAAGCTCTACTATTTGTGGTATGGTTTTGTAAGAAAAAAAAAGCTTTTGTCAAATACCATAAAGGAGTTGAGAGAGACTGGCCAAAGTGAGGAGAAAAAGACTTATTTTATTAAGCTGCTTGTGCGACAAAAATATTGCGTTTACTATGGGTTTATTTATTAATGATCTATCTGAGCTTACAATTAAAAACATACATATATTGCTATCCTTTTCAGGGGCAGGGAAAATAAATTAAGCTTAACTAATATTATATTAGGCCCTCTCTTAGTGTGTGGTATTTTTATTTGTTATTTCTGCTTAGAAGCCCACTTGTGAGGTAACACTGAAACAAAGAACTAAAAGAAAACCTCTGCCCCACGGAATTTATAATCTCAATAAGAGTGCAAAGGGGCAGAAGTACACACAGAACGTGACAATGTGGCACAATATAAACACAAATGCAATTCTCTCTTCATTTAGGATTTGAGGCTATAAACACATTCCAAGCTTTTTAATTTCAAATGTTGTAATTCAGGTATCTAAACCAGTCTTCAACCTAAAAGGAATCCTCAGCCAGTCTTTTATACCTTACAGCTGGTAAGACAACAATTTTATTCTAATCCATATTATTAAAAAAACTGTCCAGGTATAGGGTATATTTTTAATGTATATATAAAATATAATCTAGGGATTTAGTAATGTATTTTAGATCTAAAATAACTTTCAATACATTTAGCCACATAGTGGTATGTGAAATGGATAAAATAGTTATGAGGCACATAGAATATCAGTCCCATATAAAGATATTTTAAACAAGGAGTAATAATTTCTGTCGTAGTGAGCACAGCGAGTTTTGATTAGACAATGGTTTGTAATCACATCTACACCAAAGGGCAGACTTTTACAGCTCCAGAACATGGCCATGTGAGCGATGGTTCTGACCCTGAAAGCAGTGGCCATTTGTGCTGTCTCGGGAATTCCAGCAAGGTCACTTGAGGTTTCCAGCTGAGACTCGGTACACAAAGGGCACTCAAATGCTTCTGGAGATTAAGATCTGGATTCATTTCAGGGATTAAGGTATTTATAATTTATAGGCACTATAGTGTCATTATGGTTCTAGATTTTCTTTATAGCCAGTAGAAGTGTATTAAACTGACACATTATTGAAACCCAGAGAACTATTTAGTTAATTTAAATATCAGTTGACCAAATGTATGTTTACTACAGAGTACTTTGAATACTGTGGATGCCACTGCATCAGCTAAAGTCTATTGACTATGTATAAGCTTACATACCATTGCCAAGACAACATTGTGTAGCTCCTCTGAGATTCTCTAGAGTACCCTGTATAGCCTATGGCTGCCAGTGCAGAAAACTATGAGTCACCTGGAGGTCCTTCATCATAATTATTGACTACATACGAATGTCTCACAAACCTTTGGGCATCGCAGCATACATTTCAGAGACTTCATTTTGGCAATGGAAGTAAACCCAGCCTTGCCTGCAATCTCTAACATCACAGGCACATACCAGTGGGTGTCTGAACATCCTTTCCAGAGATCTTACTGAATTTGTCTGAGCCCATGGTGAGGAAATGTAGGTGTTTAGCAGAGAATGGACAGTCAAAATTATCTACACGCATTATCTACACACATTATCTACAAATTATCAAACTATCTACATACACAGAGACAAACTTCTGCCCTAGAGAGAAATAGTCAGCAGTTAGACATTTACTAGGTCATAAACATAAGACATTATGGGTACCAGAATACTCAGACATGCAGTTCATTAGCAATATTATGTCTGTACGCATTTTTAACAAATTGTCTTTTTTAACAGGTATAGTTATTGCAATGTTAACATCCACTAATAGTCATAATCACACTACTCTGTCCCTCTCATTGAAGCATAGTAGAAAGTAGTCAAAGATTTACTAAGGCCAAACTGGCTTATCCTTAATATGGAGCAAAGGATACTCATCTATCACAAGGAGAATTTATGTCTCTATATGAAGAAGTAGTAATCCTTTGGGACAGGAGACTCAAAATCTCTGAATTCCATGTAATCCCACTTTTCCTCACTCATTTTTAATCCTTTCCATGACAATGAGCTGCATAACGAAGTACAGAACCCCTCTGAATCTCTCATTGAATATAATCACAACATGGGTGATTATCTTGGGTAAGTTTAGCTTTTAAATATACTTATATTTAATATATAAATTATATTAAATTATATATATTTAAATAAATGAGACAGAAAAAAATTCTCAAGAGTTGAGAAATCTTTGCTTTCCATTTGATTGATAGCAACTGGAGAAAATAAAGAAGTACAGATATGCTCGGAAAAATCTCTGATGAAGAATTCTGTCTAACAAGAGTGCAGATCATTGTATTTACTTTATGTCAGCAAAAATGTAAATTAATTCACTGAAATATAATGCTTTATTTGAGCATTGGATAGTAGTCTATCTGCTGCTAAACTGCAGCACATAGTCTACTATTTATACCATTAATTTATTGATGTCAAGCCAGACAAGGTTGTGAGTTTTCTAGAATATGTGTTTCCTTTTGCTAATATTTCATATGTGTTCTTATGACTAACCAGTTCTACCATCCAGAAAGAAAAAAAAAACCTCTGTATTTTCCCAGTACAGATGTATGCAAATTATTTCTGTTGAATGAATGTTCAGCTTTATTTTCTACAGTGTTTCACCTCAGTGCCTGTCAGCATGCAAATTTTGTTCTCAGTGGGATTGCTCAGAACTATGCTGGTAAGAGCTGTATTTGTTTATTAATTTAGGGCTCATTAGCCAAGACTAACTGGACAAGGATAAGAACAGACTATGGTGGCCCAATGTAGCTATTAAGTTTGTTTATTATGTACATATAATTGTATACTGATGTAATTTGATACCGTGCTACAGATATAACCTAAAATTCAAAATTTTCTGGTATCTGGTAACAGATCATAAAAACAATCATAACAATCATAAAAAAATCTGGTAACAACATTACATTAAAATAGCACAGAAGTGGTTTAGTTTCGAATGTGGTGTACTTCTCTGGTTTTGGCAATGGTAATGCATAATGCGTAGTAGACATAATATATAATATATGTAAATTCTAGTCTATATTTTGAAATAAGGTCATCACAGACTTTCTTGGCATATGCCTGTCTGGTTAATAAATATATATTTCAAAAATTTTATCACTGAAAAGATATCTAGCAGTGGTCTATGCACAAATTATGAAATTCTCAACACATAGTTTTAGACAGCACCAGTTTTGGGTGTTTTCAGAAAACAGCTGGGCTGCCAATGATCAAGGAACAGATGATATATGATGAGGCAGGAATTTTATTCAGATATTCAACTAACTTGAGCTGACATCAAGCATAAAATTACAAAGATAATTGGGATGAGGCTGGCTATTGGGCAACAGTATCTTCTTAAGGCACTCCTAAACAATTTCCCTCCCTGTCCTTCCACACCTTCTGTTGATAGTTGTTTCTTCTTGTGTATCCCAGCTTGTCACTCCCTGGGCTTTGTCAGTTTTGTTCCTGGGGAAAGAGGGAGGAGACATTGCTATACATCTTGGACAGAGGAAAAATGTTCTAAAAGTTTGGCCTTGAAAAGCACCAAAAAGAGAGAAAGTAAACCTGTGAGGGATACAGAGTGAAAAGGTAGGAAAAGTCTGTTTACAAGATAAAATCTACAGCGCGTTGGCTGAAAAGTACAAATAACAAAGGCCTAATCAAAAACTTTCAGAAATAATGTGAAAAAAAATTGAGTTTTTTCTTCTGATTTCTGGAAAAGCCCTGAGGAAGGATTTCCCACTTCCTGTATGACAGTGATTTAACAGGGAGGAGTTTAGCTTCATGTTCCCTCACACCATCATGCCTCAGAGAAATGTAGGAAATATTTTCACCAAGGCCTTCTACAAAACTCATTTTTATTTCAAGTATCTGATAACCTTTATAAGAACATGAAAATGTGATCTTCTGTTGCCTTATTTAAGCAAAACACTTCCTCAGAACCATAAACTTGGAGAGGACAAACTTATTTGTATTAGTTCTTTGCAGGAAACACTTGTTATTTGCTCTTAGCAAACAAATGAAAAACTACTTGTTTCCTGCAAAGACATCTGTCTCTGCCTCATAGCTTTGCAGCTGCATGATTTCAGTGGAAGCAGTCTGGACAGCATCAAGGCTGTACACAGGGATTCCTTCCAGTACCTCCTTGAGCAGTTCTAAATTGTTTCCTGTGTGTGCCAAGAAGTACTGTGACCAGAACAGAAGTGCAGGATATGATCTGAGACATTCTGGAAAAAAACAGAAAAAAAGGTCTACATACATACTGCTGGTGTACAGAGTGTTTGGCAATATGAATTCTTAAGAGATAAAAACCATTCAGGCTTCCCCTTCTGAAGTATTCCCAGTGTGAGGAATTATAACAATACTTTTGCTTTTAAACACACTTATAGGTGTACACTTAATATAACTGATGATGACTAATAGCCACGATGCTTCCGTGAGTGTGATTGCTCTTTTGCAATATACTGAAATTCTAAGCTAGTGCACAGTTTGAATGCTGAGAGCTATGAAGTGTTTGAGTGGTATTGTCAAAGCAGCCTCGGTAGGTTTTTAACAGTTCTGCAGAATTGTCTGGAATGTGAAGGCAAAACTTGCTTCCTTTAATGGCCTCAAGTACCCTCTGGCAACTTCCTTGCTATCAGAGGATAGTTTAATGGTGTTGAGATAGCTCTGACTGACATCAGTACCTTTCAAATAGCACTGAGGTAAAGTTGAATTACATGGAATTTTTTTGAAAGCTATTAAAACAGAACAATATAGTTTTCCTCTCTCAGTTATGTAACAATCTGGTTTTATTATTTGTAACTTTTCAAACACATATGCTGCCTTTTCATGCGATGTAAACTGAAGGAGAAACCAAACCTGGCTTCTGGAATTTACAGACTTTTTATTTCTCCTGATCATGAAGTTTTGAACTGAAAAATCAACATGTGTTGGCAACAATTGTACTGGGAAAATATTACTTTGACTACTTTCAATACTGCAGTAACATCTATAGTGTGAATTTAAAGCACACCACAAGCATATCGCTAGATACTTTTCTGTTCTTGTAGTACTTATAGTCTAATTTGGAATACAGCTTTATTGTCAGAGGAACAAATAGATAACGTTAGGAAGGGGTCCCTGATGTAATCCTCAGGCTGAAATTAGGGAAAGTGATCTGAAGAGTATTATTGTTAGAATCATAGAATCATAGAATAGTGTCCTGGGTTCAGCAGTAGCAGTCATTTTTCTCCTTAGTAGCTGGTGCAGTGCTGTGGTTTTGACTTTCAGCTTGGGAACAGAGCTGATAACACTGATGATTTTATTTGTTGCTCAGTAATGTTTACTCCAACCAAGGACTTTCTGAGTCTCATGCTCTGCCAGGGAGGAGGGGAGGCTGGGAGAAAGCAGAGGCAGGATACCTGACCCAAACTAACCAAAGAGATATTTCATACCACAGCACGTCATGCCCACTATATAAACTGGGGGCAGTTACCCAGATGTGCTAGATCACTGCTCGGTCAGGCTGGGTATTGGTCGGTGGGTGGTGAGCGGTTGTATTCTCTCCCCTTGTTATTTCCCTTATCATTTTTATTACTGGTGGTAGCAGTAGTGATTTGTATTATACCTTAGTTACTGGACTGCTCTTAACCCATGGCAGTTACATTCTTTCGATTGTCCTCCCCAACCCTTCGGGAGCGCGGGAGGAAGGGTGTGGAGTGAGCGAACGGCTGTGTGGTTTCTGGGTTGCCGGCTGGGCTTAAACCACAGGGCTCGAAGGGCTGAGATAACAACAGATCTGACCAGAGTGTGTCTAATCATATTTGTGATAAGCATTCATTGTTTTGGATTAATAGTCACTTGTCACAATGCTGATTTATTGGCTGGGTG
Organism: Melopsittacus undulatus; assembly: GCF_012275295.1. Classification (NCBI taxonomy): domain Eukaryota; kingdom Metazoa; phylum Chordata; class Aves; order Psittaciformes; family Psittaculidae; genus Melopsittacus; species Melopsittacus undulatus. Next base: position 22,618,280 of record NC_047531.1, on the reverse strand, counting down.
GTCTTTTTCCAGAGGATCATAGAATCATGAAATAAGGTTGGAAAGGACCTTAGGATCATCTAGTTCCAACCCCTCTGCCATAGGCAGGAACACCTCCCACTAAACCATGTCACCCAAGGGTCTGCCCAACCTGAACTTGAACACTGCCAGAGATGGAGCATTTACAGCTTCCTTGAGCAATCCATCCCAGTGCCTCACCACCCTAACAGTAAAGAACTTCTTCCTGATATCTAATCTAAGCTTCCCCTGTTTAAGTTTTAATCCATTACCCTTTGTCATGTCACTACAGTCCCTAATGAATAGTCCATCCCCAGCATCCTTATAGGTCCTCTTCAGATACTGGAAGGCTGCTATGAGGTCTTCAAGCAGTATTGTTGAGTATAAACTGCTAACTGCCATGTCCTGGTGTGTCCTACATCATGCAATCACCATTAGCCAGAATCAAATAAGTTCAAAATTTTCACTGTTTAAATGGTTGTATGGATCTGATGGATGGACAACTCAGTGGATAAGGTATTGGCTGCATGGTTGCACAGTGAGACTTGTGTTCAGCGGCTCAATGTCCAAGTGGAGAGCAATGATGAGCGGTGTTCCTCAGGGACTGGTGTTGGGAGCAGTGCTGTTTAATGTTTTTGTCAGTGACATAAACAGTGGGATTGAGTGCATCCTCAGCAAGTCTGCTGATGACACAAAGTTGTGTGGTGCACTTGACATACTGGAGGGAAGGGAGCCACCCAGAGAGACCTACTTGGTCAGGCTCAAGAAGTAGGACAATGCCAGCCTCATGAAGTTCAACCAAGCCAAGGGCAAGGTCCTATACCTGGGTCAGGGAAATCCCAAACACAAATACAGGCTAGATGGAAACTGGATTGAGAGCAACTCTGAGGAGAAGGACTTGGGGGTGGTGATTGATGGGAAGCTCAATATGAGCTGGCAGTGTGCACTTGCAGCCCAAAGAAGCCAGACTTGCGCTGGGCTGCATCAGAAAGAGCATGGCCAACAGGTTAAGGGAGGTGATTCTCCCCCTCTACTCTGCTCTCATAAGTCCACACCTGGAGTACTGCATCCAGCTCTGAGGCCCCCAGTGCAAGATGTGGACCTGCTTGAGCATGTCCAGAGCATGGGGGCCTACAAGAAATCCGGAGAGAGACTTTTTACAAGGGCATGGAGCGATAGAACAAGGGAGGATGGCTTTAATTTGACAGAGGGGAGATTTAGGTTAGACATTAAGAAGAAATTCTTTACTATGAGGGTGATGAGACACTGGCACAGGCTGTCCAGAGAAGCTGTGGATTCCCCACCCCTGGCAGTGTTCATGGCCAGGCTGGATGAAGTCATGAGCAACCTGGTCTAGCGGAAGGTGTCCCTGCCCATGGTAGGGGAGTTGGAGCTAGATGGTCTTTAACCCCCCTCGAACACAAACTGTTGTATGATTCTAAATGGGAACCTACTTGTTAAACCTTTCTCCATTTCCAGAGAATGACATAGTTCAGTCTTTGGTTTGTTTTGCCATGAGTGGATTTTAATTGCTGGTGTAGTCACTTTTCTCAATATATAACTTATCACAAGGCCTCTAATGCTTTTATGATAGTCATCATAATTGCTGGAGATATCTTCAGAAGAAGTCATTCACATTCCTCTGAGCTGGAAGCATTCCAGAGTTTACATTTTTTTGCTGTGAGAATAGCTATAAAGTGTTATCTGCTGGAAACATTTCCTTCTCTGTTTGAACTTTAAAATTGTTATCTGATTAGCTTGCTGTAAATTGCAAAAGTAAATGCAGTGCAATGTGCATAGCACTCTGATCTTTAGTGGTCATTGGAATTACAAATGCACACAGTGCTGGTTCCTGACCCTACTGCACATCTGACAAATGGCTACTTGCTATTCTGCTTTGCTGATATCCCTACACTGGTATGAAACCTGGCTGACATATATGAAGAGAGGCTTAAATTGTCAGGCCTGCCATTCACAAACAGTGGCCTTTCTATGAGAATTTATTATCATTAAAAACAAATGGAGCAGTTTGCTTGTTGAATTTACCTCACCATTAAGACTCCTAGCAGTTGATACTCCCTCATACTTAGCTTATCTCCTAAAGGGCTTAGAAAGAGTGAATGATCTGGCAAAGGTATATGCAGCTGGCTTAGCTACGTATTTCATGACCCAATTCTCAGTCTGGCCCTGACCTTTTACAGTAAGGTTTAAATGCCCTTCACATTCCAGCTGTTTCACCTTACTAATTATGTCAAAGAGCTGACTTCTATTTTTCACTTACATTTTATGCTTGTACATATGACTACCATATAATGGTATTTTGAAGAGGACTCACACAATGTCTGCCCATTCGTTACTTATGCCTATTTGAAAGGAATTTTCCAGACAGGCTCACCAAGTATGGGAAGACTGGGAAGGGTCTGCAAATTTTGAACCATATTAGCTTTTGGATTACTGAGTCCATGTGCTTCCAAGGACCTTGTTTTCCTGCGGGTGGCAAAGAAACATTGAAGAGACTATACCCTTACAGATTCTGTCCAAGCAGCTTGAAGCAACTGCTTCATGTCTGTCATATCCTTATTACACCAAGACAGCAGCTGTGCATCCAACCTTTCCTCTGTGCAGAGAAACTTCAATGGCAAATTAATTAATGCCCCTATAGCTCATCTCATCCTCTCTTCTTTGCTACCTCCAGCTTGTGTAAACTAAAAAGCCATAATCCCCTAAAGACCTTGCAGTCTTATGCAATGTGAGTGATTTGGATGTCACAAACAGAAGATTATAATAATCTGAGAGTGAACAAGCAGGAAAACATATTGACAAGCTGTCTTGGCTGAACTCTTTATGTCAATACAGATTCCAACACTAGGAACAGAGAGAAGTGTTTAACAAGGGGAGAGCTTACACGTAGAAATTGTTCTAGCAAAATTTCTCTGACCAAAATACAAAATTATGCATAAAAATAACTAAAAAGGAAAAATATCATTAAGGGAGAAGCATTCAAGTGTTCAGAAAAGTGAAGGATTAAGATTGAAATCTTAATGTATTTCGTGGTACATTAAATATCTGGTTTTAAGAGTTTGCAATTAGACGATCATATAATTTTTCCCTTCGTTGGGACTCTGCCTCAGTAAGTTCAAAGGATAGACTGTATTTTTTCTAAATGAGAAACTAATTTATATTTTGTTTTATTGTTCAGTGGGTGGCCCAATATCCTACACCATGCACATTATTCAAACATTGTTCCAAATACAGAATATTAATTTTCTCATGAGTTTTAAATAATATTTATCACTATCACATGTGAATATTTCACAAATTGAGGAATTTATCTTTGAAATGTTTCAGCAAGGGGAGGGGATGATATTTCTATTGCATAAATTTATTGATCTGCATATAACAAGGTTAATAAGGGTCTAAAATTTTCACTAATTTAGAATGTCTCACTAAACAGTCTAGAGTTTATTTTTTCATATAAGTTAGCATTGTTAAACACTTAAAATGTTAACATACAGCTCAATGAAACTCAGGAAGGAGGTGTTAATGCTCAATATTTCTACAAGTTTGGCATGGCAAAGTTACAGTAGGTAACTGGAAAACAGAAAGCATCAAATTAGCCTGTGTCTGTTAGAGGTTTGTACAACATCAGGTTTGTTGGAGCATTAGAGTCCCCAGGATTCTAACTGAAAACAGTCCTAGATCTTCTTGTGTTTTATTCAGCAAACAATGAACAAAGCAAACTGTTCAATGAACAAAGTTACAAGTTCTTTCACAGTTCACTCTTCAAGTCTGATTCACCTTCATAGCCATCCTGAACACTGAAAGAGTCCAAAAAGAAAAAAAAGGCTGTGATATACTGTCAGCATGTTCACACACACAGAAGAGAGTAACTCAGACTGCTCAGAATAAGCATAATTTTGGTGTTTCTTAATCTTAGTTTACAAACTTTTGAAATAGTGTAATTATAGTTGGCTATGTTTTGAAATAGCTGTCTAATATTGCATGTTAGGAAAAAACACAGACATGCTGATCCTCAAAGCAGTTTCTATCCAACAAAAAAATCTACTTGGCAACAAAATATTGATGGTCACTTTCATCCTTTGTATGTCTGAAAACATTAAATTTGTGAATCTTACTGCCAGAGCACGGACTAATCTCTAATAGCAATAGTAAGTGGTCATCCTCTGTAAGAATGCTTGCTGGAAACAGAAGGTTCAGCAGAAACTGTCCTTGTGGCTTCCATTCCTTGACCCAGACATTTTGAGTCTGACCCCTCTGTCCTGTTCTTTCCAGTCTATTCTATTTTGTGATCCAGTTTTCCTTTTTTTTTCTTCAGCCTTACTGTTCTTTCCAGCCACACAAACTCACTGAGTGTGAACTCCTCAGTAAAAAAAAAAAATAAAAAATACTAGGACCTCTAGAATCTGTTAGGCTGCTAACATACTGATTCAGAAAAACACATTTGGCTGTTTTCTGTTTTTCCTTGTATCGTGTAGTCCCAGTCATATGTGTTAGTATCTTTGTTCACCTTGCCTGAAAAGAGTTTTTAAAGTTTTGCATGTTCCCTAGATTTCTTTTGTTTTCTCTAGAGCTAGCATTCCCCCCTTCTTCCTGTTGCTGTCATACACTACAGTGCCTGGATAAGAATTCAGATTCCATCTCTCATTACATTTTTCTTGGCTAATTAATTGCTTGTATGTGTTGAAGCATTCAATAGCAGCTTTTTTCCTGCTCCAATTTATAAATTTCTGCAAAGGATTTGAGAACAGAAACATGAATAGTGTAGCTCTAGACCTTGTCCTAACCCTAGTGGATACATCAAGTAGAGTTCATTAACTCTAGTATATGACATTTCAATAAAAATAATAGAAATACCACTAATTTAAAAGCAGTGGTTTCAAACTCACAAGAATAATTTATGGTCACAACATTATGCTTCTGGCCTCACTGAAACGCATGGAGTTTAGAATGAAATCAGGTGTTCTACAGACCATAGATACTCCAAGGCCATTCAGATTTCACAATGGCACATTCTGTGGAAGAACTATATTTTTATTAATCAGAAAGGATGTCTTCAAAGGAAAAGAACAGGGGCATATTGTTAAAACAACACAGGCATATTGTTAAACTGATATATAAATAATCTCTCTGCCTTTTGTTTCCATCCCCTTTCCCTACTTGCTGGATAGGATACATTTGCTCTACCTTGACAGGTGAGGCTACTGAAAGAAGACTAAAGTTGAACTTCTAAGCCCACAATGGGACATTTGTTTTGTTCTAGTCTCTTAAGTTCCTCCTCTGCTCTTTCATTATTTGTGAAGAAAGCACAAGCAAGATCTGACATGTCAGAAAAAAAAGGAAGATACGACTCAAGACCTTGCTAATGCTGACTGAACCAAATTTTGAACTTCCAGGAAGCTCAGAAAATTCCTGGAACTTTTTATGAGGGAGTTCCCCAGGTTTTCAAAGTCTGTGCTTCCTTGTTACAAGCAGCATCAGAAGTGAAAAGTTGTGAAACTACTCTGGATAGTGTCTCAATATTTTTGATCACAGCAGAAGCAGGAAATTCCTTCAGACATCTCATCAAAGAACAGATAAGTATCAAGGCTCACTGGATCATTTGAAGTCCATCCAATACTACTTTAAATTAAAGATTTTTTTCTATTAATTCTTAAAGCCAGGTGATGTCTGTAGAGAGGACAGGCAATAAATTGCCTCAGGTCTAATCTCATCTCTTTCATGTAATGTTGAGAAAGCTTTTCTGCAGGATAAAGGCAATATCTGAACCACAGAACTATTGTTATCTAGTGGTGAATGCCTACATGTGGCATTCAGTTTCCCCATCTTTTGCATCCACATTGGAAAACAAAGTATGGTATGATCTTTTCCTGCTCTACTGTATTATGTCTAAAACTGCAAATGCCGTCTCATTCTGCAGCTTTTCTCCTGGATCAGAGCTACAATTGACTGTGATTCATTCAGTTTCCTCCAGAAAATTCTGAACAGGATTAAGAATATACTAGTCTTGATGAACCCACGATGCATGATTCTAAACACATACACTGATAGAATCCCCAGACCAATTGAAATGAGCCACTTGAACACTGGAGCTATCAGGTGCTCTACTCTTGTGCACTGAAGATCAACTGCATGAGTTCAACAGCAATATATTGAGGATTTTTATTTTTTTTAATAGAATTCCACCTGAACAAACCCTAGACAAATTCTACACTTCTCACACAAACAAAATTTTAAGATGCAGAAAGAAAACATATTTTTGGCAAAAATGGATTAAAGAAGTCCTGCTTATGACATCCTCACCAGTAACCCTGCTATTGTCACCATTACTAGTTTGGAGAGTGACAGCAATTTATACAGGAAGCATTCCAGTTTAAACAACTTGTGGTCTTATTCTGGTACTTAAAGTAAGTGGCATAAAAAAGCATCTTAAAATATGGAGAGACAGCATGCCATCTATGCTATTTCAAACAGAAATGAATAGATAGGAGAATTATAGGGGTATTTGGAGCCTTAAGAGAACACAGAAAATAACAGCTGATGAAAGAATGCCATTTTCACTGTGTGGTGTAGCTTTAAAAACATAAATGTGTTTCATGTAGGGAAGAATGTAATGTATATATATTCCATTAATCCATCCTGATCTTCTGAACCAATTTAGGCTATTAGCAGAAAGGCAGACATGCTTCTACAAAAAGGTGGTGATGTGGGACTGAGAATAGCTGCTGCATAACTGTGACTGTGTGGTGTTTTAACATCAGTGCCACAAACCCTGAGCCAGATGTATTCAAGGCCTTGCCTGTGGCTTGATGACACATACCCTTTTCACAACAATCGGTGGATTTGTGGTAACAATCAAAAGGCATTTAAAATGCTTGGAATGTGGTTTAGAAACCCGCCTTGGCATCCCACTTTACATGTCTTAGCATAAATGCCTCAACTGTTTTTATTGTTCAGCAACTGCTCATTTATTCTGTAAAAAAAAAAAGAGCTTGGCCTGCAGTATTTGCATTCAACAATACTTGAAACAAGAAGTTAAAGTCTTTTTTTGATTATGCCGGTGAAATATTTCATATGAATAATGCCAGCAGCTGGGTTAGACCTTTTGGTTTTGAGTAAGAGTTTATTCCAGGCTTGCTAACTGAGAAATTCTTTTTTTAGAGAAGGTTTCTGATAAATTGCCAACTTGCAAATGTCTTTTCGATTTATGTTGCAGTTGTACCACATCTTTTATGTATTTCTGATTTTTTGCCCTTATGACTGTATTTTAGTAGTTTACATAATGAATTGCCCCACAATTGATGAAACAGCACAAAACTACTTTCAATAGAACCAAGAAAAGAACAAAGTTAATGTGAAACACATTTAGGAACAAATTACTTCAATTTGGTGGAACAAGACAGAAACATGCGTATAGACTTATGTATAGACAAGATATTCAGTATGCTTAAAAGATCAATTGATGGATCAATGAATAGATCAGTAGATCAATAGATCAACATACAGAAAGAAAATCCTTCCGTTACTTCATAGTTTGTTTAATTTCAAAATTCAAGTATAACACTTTTTTAACATTGAAGAAGCAGCCAATAAGCTTTCTCCTCTCTGGGCTGCACTTTATTTGGCAATTAGTCATTAAGAATAATTTTCTAGATTTTAGTAAGGAGAAATTTATATAAAGATTTGTGAACTCTATCAAGATGAATGACGAGCTTGCTTAACATCAGAGGGAAGAGAAGTCTGAATAAGTAACTAAACTTTATCAAAAACTTTAGTGGATTATTTCTCCTCTACCACAAAAACAGTCAGACAATTTTCATGTCTGAATATACAATTTTTTATATAGAGAGTGGGAACGTCAGCTCTTATAAATTTATTAGCCAGTAAAACTCTCTCTTGTTTTTAAATCAGAGAACCAGTGCTGGGTTAATCACTATGTTGTTAATCACTATGCATCACTGAGATGCAGAATCAATCTGGTTGCTTTTGAGTAGTGGGAGCAGTCAGCCTGGCCACAGCTGTAGAAGTTCCTGCCACCTAGTGCCAGCTCTGTCTGTCTTGCAGGGGAAAGTCTTGTTCATGTAACAGCTATTTAACCTAGCATAATAAGGAAACTAAAAACAAATACCAGCTCAGATTACTATGTCAGACTTCAAAATACAAAGTTCAGCTCTTGCCATATGTTGAGTTAGTCTCTGTACTAAAGGTGAGTGCTTCCGGTGGAAAGGTAAACAGATGTGAATAGATAGAATTTCAGTTGTCCCAGGAATCCTGTTTGTGGCTTAGGCATCCCCTGAACACCCTCCACCTCCAAATCTATACTGATTGTTGTTCTTTCTGTAATCAGATCAGGCCAGAGTCAAGGAATTATACGACTCCAGTACATATGTTGTTTTTAGCTTTTCAGTAGAAACTTGTGTCAGAATTACCTTTACTATTACTATTACTTTTACTATTACCTTTACTATTATTAATCTGAGAATGTATTTTGATATACCAACAGGACTTTTGCACTGACTGCATCTCTTCCAAAGTCTGTAAAGTGACTGGAACATACGTTGTCTATTCTTTTTAACCTTTAAAACGTAAGAATATGCCTACTTTTTTTCTTCATTATTTCATTCAGCTTCAGGAAGGTAGTCTGCCTAGTTTTTGACAGTAAACAGTGTGTCTTAAACCATTTTGATCTAGCAACTCAGTCATTTGCTTTGTTTTATGCTCAGATTATAAGAGAGTTTGTTCACTTTAAGAGGCAGCAGAACCAGTGGCTTTAAGATCCCCTCTTCTCATATGTGTATTTGTTTTTCTTTAGGCTGAAAACCTCTTTCTAAAATTATCATAGCCTTTTTGTCCGTTGATGCAGTGGTTGTGATTCTGTTAAGAAGATCATTTTCAAATTTCAAACAAACCTTGACTGTGGTGATCTAGATAATTTATTTCAACTATACCCTCAAATATTAAAAGTTATCATGAACCTTTTAATAAAGAGTGTGACCTTTAATAGTAACAATAGGAAAAAATAAGACCCAAGCCTGTTTTATTTAGTTTTTTTTTTTTTTAATTACATCAGGAATACGGATGATTCCAGAAATAGATGTTATTATGGTATCACTACACCCATTACTTAAGCACCCTTATGGTCAGAGAAGAACAAGAAAAAGTTCTGCATATATTCCTCCCTTCTTCTGTGCTATCTCTATTTAGCACCTTTTCAGGGCATCAGCTTGAATCTAAGCACCTCTCAAGAGTGTTAATGGCACATAGTGGCAGTTAACAATATCTGTAAAAATCATACACCGATGGAAAAAGTCATATACACTAAATTCAATTTCTTCATAAGTGAAACCATTAACATGAAAGATTCCAGGATACTGAGGACTGAAATAAGAAATTATAGATTAAAGGAAAATATTGTGGTAAGATAAAATCAAATTAGGAACATTTTTAACTATCTGAAATAGAAATGTGATGAAAACAAATTACAAAAAGAAGCATGCTTGAAATAGGGAAGTAGTAATTCCTAATTTTAACATACCTGCATCCATGCTAAAAACACAGAGCACCATATAATGAACACTCTTACAATTTCCATGTAAAATACAAACAATTGAAGGGAGGCAAAATACTCTGCCAACAGTAAAACCTAACCAAACCATATTTTTGGTTCCCTCTACATTTTACTTTCAAGGCCACGACATTTTCTTAAAAGAAGATGTGATGTGATAACCTTCATATTACCTACCTCGAGGATTTTACTTTCTAAGTGTGTGTTGCAGATCATTTTTGTTGGCTTATTTGAGACTGTGATTCTTTACAGATGACTGAGACTTGTTTTCTTGTAGTGCAGAAAGAAGCAAGAGACAAAAAACCCTTCTCCTTTTCCTTCTGATCAGCTTAAAGATACTGGCAAATGCTTTTATTTCAAGAATAAAAACCTTTAATTTGTTGATGAAGAACTGGGATGCTTGTTTTAAAATCTTTCTCTAATAATATTTTGTTTCTCTCACAATCAGTTCAAAATGGACTCTTTTACTGCACAGAAATGAACTTCCAACATCCCTACGTCCTCTGCCATTTTGACTCTGCTTTGTGTGGTATCTTCAGAGCAGTAACTTTAATGTGTCATTGTGATCCTTACCAGACCAAAATACCACATACCTAGACTGGCTGCAAACTGGAATAACCTTTCTGTAATTTCTGACACTAGGTTTTTCTAGGGAAATCACCAGTGCTGATGTCTGCTTAGTAACTGTGCTTGTGCCAAAGCTTCTCTGTTTTCCTGTTCTCAGAGCAGCTTGGAATATTTTACCATAAATACAGTGAAAAATGGTAGTTATCAGTAATTTGTCTTTCACATATATGGTTCAATATCTGCTTGATGCCTAATAATACCTGACTTTTTTAACAACACCACATTCATTTTTATAGACAGGAATATAATTCAGGATGACAAGATCACTGTGTTTTGCAGTGTTTCTATGAGTCTAACTAAAACATATCCTTGTTTCAGCAAAACATTCCAAGAAGCTTGATACAGACACAACAGCAGTTCATAGGAGCTGGAACAAGGTTGCCACTTCTGAAAAATCAAATCCTTAATTTTTTTTTTTTTTTTAATTTATAGGTCATATCTCTTGACCTAATTTAAAATATTACTTTCAGTAAGTTTTCCTTAAAAATATAGAACAGTCTGTGTGGGACTAGAGAACACATGAGAATGGCTTTTACTAAAACTTGAAGTAGCACTGTTCTGGCAATGGCTTTATAGGGAATGACAGTTAAAAGTCTGTGGCAGCAGCATAACAGAGTTAGGTCTTCTTGGCAACTCTCTCCAAATGACAAAAAATAGAAAAAAAAGTCTAATATTCCAGCAAGCAGTGAGAAATTTCTTTTTATCTTTATATTAGACAGAGAAATACAACAGTACACTTGATATAAAATCCCTGTTAGTCTTAAACTGTGATTAATAGCAACCTACATAATAGTTGATGCATCTTCCTTTCCTGCCTCATCTTTGTTCAGTGCAGACATGCTGTCACTTTCTACCGGAAATGACTCATTTAACAAGATCAATCTTCTTTACTGTCCCTTGCCAAGGATCTAGTTAGGTTTTGGTTAATTACATACATTAATTTTATGTAGGTATTCTGGAATCATAACTTCGTCACACACTGCAGAGTGAGTATCAAGCTGCTGGACTAAGTTCAGATGTAGAGAGACCCCAATATAAGCTGCAAACATACTTCTTGGTTCATTAGTGTACTGAATGCATTTAATTCTAAATGGATTTCATTTGCCAGAAATGTTTTCTGTTTCTAGGAGCAGCTGTCATGGCATCAGTTCATAATACTCCACAAAGTTACAAATATGTTTACAAATTTTTAATAATAATATAAGAAGACATATAATATATTTACGGATTAAAAGACTGAAAGTTATGCACAGAAAATTTAATCTGCCAGTACAATTGCTGGCAAAATTAGCAGGTCTTTCTTTGTGACAAGCTTATAGAATTGACCTTGAAACATGTATTTCTATGATAAACACATAAATTCTTACATCTTGCTTAGAAAATTTTAAAAGAAACCTGCTAACCATTTCTCTGTTTTTTTTTTTTTTACAGAGATAAACAAACGATTAATTAACTACTATATTTTTAAACACAAAACCAACTGAATGTTGTTTCTAAACACTGGGAAATCTAACAATAAAAAATGCCATCATGCGTAGTATTCTGAAAGGTATTTTCCATCCTCAGGATCTCCATTAGGACTATCAAAACAAGAGTACTTACAGTAAAAGGATGTGAAAGATTAATTCAAGTATTTAAGTACAATGTAATGGCCACATATTACTGCACACTGACTGTTCTGTGAAAAATGTAGTAACATACCTTTATGTAGTTCAACCAGAAAGATGCTACAACTGGTTTGTAGTTAACATGACAGGGCAACATCTAGAACAGCTTTGCATTATTGTCTTCCTGACTCACAGGCATTCACTTATTATTTTGCAATGTCTGTTATGTTCTACTATCATTTGATTTATAATGAGGAAATGAGGTTCACATACTTTCTGCAGTCCCTGTAACTCTTAGGAAAAGATTGGAGTGCCATAAAACCATCTAAAAGCCTCAGGTTTACCTAGAGGGGAACTTGCAAAGTCAAAAACCAAGGGATGTCAGTGTTGGCAAACCCGAATGTGGAGTTCAGGGTCCTGGGTCTTCAACTGAAAAGATTGGACTGAGACATGAATTAACCAACTAAATTTCATCCAGAGCTATTCTGGGCCATTAACAAGCCCAGAGAGACTAGGAAACCAAAGACAGCCTTTCTGAGCTTCCCTCCCTGTGAGCAGAGTGAGCTGTAAAATGTGCTTGAAGTACAATACAAAAAATGCACTTGAAGTTTCCTTGTCTTTAGAGATAATTGGTAATTTTGCCACTTACTGTTAAAAGGTGAGCAATATCCTACTTTTGCTGACCAGATCATTCTTTAAAAGCAGAAAATAAGTTCTTACATGATTAGCTGCTAGTTTCTGAGCTGGAAAATTGTATCTCATTGGAGGGAGATTACAGTTTCTGAAAATGCCTCTCATCTGTGAATTACTTTGTAACCAGTGCAATGTGAATGGTAGGATATGAAATCACTATTAATGGTGGGTTCACAGAAGCACAGCTGCTTCAGATCCAACTTCCAACATGTGGTGTATGAAAAACAACCTTAATTCTATTGTGGGCTTAGCTTAGTCATTGTTATATAAAATTAAGCTGGTGTTTAAGGTTTTCTTGACAGTATGGTGAGGCCCACAGAAAGTTTATATGATAATTGCTAATTTGAAGAGAGAACTGAGCGTAAGCATCCTACCCAGTTGAAGACTACATTAAACAGGTAGGGCTCTGTTTTATCTCTTTTTGTGGTACTATACTTTCTAGGGTTTGTCTTCTTCAGAATTTCAAGTAAAATACGCAAAAGACTGATAATTCATAACGGTTCTTTTCCAGTTCTTTGGAATAAATGTTGCTTTTAAGAGCTAATAATAGATGAGTTAATTTAGTCTTTGCATGAATTTAAGGAAGTGATTTTGTTTACTGCTAGAATATGAAGAAATCAATGTTAAATTAAAAGCCAAAACTCCTTATTAGGAAATCATAAAATGTATAATTTTTCATTTGTAGACTCCAGGAAAATAAACCAGGATTGTAATTTTGTAATGGTGTGTAATGGTGTATAATGGTTTGTTGGTTGGGATTTTTTTCTTTGTTTTTTTTTGGGGGGGGGTGTGGGGTGGGTAGGGTGCTTTCTTTTACCTGAAGTCAGAGAAGCTTTTAGTAGAAACCAATTTAGCAGTAAATTGGAAACTATCTGTTTGCTTACTTGTGCGAGCCCAACAGATTTGGAACTAAAACATGTTGCTGTTCTGTGGAGAGATTTCTAATTAATTAGAGGAACTCTGATGCACTGGTGAGGAATTTTCCACCTTAAAAGGGGTAGGAGAAGCAAACATACCCATGTTGTCTAAGCCAGATATCACAAATATTACAAACTCAGAACTTATCTGTCAGATTATCACCCATTTCACACTTTCCCCCTGAGCTACTGGTTCCAAGACTAGTTCCATTCTGCTGCATGCCCCAGGGACTTCACTTTGGAAGATCTGAAAGCAGCTTGCTAGGGTCATTGAATTTATAAATCCTGAAAAATATCTAGTCCAGGTTTCCTAATTTCCCTGTGCACAACTAAGAGCCTGGTAGCCCTACAAACTATACCTTTACATCTGTTTCTCAACATTTATATTTTTTCTGATGTATGAAATGTCTTAGAATTAAAGCATTCTTTAAATGTTTGATTTTCCAATAAAAAGGGAAACTAAGGTTTGAAAAACCTTTGAAAATGTATCATTCATACATTACAAGTATCTAGCATGCCATAGTATTGAATAGCATTTAGAAAGAACCAGACAAAACCAAGGTGCATCCATGAGCAGCGCTAGGTATATCAGATTTCCTCCACCATCTGAAATTGATTCTTAACTGTATTTATTCAATTAATATCTTAAAGGGTAGAAATTGATATACTTCCATGCAACGACATTTCACAAGTAAATCAAAGACCTTTGAAAACAATGATTAAAAGACAGTAATCAAGAACCTTTGGGATACTGTAATTTTCAGCTGCTTAGAAAACAAATAGCTGTGGTACGTGCATGTGATTTTTGGTAAATACTTACACTTTAATGTCTTTTCCTTGTTTATTGGTATTTCTCAGAATACATACATAGCTGAATAATGTGTATTCTGTATCTGAAGATGAAGGCAAGATGAAGACAACTCTTATATTCCAAATTATTAAAAAATGTAATTTTGAAATTAATCTATGGACTAATGTAAAAGAAAAATACATTAATTTGTAGAAACTGTAGTAACATTTTGAATTTCCTTCTCCTTCTGTAAGTGATTTGCTTTACAATTTTCTGTGAGCCACTTAGTAGCTATCTACATCTATTTGTTCCTAAAAGATTTTGTTATTTCAATATTTTGTAATTTATTTAATTTGTGTATATTTTGCATAAACCATTATGCAAAGGTGCATCACAGCAGAAATGAGATCAAGGTTAAGTATGGATCCCATTTCCTACAAAGTGTTGTTGATCAGATATCCTAGATGAGTATTCAGCTTTTGTGATTTTAGAGATGCATGAGAAAAGAGATGTGTATGAAAATTGACTGCATGTACCACCTTTTATTTTTCAGTGCTCAAAGTATCCACTGTACCTAGACACATAGTAAGACTGAACTGCTGGCCTAGATAATACTGATAAATATCTTTATGAATGTCTCACCATGAAAAGCTACAGGGACACTCCTTGGTAGTTCACATCAATGAAAGCCATTGAGGTCTATTATTTCAGTATCTGCTGCAAGTTTTTTTTTAGCATGCAGTAAAATGTTGCTTGATACCATAAGGCTTTTTAAGCCCAAAGAGCAGTTACATGCACATATTAACTCTTTGCATTGAAATCACTTATGACTTTTTGATGATAGGATATTATTGAGCATGAACAGTAGAATTCTTTCATAACTTCAATTAAGTAACAAATTTTCTCAAAATACCCAAAAGGCAAGAAATCACATCATGAACTAATGGTCTGTAACATTTGATTTTGAAAATGTAAACATTTCTTTGGTTGTAAGGCTGCCTAAAGCTTTTGAAACCCAACTATTTTTTTTAAAAAGTTCAATCATCTTGAAGATGCTTTACTGATATGATTGAAATAAAGCATTCTTTACTGTAGCTGTACAATGGATTCTGCAGCAATTTTAAATTCTAAAAAAAAGCTGCTAGCTAAAGATTCCTCAAAAGCAATACCAGGGATGCAAGAAACAAAAATAAAAAAGGTGTTAGTGCATATTAGCAGTGGTAATCTGTAATAATATAACACTTCTGCTTTCATTTACATGGAAGACCTCAATTCACCTATTGGTATTTTGGTATTACCAGATACATAGAATTTCTGTATAGGAATTAAATTCACTTACTATTGAACGTATAAATTAAGTTACTAATCAAAAATATTCTTGTTTCACATATGTGGAGCAAAGAGAAGAGTTCTAATTGTAAGATTAACAACCTCGCAAGTTTAATTTAGGACACATACATTTAATTTTAACCTATAAGGCAAATCATAGTAAGTTTAGTTGAACAACTGTTAGTGCCACAAACTAAAATTTTACTCCATTAATTATTAGAAGTCAAGCCTTCTATTTGTGTTTACTCATAGTCACTGATTTTCATTGCAGTTTTGGCTGTACATACAAAAATTATAAAAATGTAAAGTACTAATGAGGGGATGGAATGAGGTTTCTTTCTAGGAACACTGTGATTTAAACATCACATTTTCGTATCCTCAATCTTGACATTTTCTATAAGGCTAGACTTTAACTAGTAAAAAATATATACAATATAGATATGAATATGCATATATTCATGCAGCATATATGTGTACACACACGTATATAAGGATACAGAAATGCTAGGAGGGCAACAAAGATGGTAAAAGGACTAAAGAGCAAGACTTCTGTGATGCAGCTGAGGAAAGTAGGTTTGCCCATCTTGGAGAAGCGGCAGAGGGGTGATCTCATTGCAGACTGCAACTTCATGATGAGAGGGAACAGAGACCTCTATCTGGTGCCTGTTGATAGAACATGAGGAAATTGGATAATAGGAAAAATTTACTCACTGAGAGTGGTCAAGCACTGGAATAAGCTCCCAAGGGAAGTGGTCTTGGCACCAAGTCTGTCAATGTTCTAGAAAAGGTTGTACAAAGCTCTTAGATACCTGGTTTAATGTTTAGGTTGCTTTATGTGGAGACAGGAGTTGGACTCAATGATGCTCTTGGGTTGTCCTCTTGTCTATCTTCCCAAATCAGGATATTCAATGATTCTGTGAATGCCTGTTAAGCTTTCTAATGCCAAAATGGCCAAAATCAGGCAAAAGAAATTAATTGTGCAAAAGTTTGAGTTTCTTTTTAGCTTGTATTGATAGTCAAAGAAGCTGTGAAAAGCAAATGTTAATTTTATACTCTTTTCAGAAAGAATATTGGTAAAGGAAATACTAAACAGGTGACATAGTTATTAAAAAGATTGTAAAATTTATTTATTTGTTAATTTCATTTATGGTACCTAACATTTAATTTATTTTCTTATTTCCAAGTGTACATTTCAGCTGCGAATGTGAGAAATGGTGAAAGTCATTCACATTTTGCTATATAACTTAGTAGGCAAAAAAATATAACTGAGTATTTTGAGGAAAATTGGGGTTGAGAAAGGCGAATCAGTTTCGTAAGTGGCTTAAAAGAAGTGTTAGAATGGTAAAAAAGTCTTTAAGGGAAAACAAATTTCACAGAATTGGCCAGCCTGGCCTCGAACACTTGCAGGGATGGGGCACCCACAATTTCTCTGAGCAACTTATTTTACTGTCTTCATGGTAAAGAATTTTTTTCTTTTATTAAATCTAAATACACTCTCCTTCAGTTTAAAGTTTTATAGAATTGTACACCAGAAATTAAAGAAAGCAAAAAAACCATGGCACTATAATAAAATTATATTATATAAATCTATACTTTATGATTTTAATAAGTATATTTAAAGTGTGCCCAGAAAAATGGAAGTGATAAATTACTATATATCTTCGGTGATGCATCGGAGGAATGAACTGTATAGACATATCAAAGAAAGGCAGAAATAAGCATGAGGAAAAGGCCTAGAAAAGACCACACTGAAACAGACATATAACAAAATCATTTTTAAAAGAAGAAATATTAATGACACCATATAGGAAATTAAGTGTGTGCAGAACTCTGCAAGTAAAATATGAAATGCCTTTGTGTTTGATTAATGCTAGTAATACTCTGTTATCAAAGGAATAGAACAGGCTAATAGAAGAATTTCATGTTCAAGGAAAAGATGAGAGGCATACACACTCATCACAAATCTTACAAGCTAATAAAAATGTATGTGTTTGCTAGATAATATTTAATTTTGCTGACCAGGACACTTTTGGAAATGATGAGGAAATAGTAAGATTGTATTGTAGAACCCCAATGGTAATCTCAGCAGTGACAGATCATTCTTGGTATAAACGAGAATGTAAAGTTGTAAAACGTGCCAATGGCTATTATCTAGCTAAACTAAGCAAAAAATTAACAGCCAGACTACAGGCACTTTAAACTCTTCAAAGTTGGATGCAGTCTCAGCCATAACAATTCTCATGATTTACAGTGGAATCAAAATGTTGCCGCTAATAGTTCATTAAAATTTTCTCCACAGCAAAGGAAAAAGATGAGGGCTTTCTAAGGTTATGATGAAGATCAGAATAGAGAAAATCTATGAAATACTTATTAGAAGCAT